>NC_137501.1:11292500-11310000 GCF_041902795.1 Electrophorus electricus | reverse complement strand
ACCACTATATCAGTTAATAAAACTGTAACCAGTTGAGTGTGTTAGGTACATTAGTGACACTGATATGGTAGTGTGTGTTGAATATGCTGACAGTGTATAAAGGCTATGTGTTTTAAGTGTGTGTGTATGTGTGCGTGCATGCATGCATGCTTATGTGTGCTTGTGTGTGTGTGGGTGCCTGTGTGTGTGTGTGTGTGTGTGCGTGTGTATATGTGTGTGTTTGTGTGTATGTGTGTGTATGTGTGTGTGCACGTGTGTGTGTGTGTGTGTGTGTGCGCGCATGTGTATATGTGTTTGTGTGTGTGTGTGTGTGTGTGTGTTACATCATATGCGCCAGCCTTGATCTGCTGATAAAGACGATGCTGATCTTCATCCCAGAATGGAGGATATCCCACCAGCAGGATATAGAGGATCACACCTATAACACACACACACACATACACACAAGGAAACAGACACACAGGAAAACATATCCGTCATCCTAACCTTATAATACACACACAGACACACACACACAAAAAAAGACCCACCCCTGATGTTAACCACTAGAGTAGATGTAGTCTTAAGTGTGTGTATGTGTGTGTGTGTGTGTGTGTGCGTGTATGTGTATGTGCGTGTGTGTGTGCATGTGTGTGTGTGTTTGTGTGTGTGTGTATGTGCATGTGTCTGTGTGTGTGCATGTGCATGTGTGTGTGTGTGTGTGTGTGTGTATGTGTATGTGTGTGTGTGTGTGTGTGTGAAGAGAGAGAGAGAGAGAGAGAGAGAGAGAGAGAGAGAGAGAGAGAGAGAGAGAGAGACTCACCACAAGCCCACATATCCACTGGTTTGCCATATGGGTCTTTTCTCAGAACCTCAGGAGACAAGTAGCCAGGCGTTCCAGCAAAGCCTAAGCACACAGATTACACACATTACATGCAGATAACACAGAGATTACACATATTACACACAGTTACACACATATTACACACATATAACACACAGTTTACACACATTAAACTCAGATAACACAAAGATTACACACATTACACACAGATAACACACAGATTACATACATTACACACAGACAACACACATTACACACAGATAACACAGAGATTACACTGTGATTTTTAGAACATCTGTACAAATTCATGAGTTTTAGAAGATCTCATACCAGTGTGTGAGTGAAGCTGTTCACACTTCCCAGATTCATATGTCATGCTGATTAAATTGGTTATGTTGCCTCTTAGTTGAATGGATGTTCTGTTCAATAGCTCATTAATATTTAAGGTTCAATAGCTCAATAATATTTAAAAATGTTAATATTTAAAAATAGATCATTAATATTTAAAACTTCATCTATATAGTCCATAAATATCATTGATATAAGCTATTTTATATTCTTATTTTTTCAATTTTATCATTTATCATTTTAGACTTTATATATCTGATAAATTTGTAATTTGTATACTAATGGATGGTGAGTTTCTTACATCTCACACTAACCAAACTCAGAGATTGAAAATGTTGGGTAAGACATGACTTTCCAAATGTCGAGACTATGGGATAACTACGGGAGACGACGGGAGACGACGATAGACTACGGGATAATGTAAGTGTTCACTACTCAAACGCCTTCAATTTGGTTTGCTGTCCATCAAATGATGCTGGTGGAGATCCTGCCACCATATTTATAAATGTCCTGAGACCTCAGTGTTTGTATGTTTATAAAAGCCCTGAGTTTATAGATGCCCTGAGAGTGTGTGTATGGTTATAGATGCCCTGAGAGTGTGTGTATGGTTATAGATTCCCTGAGAGTGTGTGTATGGTTATAGATGCCCTGAGAGTGTGTGTATGGTTATAGATGTCCTGAGAGTGTGTGTATGGTTATAGATTCCCTGAGAGTATGTGTATGGTTATAGATGTTCTGAGAGTGTGTATGGTTATAGATGCCCTGAGAGTGTGTGTATGGTTATAGATGCCCTGAGAATGTGTGTATGGTTATAGATGTCCTGAGAGTGTGTGTATGGTTATAGATGCCCTGAGAGAGTGTGTATGGTTATAGATGTCCTGAGAGTGTGTGTATGTTTGTGTTTGTACTTACCAAACCAGGCTTGCTGCTCACCCTGCACCTCTATAGCCAGACCAAAGTCTGCCAGCTTTACTGCAGCTCCCTTCATCTTACTCGCTAACAGCAAGTTCTCAGGCTGCAAACAAACACAAAGACCAGTGGATATGTGGGCTTGTGGTGAGTCTCTTTCTTTCACACACAGACACACAGACACACACATACGCACACACACACACACACACACACACACACACACACACACACACAGACACACACACACACACACAGACACACACACACACACACGCTTATCGCTGGAAAGGTTTTGTTTTTCTTCTGGCTACTTCAGCACGGTAAATAATTATCATAATGTCATTAATGAATAAATAATTGTGAAGGTAAGTGACATTTAATACATTAGTTACTACTCACTCTCTCTCTCTAGATCTAAATTTTAATACATTAGTTACTACTCGCTCTCTCTCTCTAGATCTAAATTTTAATACATTAGTTACTACTCGCTCTCTCTCTCTAGATCTAAATTTTAATACATTAGTTAATACTCACTCTCTCTCTCTCTAGGTCTAGATTTTAAAACATTAGTTACTACTTGCTCTCTTTCTCTACATCTAAATTTTAATACATTACTTACTACTCGCTCTCTCTCTCTAGATCTAGATTTTAATACATTACTTACTAATCGCTCTCTCTCTCTCTAGGTCTAGATATGAATACATTAGTTATTACTCGCTCTCTCTAGATCTAAATTTTAATGCATTACTTACTACTCTCTCTCTCTCTCTCTCTCTCTAGATCTAGATTTTAATACATTACTTACTAATCGCTCTCTCTCTCTAGATCTAGATTTGTCCCTAATCCAAAATATCACAGAATTGTCATAGTGTAAAGACAGGAGGAGGAGAGGAGAGAGGTAGAGGAGAGGTGGAGAGGAGGAGAGGAAAGAGGTAGAGGAGAGGTGGAGAGGAGGAGAGGAGAGAGGTAGAGGAGAGGTGGAGAGGAGGAGAGGAGAGAGGTAGAGGAGAGGTGGAGAGGAGGAGAGGAGAGAGGTAGAGGAGAGGTGAAGAGGAGGAGAGGAAAGAGGTAGAGGAGAGGTGGAGAGGAGGAGAGGAGAGAGGTAGAGGAGAGGTGGAGAGGAGGAGAGGAGAGAGATAGAGGAGAGGTGGAGAGGAGGAGAGGAGAGAGGTAGAGGAGAGGTGGAGAGGAGGAGAGGAAAGCGGTAGAGGAGAGGTGGAGAGGAGGAGAGGAGAGAGATAGAGGAGAGGTGGAGAGGAGGAGAGGAGAGAGGTAGAGGAGAGGTGGAGAGGAGGAGAGGAAAGAGGTAGAGGAGAGGTGGATAGAAGGAGAGGAGAGAGGTAGAGGAGAGGTGGAGAGGAGGAGAGGAAAGAGGTAGAGGAGAGGTGGATAGAAGGAGAGGAGAGAGGTAGAGGAGAGGTGGAGAGGAGAGAGGTAGAGGAGAGGTGGAGAGGAGGAGAGGAAAGAGGTAGAGGAGAGGTGGAGAGGAGGAGAGGAGAGAGGTAGAGGAGAGGTGAAGAGGAGGAGAGGAAAGAGGTAGAGGAGAGGTGGAGAGGAGGAGAGGAGAGAGGTAGAGGAGAGGTGGATAGGAGGAGAGGAGAGAGGTAGAGGAGAGGTGGAGAGGAGGAGAGGAGAGAGGTAGAGGAGAGGTGGAGAGGAGGAGAGGAGAGAGGTAGAGGAGAGGTGGATAAGAGGAGAGGAGAGAGGTAGAGGAGAGGTGGAGAGGAGGAGAGGAGAGAGGTAGAGGAGAGGTGGAGAGTCCAGTCTCTGGATAACAAGCTCGACGACCTCCGGGCCAGGATAAAGTTCCAGAGGGACATTCGGGATTGCAATCTCCTCTGCTTCACCGAGTCGTGGCTGAACCCAGCGGTACCAAACCACGCTATCCAGCCGGCCGAGTTCTTCTCGGTTCACCGCATGGACAGGACGGCAGATTCGGGGAAGTCGAGAGGCGGCGGAGTGTGTGTGATGGTAAACAACAGCTGGTGCAACAATGCCAATGTTGTTACTCTCGCCTGCTCCTGCTCACCCAACCTGGAGCTGCTCGCCCTCAAACTTCGTCCTTTCTACCTTCCTCGGGAGTTCACTTCGGTCATCATCAACACCGTGTACATCCCACCTCAGGCTAACATGGACACTGCACTGTGGGAACTTCATGAGGCTCTCACACAGTTTCAGGCACAGCACCGGGACGCTGCACTTATTGTGGTTGGGGATTTCAACAGCGCTAACCTCAAGCGTGCGGTGCCCAACCTTTACCAGCACGTAACCTTCCCCACCAGGGGAAATAGGACACTAGATCACTGCTACACCCCATACAAGGACAGCTACAAGGCACTAGCTCATCCACCGTTTGGTAAGTCGGACCACGCCGCCATCTTCCTCCTACCAAAATATAAACAACGGCTGAAACGGGAAGCTCCGGTTCAGAGGGAGGTCGCGCGCTGGACAGACCAATCGGTGGCCGCTCTGCAGGACGCTCTGGATGACGCGGACTGGGACATGTTCCGGCGCAGCACTGATGATGTCAGCGAGTTTACGGAGGCAGTAGTAGGATTTATTGGGAAACTGGTGGACGACACGATCCCAAGAATCACCATCAAGAAGTTTTCCAACCAGAAGCCCTGGGTGGACAGAACCATCCGCGAGGCTCTGAACTCTCGAACTGCTGCCTACAATGCGGGGATCATCAGCGGGAACATGGACGAGTACAAGTCTGCAGCATACGGAGTGCGCAGGGCGGTGAGGGAGGCGAAGCGGCGCTACGGGAAGAAACTAGAGACACAGTTCCAGCAGAGTGGCTCTAGATCCCTGTGGCAGGGACTACGGATGATCACGGACTACAGGAGCCCACCCTCTGGGCTGATGAGTGCGGATGAGTCTCTGGCGAACGAGCTGAATACATTCTTTGCTCGCTTCGAGGCTACATCTAGCAGCGCTAATGCTAGCAGCACAAATGCTAACGGCGCTAGTGCTAACAGCGCCAATGCTAACGGTGCTGGTGCAAGTGGCACTATCGGCGCAGCCGGTGGCACATGCGCGGGGCCCACCATAGAGCAGCGCCCTCTCATCATCACGGAGAGTGACGTGAGGAGAGTGTTTAAAAGGGTGAATACCAGGAAGGCGATGGGACCAGACGGTATCTGCGGGAGGGTCCTCAAAGCCTGCGCAGATCAGCTAGCCCCGGTATTCACCGACATCTTCAATCTCTCCCTGACGCTCGGTATTGTCCCGTCCAGCTTCAAGCGGTCCACCATCGTCCCCGTCCCGAAGAAACCTCGACCCTCCGACCTCAATGACTACCGCCCTGTCGCCCTCACATCAGTCGTGATGAAGTGCTTTGAAAAGCTAGTTAGAGACTTCATCACATCTTCACTGCCAGCCTCCACGGACCCACTGCAGTTTGCATACCGCCACAACCGCTCCACTGACGATGCGATTGCACATCTGCTCCACACTACACTGACTCACCTGGACGAAGGGAGGGGAAATTATGTTAAAATGCTATTTGTCGACTACAGTTCAGCATTTAACACTATCATTCCCTCCCTACTCACTACTAAGTTGGGAGATCTAGGACTGCATACATCCCTGTGCGACTGGATCTCCAACTTCCTAACAGACAGACCACAATCAGTACGGGTGGGCAACTGCGCCTCATCCACCCTCACCCTCAGCACTGGAGCTCCTCAGGGTTGTGTCCTAAGCCCCCTGCTCTACTCACTGTACACCTACGACTGCACAGCCACTTCCAGCTCTAACACCATTGTCAAGTTTGCTGATGACACCGTTGTCGTGGGTCTGATCTCGGACAACGACGAGAGGGCCTACCTGGAGGAGATTAAACACCTGGAAAACTGGTGCCAGGAAAATAATCTCCTCCTAAACGTCAGTAAGACAAAGGAGCTGATCGTGGATTGCAGCAAGAAGCAGGAGCGGCACTACCAACCTGTGAGGATCAGTGGAACCACGGTGGAGAGAGTAGATAGTTTCAGGTACCTTGGTGTTCACATCTCGCAGGACCTGTCCTGGTCCCGCCATACCAGCTCCCTGGCAAAGAAGGCTCGTCAGCGTCTTTACCACCTCAGACGCCTAAGGGACTTCAGACTGCCCTCCAAGGTACTGCGGAACTTCTACACCTGCACTATCGAGAGCATCCTCACGGGGAACATCACAGTCTGGTTTGGGAATAGCACCAAGCAGGACAGACAAGCACTCCAAAGGGTAGTGCGTTCAGCAGAGCGCATCACTCACTCGGAACTTCCTGACCTGCAGACCACCTACTACAAGCGGTGCCAAACCAAGGTCAGGAAAATTGTGAAGGACCCCACCCATCCCAACAATAGACTGTTCTCTCTGTTGAGGTCAGGGAGGCGCTTCCGTTCCCTGAAGGCCAAGACAGAGAGGCTGAAGAGGAGCTTCTTCCCACAGGCCATTCGGGCCCTGAATCAGGGAAACTGATAAACTGTGGGGACCACCACCACCACCACGTAACATGACTGTTACGTAACATGACTGTATATCTGTACCACCACGTAACATGACTGTATATCTGTACATCTGTATATATAGATTTAGATGGTACTATACAATGGATCTGTACATTCTGTAGATTGTGTACATATATACTCAACCATATACATTGTACATTGTGTATATAATCATAATATACATATATTGTACATACATTGTTAATATATTTTTGTACATACATAGAATATATATTTATCTGTATATATATATTTTTTTCTCTATGCACCCCTGGTTCTCTTCCTCAGTTTGGACAGAGCACTCTCCACCATTTCACTGCGTGTTGTACTGTGTATGACTATGTATGTGACAAATAAACCAAACTTGAACTTGAAACTTGAACTTGAGGAGAGGAAAGAGGTAGAGGAGAGGTGGAGAGGAGGAGAGGAGAGAGGTAGAGGAGAGAGGTATAGGAGAGGTGGATTGCAGAGCTGCAGTACAGTGTGTGCCTGCTTGACGTCACACCTGCTAAATCTGGCTCTGACTTCACCACAGCAGGCCACGCTGTCTGGGGCTCTCTCTCTTACGGTGTGTGTGAGTGTGTGTGTGAGTGTGTGTGAGTGTGTGTGTGTGTTTCTTCTGACCTTCAGATCCCTGTGGACAATCCCGTTAACATGGCAGTGATGAACGCTCTCTAAAATCTGCTGGATACAATGACTGAGAGAGCAGATAGAGGGAGAGAGAGAGAAAGAGAGGGAGAGGGGGGGGGAGAGAGAGGGAGAGGGGGGGGGAGAGAGAGGGGGGGAAGAGAGGGGGGAGAGAGGGCAGAGGGGAGCAGGAACACATGAGTATAATGAGTAAAAGTTCAGATTCCCCTGTTACGTTGTTCATATTTATGTTTGATTTAATTATTTACACACACATTAGAAAACTGATGCACTAATGAGACCTTGTGAAGGCACCGCATTATCCATCTCAGTATGTGAAATGTGTGTGTGCATGTGTGTATACGCATGTGTGCGATTGTGTGTGTTTCTGTGTGTGTGTATGGGTGTGTGTGTGTGTGTGTGTGTGTGCGTGCGTGTGAGTATGTGTGTATGTATGTATGTGTGTATGTATGTGTGTGTGTGTGTGCGTGTGTATGCATGTGTGTGTATGTGTTTGTGTGTGTGTGTGTGTGTGTGTGTGTGCATGTGTGTGTACGCATGTGTGCGATTGTGTGTGTTTCTGTGTGTTTGTGTGTGTGTGTGTGTGTGTGTATGTGTGTGTGTGCATGTGTGTGTACGCATGTGTGTGATTGTGTGTGTTTCTGTGTGTGTGTGTGTGTGTGTGTTGTACCTGGCATCAGCCTCACTATAGTACTCTCTTGCTACAATGTCTTCAAACAGCTCTCCTCCAGTGACCCTAAGGTTAAAGGTCAAATCACATCTGTCAAATCCATAAACAAAGGTTGTCCATGATTGTGGTGGGTCTTCTGTTCAAAACAGTGCAGAGGTCACACATATCATGACACAGCACTCTATAATAAAAGTCCCTCTCATCTGGTCCACTAATATTACACATAAATTGTATATTGTTTTGTACACAGTGTCTCTTCAGTCAGCTCTCTTCCAGTGACTCAGACGTGGTCAGTGGTCTGCAGTGGTCAGGCTGAGAATGAGGGACAGGTGCAGGAAGCACAGAAAGCGAGAACAGGGGATGAGGAGAGAAAGAGATGAGGAAAGAAAAAGATGAGAGATGGGAAAAAGAGAGATAGGGGAGAGAGAAAAAGATGACAGGAAGAGAGAAAGATGAGAGAGAGGGAGAGAGAGAGAGAGAGAGAGAGAGAGAGAGAGAGAGGGAGCAAGGGGGAGGATAACATGGAAATAATTCTGAAATTTTTACACTGACATTATAATTCCACACATTCCAGTTTGAAGTTGTGAAGCGCTGAATTGTGAGAAGATCGCCACCTGGTGGTCATGCTTATGTATCAGGATTGCACAAAATAGAAAACAAGCATACTTCCAAATCCAGCTCAATATCCATATAAATGAAACACTTATTGATAATACTTACAGATCAAACACTAAGTAATGGAAGCCCTCCTCAGAGATACTGTCATGGAGTCGAACTGTAGACAAATGGCAAAAAAATAACTTTCAGTTTCAACTATTTTAAGCACAGCCTGAAAAACACAGCAAGTGCATGTGGGAACAGTAGAGGAATCATATTAATAACCAAAACATAAGAGAGGTAAAGGATCATACCAATATTGGGGTGTTTTAAGAGCCGGCAAATTCTTGCCTCTCGTTCCAGCTTCTGGTGATCTGAGAGCGAGTGAAAATGATTCAAATTATTATGATTCCAGAGACTAACATAGTGTTCCAGTGCATAGTGTAGTGGACCAGTGGGTAGTGTAGTAGACCAGTGTATAGTGTTTAGTGTAGTGGTAGTGTAGTGGACCCGTGGGTAGTGTAGTAGACCAGTGTATAGTGTAGTGGTAGTGTAGTGGACCAGGGGATAGTGTAGTGGATAGTGTAGTGGGTAGTGTAGTGGACCAGTGGGTAGTGTAGTGGTAGTGTAGTGTACCGATGGATAGTGTATTGGTAGTGTAATGGACCAGTGGGTGGTGTAGTGGACCATTGGTAATGTACTGCAACAATAGTGGAACAATGGATAGATAATTTATTTCTAATTTTGGCAAATAATGTCCTGAGGTGATAGATCTCAGGATGGTATCGACTTTATTATTCCTCTATGCATTCTATTTTGTACAGTAATACAACAGTCTTCACTATTACACTATATACTAATACAGCAGTCTACACTATTACACTATACAGCAATACAGCAGTCTACACTATTACACTATACACTAATACAGCAGTCTACATTATTACACTATACACTAATACAGCAGTCTACACTATTACACTATACAGCAATACAGCAGTCTACACTATTACACTATACACTAATACAGCAGTCTACATTATTACACTATACACTAATACAGCAGTCTACACTATTACACTATACACTAACAGCAGTGTCTACACTATTACACTATACACTAATACAGCAGTCTACACTATTACACTATACACTAATACAGCAGTGTCTACACAATTACACTATACACTAATACAGCAGTCTACACTATTACACTAAACTGCAATACAGCAGTTTCTACACTATGCAGCAATAAAGCAGTCTACACTATTACACTATATACTAATACAGTAGTGTCTACACTATTACACTATACAGCAACACAGTAGTCTACACTATTACACTATACACTAAAACAGCAGTGTCTACATTATTACACTACACAGCAATACAGCAGTGTCTATACTATTACACTATACACTAATACAGCATTGTCTGCACTATTACACTATACACTAATACAGTAATCTACACTATTACACTATACACTAATACAGCATTGTCTGCACTATTGCACTATACACTAATACAGTAATCTACACTATTACAATATACAGCAAAACAGCAGTCTACACTATTACACTATACACTAACAGCAGTGTCTACACTATTACACTATACAGCAATACAGCAGTCTACACTATTACACTATACACTAATACAGCAGTCTACATTATTACACTATACAATAATACAGAAGTGTCTACACTATGACACTATACACTAATACAGCAGTCTACATTATTACACTATACATTAATACAGCAGTGTCTACACTATGACACTATACAGTAATACAGCAGTCTACACTATTACACTATACACTAATACAGCAGTGTCTACACTATGACACTATACAGTAATACAGCAGTCTACACTATTACACTATACAATAATACAGCAGTGTCTACACTATGACACTATACACTAATACAGTGTCTACACTATGACACTATACAGTAATACAGCAGTCTACACTATTACACTATACACTAATACAGCAGTGTCTACACTATGACACTATACAGTAATACAGCAGTCTACACTATTACACTATACACTAATACAGCAGTGTCTACACTATGACACTATACAGTAATACAGCAGTCTACACTATTACACTATACAATAATACAGCAGTGTCTACACTATGACACTATACAGTAATACAGCAGTCTACACTATTACACTATACACTAATACAGCAGTCTACATTATTACACTATACACTAATACAGCAGTGTCTACACTATGACACTATACAGTAATACAGCAGTGTCTACACTATGACACTATACAGTAATACAGCAGTCTACACTATTACACTATACACTAATACAGCAGTCTACATTATTACACTATACACTAATACAACAGTGTCTACACTATGACACTATACAGTAATACAGCAGTCTACACTATTACACTATACACTAATACAGCAGTGTCTACACTATGACACTATACACTAATACAGCAGTCTACACTATGACACTATACAGTAATACAGCAGTCTACACTATTACACTATACACTAATACAGCAGTGTCTACACTATGACACTATACAGTAATACAGCAGTCTACACTATTACACTATACAATAATACAGCAGTGTCTACACTATGACACTATACAGTAATACAGCAGTCTACACTATTACACTATACACTAATACAGCAGTCTACATTATTACACTAATACAGCAGTGTCTACACTATGACACTATACAGTAATACAGCAGTGTCTACACTATGACACTATACAGTAATACAGCAGTCTACACTATTACACTATACACTAATACAGCAGTCTACATTATTACACTATACACTAATACAACAGTGTCTACACTATGACACTATACAGTAATACAGCAGTCTACACTATTACACTATACACTAATACAGCAGTGTCTACACTATGACACTATACACTAATACAGCAGTCTAAACTATTACACTATACAATAATACAGCAGTCTACACTATTACACTATACACTAATACAGCAGTGTCTACACTATGACACTATACAGTAATACAGCAGTCTACACTATTACACTATACAATAATACAGCAGTGTCTACACTATGACACTATACACTAATACAGCAGTCTAAACTATTACACTATACAATAATACAGCAGTCTACACTATTACACTATACAATAATACAGCAGTCTACACTATTACACTATACAATAATACAGCAGTGTCTACACCATACGGGACTTGCATATTTACTTATTTAATTGTATTATATAAGATAGTACTAAACTAAATTAAGTCACCATCTATTTGAATGAAGGAGTGGAGGGTGTGGGGAGAGTGAGGAGAAGAGAGTGAGGAGAGTGAGGAGAGTGAGGACAGTGAAGAGAGGAGTGTGAGGAGAGTGAGGAGTGTATGGAGAGCGTGAGGAGAGGAGAATGAGGAGAGTGAGAAGACACTGAAGAGAGGAGAGTGAGGAGAGTGAGGATAGTGAAGAAAGGAGAGTGTGGAGAGTGAGGAGAGGAGAGTGAGGAGAGTGATGACCCATTTCAGGTCAGCCTCAGGCTCTTCCGTCATTGTTTTGGGAATTTAATAGGACATCTATTTTTTGTCCTGTTTAACAGCTGTGTTGACATGGGCCATTTTCCTTCAGCAATCTGTGGTGAGACACAGCTCCTGTCATGCGGCACAGTGTGAAAGCACTGTTTAACTTCATTAGGACTGCTGTTTTACAGTGGTGTTTAACTTCATTAGGACTGCTGTTTTACAGTGGTGTTTAACTTCATTAGGACTGCTGTTTTACAGTGGTGTTTAACTTCATTAGGACTGCTGTTTTACAGTGTGGTTTAACTTCATTAGGACTGCTGTTTTACAGTGGTGTTTAACTTCATTAGGACTGCTGTTTTACAGTGGTGTTTAACTTCATTAGGACTGCTGTTTTACAGTGGTGTTTAACTTCATTGACTGCTGTTCTACAGTGGTGTTTAACTTCATTAGGACTGCTGTTTTACAGCGGTGTTTAACTTCATTAGGACTGCTGTTTTACAGTGGTGTTTAACTTCATTAGGCCTGCTGTTTTACAGTGGTGTTTAACTTCATTAGGACTCCTGTTTTACAGTGGTGTTTAACTTCATTAGGACTGCTGTTTTACAGTGGTGTTTAACTTCATTAGGACTGGTGTTTTACAGTGGTGTTTAACTTCATTAGGCCTGCTGTATTACAGTGGTGTTTAACTTCATTAGGACTCCTGTTTTACAGTGGTGTTTAACTTCATTAGGACTCCTGTTTTACAGTGGTGTTTAACTTCATTATGACTGCTGTTCTACAGTGGTGTTTAAGTTCATTAGGACTGCTGTTTTACAGTGGTGTTTAACTTCATTAAGACTGCTGTTTTACAGTGTTGTTTAAATTTATTATAACTTTTGTATATGCCCTTATTTTTTAGAAAGTCATGCTTTCTCTCTGTCTTCATCCAGGTGTTTCCTCAATTCTATCTCTTTCTGTGTTCACACTCTCGCTCCCCTCTCTAAGCTCTCTCTCTCTTGAACACATATACTTTGTTTTTTGTTTCTATTTCTCTCTGTCTGCTCCACAGGTTTTCCACCTATGGACCATTCACATCTGTTGTCTAGCAACTCCTCCACCAATCAGACCTCTCTGCATTCTGCAGTAGAACCGGTCCTGCATGCAAATAGAAGGTCCTTTACAATTGCAGCATTTCGATATTGCAAGTAAAAATTTAACACAAAATGCCCTTATGTAAAATCTGACTATGGTGATTCTCAGGTTGTGTCCTGCCCACCGTGTGCAGCAATGTGGCTGTATAATTGTCTGATATGTTTTAATACTGTAAATGCACTAATAGGGCATAATTACAAAACTACAGTAATGAAGATATGATCCAGATATAAAACAGATATAAACCACACATCCAAACCATATATGCCCACCATATACAGCTCTGAGAAACATTAAGAGACCACTCCAAGATTTCATCCCTATATCACTTCATCTTTACATGTACATCAGTCTTTCCATTCCCCACTGTGTGAGGAATTCCAACACACGTTGGTACATATTGGGGAGACTGATGAGATGATCACCTGAACCAAATCCTACTTAACAAGGAGTGTGAAAAACTGGGATTATTCCACAGAATATTGATTTTTGAATTCTAAAGTTAAAACAGTAGCATTTAGTTGCTTAAACATGAACTGGTGTCACTCCACGGCCTGTATACAGCTAGGACTCACAGAATCTCTCTTTGACTTCCTTGTTCACGACTGCCAGTGAGTTATAGTTATTCAGCTAGTGTTAGTGAGTTATAGTTATTGATCTAGGGTTAGTGAGGTATAGTTAATGAGCTAGTGTTAGTGAGTTATAGTTATTGAGCTGGGTTAGTGAGGTATAGTTAACAATCTAGGGTTAGCGAATTATAGTAATTGAGATAGTGAGTTATAGTTGATGAGCTAGTGTTAGTGAGTTATAGTTAATGAGCTCGCGTTACTGAGTTATAGTTAATGAGCTAATGTTAGTGAGTTATAGTTATTAAGATAGTGTTAGTGAGTTATAGTTATTGAGATAGGGTTAGTGAGTTATAATTAATGAGCTAGTGTTACTAAGTTATAGTTATTGAGCTGGGTTAGTAACTTATAGTTATTGAGCAAGTGTTAGTGAGTTATAGTTAACGATCTATGGTTAGTAAGTTATAGTTAACGATCTAGGATTAGTGAGTTATAGATAATGAGCTAGGGTTAGTGAGTTATAATTAACGATCTAGGGTTAGTGAGTTATAGTTAACGATCTAGGGTTAGTAAGTTATAGTTATTGAGCTGGGGTTAATGAGATATAGTTAATGATCTAGGATTAGTGAGTTATACTTATTGAGCTAGTGTTACTGAGTTATAGTTAATGAGCTAGGGTTAGTGAGTTCTAGTAAATGAGCTAGGGTTAGTGAGTTACAGTTAATGAACTAGGGTTAATGAGTTATAGTTATTGAAATAGGGTTAGTTGAGTTACAGTTATTGAGCTAGTGTTAGTGAGTTATAGTAAATGAGCTAGGGTTAGTGAGTTACAGTTGATTAGCTACCTAAAAACATCATTTACTTCTCAACAAGTGTATCTGTTATTTGGACCTTTGGGTAGCGCTCAGCTCACATGGCATGGGTGACTATCCGCCCTGGTTTCCTTGCTGTTGATGGTCTGTCCTGGAAAATAAATTGCATTTCCCAGGACACAAAATGTCCTGTTTTTATTAGATCTATTTTGTAGGTAGGTTACATCTTGCCTTAACTGGTATATTCAACATGGTGAAATAGGTTCTGTTATTCTGCTCTGTACTGGTACTTAATTGGTTGTACTGTGTGCTGTATGACACCAGATGGCTGTGTCATATTATGCATGCCGTTCACCATCGCTGAGTTGCTAGCTACACCAGTAATGATGGGAAAACAGCAGTAATGATGGACAAACAGCAGTAACTATGAGATAACAGCAGGTGTGTAGTAAAGAAAATTGACTAGTACAGCAGGTGTGTAGAAACAGACCTAACTAGTCTCCTACAGCAGGTGTGTAGTAAAGAAAATTGACTAGTCTCCTACAGCAGGTGTGTAGAAACAGAGCTAACTAGTCTCCTACAGCAGGTGTGTAGAAACAGAGCTAACTAGTCTCCTACAGCAGGTGTGTAGAATTAGAGCTAACTAGTCTCTTACAGCAGGTGTGTAGTAACAGAGCTAACTAGTCTCCTACAGCAGGTATGTAGTAACAGAGCTAACTAGTCTCCTACAGCAGGTGTGTAGTAACAGAGCTAACTAGTCTCCTACAGCAGGTATGTAGTAACAGAGCTAACTAGTCTCCTACAGCAGGTATATAGTAACAGAGCTAACTAGTCTTCTACAGCAGGTATGTAGTAACAGAGCTAACTAGTCTCCTACAGCAGGTATGTAGTAACAGAGCTAACTAGTCTCCTACAGCAGGTGTGTAGTAACAGAGCTAACTAGTCTCCTACAGCAGGTATGTAGTAACAGAGCTAACTAGTCTCCTACAGCAGGTATATAGTAACAGAGCTAACTAGTCTTCTACAGCAGGTATGTAGTAACAGAGCTAACTAGTCTCCTACAGCAGGTATGTAGTAACAGAGCTAACTAGTCTCCTACAGCAGGTGTGTAGTAACAGAGCTAACTAGTCTCCTACAGCAGGTATGTAGTAACAGAGCTAACTAGTCTCCTACAGCAGGTGTGTAGTAACAGAGCTAACTAGTCTCCTACAGCAGGTGTGTAGTAACAGAGCTAACTAGTCTCCTACAGCAGGTATGTAGTAACAGAGCTAACTAGTCTCCTACAGCAGATATGTAGTAACAGAGCTGACTACATAAAACAAGAGAGTCGCTCCGTCTCGGATGTTGGCCGGGTCACCGAGGTGAAGGCTTCAGATGTTGGAGGACCAGGGCAATGTGATGAAAATTGGGCAGCTGTAACAAATACAAGACACTCATGGATGAGAATGGAGAATAGAGGACTGTTACTACATGCTGCTACATAAACAACCACACTAATCATGGCAGCAAGTTCTTAATACAAGATCAGTAGAGGCTGGGATCTACCACACCAGGAAGGAGCTCAGATGCAGGCTGTGCAAAGACACCCCTGAGACAATCCAGTACATAACAGCAGGATGCAAGATGGTAGCAGGCAGAACACACATGGAACACCACAACCAAGTGGCTGTCATGGTATACAGAAACATCTGTGCCAAAGGTCAAAGGTCAAAGAGAGACACACACCCGAAGGTGGTCCACCAAAGTAAGATCCCATGGGACTTCCAAATACAGACAGGCAAGATGGTAATGGCTAATCAATAGTGATGGACAAACAGCAGAAGAGGGCTGTAGTGATATATGTGATACCAACATCAGGGACAAGGAATATGAGAAGCTTGAGAAATACCAAGGGCTGAGAGAAGAGTTAGAGAAAATGTGGAGGGTGAAGGTAACTGTGGTTCATGTGGCAATCAGAACACTAGGGGCTGTGACCCCCAAACTGGGAGATCCCAGAACAACATCTGAGATCCTGGTCAAGAAGAGTGCAGTCCTGGGAACATCTAAGATAATACACAGGACCCTCAGGCTCCCAGACCTCTGGTAGAGGACCCAAGTTTGAAACAAAAATTAGACCACCTAGAGGAGGGCAAGTTTTTTTATGTATGTATAATATATATACATTTACATTAGCAGACGCGCTTATCCAGAGTGACTTGCAAAAGTGCTTTGTCATTTCCACAGATACCAATGAACTAGAATACTGTAGAATACAGGGATCAATGCTGATGCCTAGAAGTACAAAATACATAAAAGCTCAGACAACAATCAGTGCAATAAGCAATAAGTTGAAATGAGTTTGTTAGTCAACGAAGGAGCAGTCAACATCAGTGTAATAAACAATACCCTACAATAAGTACTAGAGTTTGTTAGCCAACATGGAGTCAGTGGTCATTTAAATATTCCACAGATAGGTGGGTCTTCAGACTATGCTTGAAGACTGCAAGGGACTCTGCTGTTTGGACAGCAAGCGGAAGTTCATTCCACCATATGTATGTGTGTGTGTGTGTTTATTATATATAGAATATATATATATAGAATATCAATAGAAATTATTTTGGAAATTATCTTTTGATTTGTAATCTGTACATGTAACACAAAGTGATTCTTAAATATATTTAGCTAATAATTATGTTAATTTTAGAGGAGTGTAAAGTCCAAGCCTAGCCTACGCATTAAAACCCAGCTGGCCGTTTTCTCCAAGCGGAAGGAAGTATTGCCTGTGCTATTTTTATTTATTTGTGATGTTCATATTTACATAAATAAGATTTCTTGTTCCTCTGATAAAAATAAGATGCTCAATTATATTCCATGTTTCATATGATTGGCTGTTTGCCACAGCCAACATGTTTTTATGTGATCATAGTTAATCATAGTTTGTCGGCATAAAGGTTTTGGTTTGAGAAGTTGTTAACCACAGCTGTAAAA
>NC_137501.1:11250000-11290000 GCF_041902795.1 Electrophorus electricus | reverse complement strand
TACATACGCATGTGTCCCTAAAATGTATTCCTCACACATCAGTATTACCTTTAAACCTGTGTTATATCAGCACACACCAGTGGATATGTGGCCTTGTGGTGAGTCTCTCTCTCTCTCTCTCTCTCTCTCTCACACACACACACTAACATACACTCATAGTAGGAGATTGGAGTGATGCTCCACCTACCCCTGGCCGATAGCTTCTTGGTGTTGATGATTTTGGCAGCATATTCCTGACCGGACGCAATTTTCACACACCGTCTCACCACAGAGAAGGCCCCCCTGAGAGAGAGAAAGACAACATGGGAAAGTGGGGGTGAGAGTGAGAGAAAGAGAGAGGGGGGAGGGAGGAAGAGAAAGATGGAGAGAGCGGGAGAAAGAGAAAGAGTGAGGGAGAGAGATGGAGAAGGGAAGGGGGAGAAGGAAAGAGAATGACAACATTAGAAAGAGAGAGAGAGAGGGAGAGGGAGATAGAGAGAGAGGGAGGGAGAGAGAAAGACAATATGAGAAAGAGAAAGAGAGTGAGCGGGAGGGAGAGAGAGAGAGAGGGAGAGAGAGGGAGAGGGAGATAGAGAGAGAGGGAGGGAGAGAGAAAGACAATATGAGAAAGAGAAAGAGAGTGAGCGGGAGGGAGAGAGAGAGAGAGAGAGAGAGAGAGAAGGCAGCAGGTGATGATGGAGGCTGGGCTACATACAGCATATGGTGCCAAACTCTTACACAACTCCAGTGTGTGTGTGTGTGTGTGTGTGTGTGTATGTGTGTGTATTTGTGTGACTGTGTATGTGTGTGCTTGCTTTCATATGTATGTTGTTTTGTTATTTATTTTGCTATCCACACACATGCACACACGTATCCCACTCTTCTGTGCCCAACCTCTGTGTGGACTATAGAAGGTTAATTACCAGTCACCTCACAACTCTTCCAAGCAGGTTGTGTGTCTGTACGAGGACAGCGTCAGCCTTCTGTGAGACTGCTGACGTGTGCGTGCCTGTGTGACTACAAGAAGATGCAGCAACACAAGGGTTTGTGTTGTCAGACTGAGACACGCCGTTCACCAGAGTCAGACTGAGACACGCCGTTCACAAGAGTCAGACTGAAACACACCGTTCACCAGTCAGTCTGAGTCACGCCGTTCACCAGTCAGACTGAAACACGCCATTCACCAAAGTCAGACTTAAACACACCGTTCACCAGAGTCAGTCTGAGTCACGCCGTTCACCAGTCTGACTAAACACGCCGTTCACCAGAGTCAGAATGAGACACGCCGTTCACCAGAGTCAGACTGAGACACGCCGTTCACAAGAGTCAGACTGAAACACGCCGTTCACCAGTCAGACTGAAACACGCCATTCACCAAAGTCAGACTTAAACACACCGTTCACCAGAGTCAGTCTGAGTCACGCCGTTCACCAGTCTGACTAAACACGCCGTTCACCAGAGTCAGAATGAGACACGCCGTTCACCAGAGTCAGACTGAAACACACCGTTCACCAGTCAGTCTGAGATACGTCATTTACAAGTCAGACTGAAACACACTGTTCACCAGAGTCAGTCTGAGTCACGCTGTTCACCAATCAGACTGAAACACACCGTTCACCAGAGTCAATCTGAGTCACGCCGTTCGCAAGTCAGACTGAAACATGCCGTTCACCAGTGTCAGACTGAAACACACCGTTCACCAGGGTCAGACTGAGACACACCGTTCACCAGAGTCAGACTGAAACACGCCATTCACCAGAGTCAGTCTGAGACATGGCATTCACAAAAGTCAGACTGAAACACGCCGTTCACCAGAGTCAGTCTGAGTCACGCTGTTCACCAGTCAGACTGAAACACGCCGTTCGCAAGTCAGACTGAAATACGCCGTTTACCAGTGTCAGACTGAAACACACTGTTCATCAGAGTCAGTCTGAGTCACGCCGTTCACCAGTGTCAGACTGAAACACACCGTTCACCAGACTCAGTCTGAGACACGCCGTTCACCAGAGTCAGACAGAGATGTGTTCAGTGGAGTCAGACAGACGGTGTTCAGCAGAGTCCAACAGAGATGGGGTTCAGTGGGGCTCTGAGGTCAATGCTGGATATTTTTTTAAAAGCCCAGGCAGCGTGGGGCTCAAATCCCCCAACAGGCCATGACTCCGACTCAAACAGGTCACGTGATCCAGGGTGGGAAGAGTGGTACTGTCATCCTCGCCTGCCCGACCTTACCCCAAGCCCCCCCCCCCCCCCCCCACACACACACACAAGGAAAGCCAACGCGATAATTAGCTGCGGATGACAGTAGAGGAATGTCCACGCGCTGCTACTGTCGCATTGCCTGAGTGTTTCTGTCCGCCAGGATCAACTCCCTCCCGAGACATTCTGTACACGGAACCGCCCCCAGTCACCTGAAGACCGATAATCGGCTCTCTGTCTGGCTCGGATCTCGGATCACTGAGATCTGAACACACTCGCAGAGCCCACCGCATTACAGAACAGCGAAGTGGCCTCGTTCACATTGCGCATTCCTGTCATCTCAGTAAGCTGGCGCGGTCTGTGCTCGAAAACGAAAAAAAAAAAATGTAAAAAAAAAAAAAAAAGCGTATTACGCATGCACCCAACCCCCACGCGCTATGAATCAAATCGTGCAAACGAGAAAACAATCATACGCGCAAGCTGCAGTCGCGCGACAAAAATGTTCTTACTTTCCGAGCTCCTCGAAAAGCTGATATTCATCTGTGAATCGCGTGCAGATGGTCAGCGCCATTGTGCTGGGAGCGGGCAGTGCGGAGAGGATGCGGAGAGGCGCAGTGACAGTGCCTGCTGCGGCTTCTGTCTCCTCTTCGTCCTGTGCTCCGATAGGGCGGTGGGAGAACTGTAGAGTGGAAGCTCGATTCTGGTTCGGTTAAGGGGACTCGTACTCCGGACGCGGCCTGCAGCGTCAGCTGATGAGATATCTAGGTCTGTGGTCGGATAAAACCGCGAGCAGAAAGCGTGTCCGCGTCCGAGCGTTTCATCAGCTCGTCAGTATGCGCGTTGACGCTGCCGTCGCTGTCGGACGTACTGCGCGGATGGTATCGCTGCGCTTACCGCACCGTGCCTTTCGCTCCCCGCAGCTGTCCCGCCCTCTGCATAACAACACCCCAATCATAACGTATGATGTTCTCTGTTTTAAATGACCAGGATAATAATCACCAGTTTATAATATTACCTCAGAATTTTGTTTGACATATTTTGCTATATTTGTGAGTGCAGATGTATCTTTTTTTTTTTTCTGTGAATAGCTAAAAACACGCGGAACAGTGATATCATAATCACAAAACATTTTTCAGTTTGACACAGGAGGATGGAAACAGCTGTGATGGACTGCTGAGTGAGATCTGAGGAGTGTTCATCTAGTCATTTAGTGGAGTGCAAATCTGGTGGAGTGTTAATGCAGTTACGTGTTGCCTAGCGGAACATTTACCAATTAGAGAGTTAATGTCGTGGTGTTAACAAAGTGGAGTATTAATTTAGTGGAGAGTTAATCTCGTGGTGTTAACACATGGAGTATTAATTTAATGGAGTGTTAATCTCATGGTGTTAACAGCGGAATATTAATTTAGTGGAGTGTTAATTTCGTGGTGTTAATTTAGCGGAGTATTCATTTAGTGGAGAGTTAATCTCGTGTTAACATATGGAGTATTCATTTAATGGAGTGTTAATCCCGTGGTGTTAACGTAGCGGAGTATTAATTTAGTGGAGAGTTAATTTCGTGGTGTTAACATAGCGGAGTATTAATTTAGCAGAGTTTATACTGTGGTAGAAATGGCTCGCGAAACCCATTTCAGTGTTAAGCACTTTGAAATGCTATTGTGTGTGAAACGTACTACGCAGATATCTTGCCTTGGTACTCCGTTATTCGAAAATATAACCCTAGTTACCCGGATCTGAATTAGCTAGAGAAAGCGGTCTGCCCGTTGTTCCTTAATAAGCATGTTTGCACTTTTACCTGCAGATGGCGTTAATGTGTAAATAACGTCAGACTCAGAAACGGAATCAAATTATGCATGAATTCTGCATCACAGCAGATAATATTTGTATAGTTGTTTTAAATTGCTCATCCATCTTTTTTAAAGTTCATAGCAATTTAAAACAAGTATAGAAATATTGTCTACTGTGAGTTGCGCGTACTGAATTTCATGCATAATTATATATATATATATATATATATATATATATATATATATATATATATATATATATATATATATATATATATGCCGAGAATAAGACACACATCACCCACTATATATATATATGAATGCCGAGAATAAGACACACATCACCCACTACCGAGTGTCCTGACTCACAAGTGTATACTACATCAACAAAGATTGCTCAATCCAAAAGCATAAATACGGGTAAACCTACGTTTAAAACTGAAACTAAACTCTTCTTAAACTAACTATGTTTGTCTCCTTAAATAAATTATGACGTTTACAAAGTCCCACGTGTTAGCTATTTCAAGTGTGTCCAAACTCGCAGAATTCCTCTGGAATTTTGTGGGAATTTCCACCGCTTGTTCCTCAGTGGATGAATAACCCTTCTGTCGATAAAGTCCAGGGATTAAAGATTAAATTACGATTCAAGATAAACGGCGCTTCACACTTGAGAGAAACCGACCGTAGTCGGGAATGTGAGCAGACAGTATTACATTCCGCAACCATACGTGAGCTGGCATTTTGTGAGATTCATGCAGGCAGCATTTCTTTAAAGAATGTAACATTTCATTTATGTGAACATAATATCCACACACAAACACTACATATTTGATTTTGGTGCTGTATTAACCAGAAAACTGTATTTGTGGGCACATGTTTTGTCAGCGGAGATACTAGCCAATGTGTCACGCTCGCATACTGTAACGACTCCGTGTTTTCCTGTTCTCGTCTGTCTACGGTTCACTGTCTCCATCTCTAATATATTCCAGCTGTTCCTTGTTTATCTGTCATTATTTTTCCTTATTAAATGCTTCTCCTCTCTTTAACTCTTCGCTGGTCATCCTTATCTTGTCTGTCATGCTCTCCATGTTCGTATTCGCAAGTATTGTTCTATTACCGCGGTCAAGATATCCGTGCTTTAGCGATTCAAGGTCGTCATTCGCGCTTTAAATTCAATGCGCCTATATGCGCGATGTTACGGTATTTCGCAGCTCACCACAATCTAACGTTCCCTAAGCAAAGAGAAACGGAGACTTGGGTATTTTTTTAAAAGAGCTTTGATGAAGACACGTACTTTTAATACATTAAAAGAACAAGATACAGTTTACTTGCATCATTACATTAAACACAACTGGTAATATTTAGACAGCTCAATACGCATTGTGCAAAAATGTTTCTCAGAGGTTTATTATAGCTCTTGACTGCCATCTGAAACAGGGGTTATCACTAGTGAAATGTTACAAATGTGCAAGGCAGGGGAACTCCAGGGCTGAAAAACTCCACTGCCAATTGACTGGTGGAGCTTGTCTATCACCAGATCAAATTTGAAATGTTTCTACTGCACCAGTTTTTAATAAATCTATACTGAAGTCCTTGTATTTGTAATGATGTTTACATGCCAAAGTAATTCAGAGAAAGCATACATGTTTTTCTGAATTTTAACATAATGCAAAAACAGTTGCACTACCACGTGTGTACAGCGTGTACTCATTCATTTAGTCTGATTTTGGGTGTCTATTTAACAAAAATGTCCCATAATGCCAAGATATTTCCTCTACCAGATAATAGTAGTGTGCATTGACTATCAGCAGAATAAGTTGGATTGATAGATTTCATTGTACCGTTTCTTCTTAAACCCATATTAAAAGCATATTACCTTTCGGTGAATTCATGTACTCTTTTTGAATGTGCTGCTTTTGGATATTTATCTCTCAGAAATTTCACAAAATGCTAAGAAAATTCCACTACTGCATAAGAGTAGTGTGCCTTGCCTATCTGCAGTGCTAAATTCGGACACATTTCACAGCCCCAATTCTTCATAAATCCGTTTTAAAATCATACTATCTTGGTGGCAATCGACCTGAACAACACTGTGTTAAATCAAACCAGCCTAGAAGTTCTAGCTAAAGAGTATTTAAACACCTGTGTGTCATGTGCTATTAATCAGAAGTATTTAAACACCTGTGTGCCTTGTGTTATTAATCAGGAGTATTTAAACACGTGTGCCATGTGCTATTGATCAGGAGTATTTAAATACCTGTGTGCCATGTGCTATTGATCAAGAGAATTTAAACAGCACCAGTTTACAGAGGGTACTCTATAAAGCACCAGATTACAGAGGCTACTATAACCACCAGATAATATAGGTTACTATAAACACCATATTATATATGTTACTATAAACCACCAAAATATATAGGTTACTATAACCACCAGATTATGTAGGTTACTATAACCACCAGATTATGTAGGTTACTATAAACCACCAGATTATGTAGGTTACTATAAACCACCAGATTATGTAGGTTACTATAAACCACCAGATTATGTAGGTTACTATAACCACCAGATTATGTAGGTTACTATAAACCACCAGATTATGTAGGTTACTATAAACCACCAGATTATATAGGTTACTATAACCACCAGATTATGTAGGTTACTATAAACACCATATTATATATGTTACTATAAACCACCAGATTATATAGGTTACTATAACCACCAGATTATGTAGGTTACTATAAACCACCAGATTATGTAGGTTACTATAACCACCAGATTATGTAGGTTACTATAAACCACCAGATTATGTAGGTTACTATAAACCACCAGATTATATAGGTTACTATAACCACCAGATTATGTAGGTTACTATAAACACCATATTATATATGTTACTATAAACCACCAGATTATATAGGTTACTATAACCACCAGATTATATAGGATACTATAACCACCAGATTATGTAGGTTACTATAAACCACCAGATTATATAGGATACTCTAAACATCATAAAATGAGCTGCACACTTTGACTGGCCTCTTGTATTCCAACCATGACTCGTGACATTTTCAATTGAATATGTTTGCGTCTCTGAATGAGGTTTTCTCCTTTTCTTCTACGGTAAACTCACTGCATCATGCTATTCCAAAAACTAACAAGAAAAGATAACAGAATATGTCACGGTACGGCCCCTCCCCCTCAATCGTGTGTGTGTGTGTGTGTGTGTGTGTGTGTGTGTGTGTGTGTGTGTGTACTGCCACACCCTCTCGTGTCTTTCACCTGATCCTTGTTGAGTGTAATTGTCATGCGTGTATATAAGTCTTGTGTTGTGTCGTTGATCCAAGTAGTGTGTATGTGTGTTGAGTCATGCATGTTAAATTTAAATTAAAATGTATATTTCTGTTCAATGTGCCCGTCCCCACATCTTGTTTAACTCTCCGAAGTTACAGAAACACCTACAACGGATTCCTGGGAAAGGAAAAAGAAAGGGAAAGAAGGGAAGTCAGTGCGCTCCCACAGCCTGTGCAGCGAAGCCTCCCGTGTTCTTGGGAACTGTCCTGACTCCAGGGAAGGTCCAGGTGTGGAAGCAGGGGAGTCGTACGGAACCACCTGGGAGTTGGACTCCATGGACTCCTGCTATCCAGCGGAGAGACCTTACCTCATCCTGGTCTCGCTTCAAGGAGCCACAAGGAGGGAGGAACCCACTGAACTATTTTGGGGGGGCCCTGTACATGGCCCGGGGTCGGACTTTGCGGAGTCCTATGGAGACCAGCCAGACCATGAGCACCGGCACTCGGAGATGGGTTCTGCTGGGTCCTATGACCCCTGCCTGGACAATCACTACACTGATTATGGAGAGACAGGGGAGTGTAGCAACGTCAGTCTGCGGTCAGACATGGGGTACTATCGTGAGGAGGACACCCCAATGGACGTGGAAAAGGACCCTCATAGGGATCTTCCCTCCCACAGCGATGCCAAAAGCTCTGAGAACGATGAGCCTCCAGCACCCAAGGCTCCGCCTAAGGCTCCACCCAGGGCATGCCACCACAGAGCAAGCAAGCTGCCCCGGGTGGCTAGCAGAAAGGCAATGTTGTCAGAGAAGGATACTCCTCCGCCTAAGGCGAAGAGCCCCAGAGCACATACGCCTATGCCTAAATCTCGTGGAGGCAATAAGGCAGCGGCACCAGTGCCTGCACTGGAACGGGCAACACAGCTGGTGCGCTTCCCGACGTGCATGCGCCAAAACCAGGACAGCCGCCGCTATCCAAGCCAGTGAGGGACAATCCCCCCCAGGCTGGTTGGTCTCCGACCCAGTCAATGACTGGGGGACTGGCTGGAGTTCCTTCTTCCATCCCTGGACTATTGAATGTGTGTGGTGTTGTTCATGTGACTGTCCCCATCACCATGCCTGTCTCAGTTACACTAAATGTACCGGTCACTTTGTTCCCCTTTGTGTCTGAGCCCGTGTCCGTTAGCGTGTCCGTTCCTGTGTCTGTCACCATCCTGGTCCCTGTCCTTCCCCCGCTGTCCTGCTTGCACTGGCCCATGGCAGGTTGTCCGGTCCTCCGGCCTCGCCTTTTGGTGTTGGTCTCGGGGCCGCAACCCGATAGGATGGTGCGCCGGGAGTCATGCCCTTGAGGCGGGGCTCTGTCACAGTATGGCCCCTCCCCCTCAAAAGTGTCTGTGTGTGTGTGTGTGTGTGTGTGTGTGTGTGTGTGTGTGTGTGTGTGTGTGTGTGTGTGTGTCTGTCTGTATTGCCACGTCCTCTCGTGTCATTCATCTGATCCTTGTTGTGTGTAATTGTCATGCGTGTATATAAGTCTCATGTCGTATTGTTGAAGTTGTCGGTGTTTGACCCAAGTAGTGTGTATGTGTGTAAGTCGTGAATGTTAAATTTAAATTGAAACATATGTTTTTGTTCAACGTGCCTCATCCCCGCATCCTGTTTAACTCTCCAAAGTTACAGAATATATATCGTGTCAACTGAGTTCTCACTGTGGTGAAATACATGAGATGCGTAAGAATCCAGGTTATAAAAGTTTCTGACATTGTGACTAATTAGAGATTATTAAAGATTCACTTATAGATAATTCACATATATATTTTAATGTTAGAGTTTTATTTTGCCAACAGTATATGAGGATTTGCAAAATGTATTTTTATATAAAGTATTTCTTTTCCTGAAATGTGAATAATTGCTGAGAAATCTGTAATAGAGTTTTAAATGTGTATTTCCTTTTCAAGAGATTTGCTGTGTTGAAGTTTTATTTTGTATTTTGTTTAGAGTAATGAGAAAGATGGCTAAGCAGTAGTGAAACCTAATACAAAACTCCACCTTTTCATAGCTCCACCTGTTCATAGCTCCACCTGTTCATAGCTCCACCTGTGCAAAACACCACCGGTTCATAGCTCTTGAGTCTCCTGGGACTCTCAGACTCATTCAGACTTGTGCTGACAGGCCTGTGTATCCCACAGCAGCAGCACTACTATGTGTTCTTTCTGTGTGTGTGTGTGTGTGTGTGTGTGTGTGTGTGTGTGTGTGTGTGTGTGTGTGTGTGTGTGTGTGTGTGTGTGTGTGTGTGTGTGTGTGTGTGTGTGTGTGTGTGCATGCGAGTAGACACATATTTGCAGGTTTGTGCATGCGTATGTTAAATTAAAAGGACTAAGGATTTTAGTTTTTGCTGCAATCTGTTCCAGGCTGTCAGCCGACTGATAATCTTGCCTAACACTGTTTTGCAATAACGGATTTTGTGGTTTAGCTGCTGTGCGCAGTTTTTCAACTTCAGCAATCACACACACAGAGTACCAGACCAGCACACACCAGCTCTGATTTGCCATGAGTTTAAGACCTGATATTTGGTCATAGGAAGTGACCCCACACACTTATGTGCATCATAGCATTGCTGATCAGACCTGATTGTTTTGTCTTCAAGCTGATTCATTAGGGAAAATCCGCTTGTCCACTCTTAGGTCCGTATAAGCTGGAGCTGATGGTGTGTGTGTGTGGAATGCATTCTTCTGACCTTACTGATCCCCTTCATAACATGAGACACGCTGATATGGGTTTATACAGACCCAGGAGCTTTGTGCTAACTATGACCAGGAACACTGGAGATTTACGGATGAGGGAGAGGAAAAGAGAGGAGAGGAGAGGAGAGGAGAGGGGGGGAGGTGAGAGGGGACCAGGACTGTGTGCTTCGTGCATTAGGGTGCTAATTGGCAAACAGGAACACGCACACTCTAAATCACACTAACACAAGACTTACAACGGTTGTACTCTCTCATGTTATCTCATGTACATGTTGTTACTCACTCTCACTCGTACACTGCGATCAGAGGATTGCAACAGTCACTGTCCCATTTCCTGTCTGAGGAAAAGTCGTGTGAGTAGATAAAACGTTCTGGTTCCGGAGTGTGTAACACGCTATGATACACAAACACAATGCACTTAAAAATAAGACACGCGCATTTGCTTGAACACACATTTGTCCAGAACACATGGACCCCAGAGCACGTGAACCCTGGAGCATTAAAACATTGCCTTTTCCTCTTTGCTTGAGTTACATATTTATCAGTAGGTGTGTGTGTGTGTGTGTGTGTGTGTGTGTGTGTTAGAAAGAGAAAGGGGGGGAAGAGGGAGACAGGGGGAGAGAGGGAGAGAAAGAGGGAGAGAGAGAGAGAGAGAGAGAGAGAGAGAGAGAGAGAAAGAGAAAGAAAGTAATAAACTCATTTCCGTCAGTTTTACTGTCTGATAAGAAAAAAAAGTGTCTTACTTCCTGATATGTAATATCTCTCCAGGCTCACACAGTCATTATCGTCACATGATGAATTATATCTCTACTCATGTACAGCTCAGCACAGTAAAATGAGTTTTACTTCCTTAATAAAAACCCTAATGCTAATAAATACACACTATAATTTAGATCAATAATGTTCCTCATTCATGGTGCATTATTTATAAATCAATACATGCATTAACTCATAATGTGCTATCATATATGTCTAATTAAAATATTGCATCATTTAAGTCAGACGTGTTTGTGTGTCTGTGTGTGTCTGTCGATACTTCCTCACATGCATGTGTGTGTCTATCTGTGTGTGTGTGTGTCTATCAGTATTTACCCTCGTGTGTGTGTGTGTGTGTGTGTGTGTGTGTGTATTTCCCCTCACACACTGTTCACTGCCCTCTCAGCTAACCAGACTGCTTTCTATTAATTGTTATTATTATTAACTCTCCTCCACCCTCTTCCTAAAGATCAGGTGCTGATCAAAAACTTCCTACATGCTTCAAGGCTGCACTACTGAATTCAGTGTCCTGGCACAACAATTACTGTCCCAACACACTCGTGTTTCAAGAGACTCATCATGAGACACAGAGACTCGTCATGAAACACATCATGACACAGAGACATGTCATGAGGCACATCACGACACAGGGATTCATTGTGAGACACATCACGACACACCTGCCCCTTTCACTGACCCCCCCCCCCCCTACATTTCACATATTGCCACAACCATTCAACAGATGCTCCAAACCCCACACCACTCTTCATCTGGACAGAAAGGACACATCTGTCAGAATGCTGTTTATAGATGTACGGTCAGCATTCAACATCATAATTCTTCAGCACGATTTACTGTACATGATGAACACATGATTTACTGTAGCATCTTTTCCAGCTCCATAGCCAGGAAAGCCCAGTAAAGATTATGTTCTACAGGGGGCAGTAGAGAGCAGCCTGAGCATCACAGCCTGTGAGGACAGCCGAGGAGATCACTGGGGTCTCTCTCCCCTCCATCATGGCACACACTGTCTTTGCAAAGCTCCCAGCATTGTGGCTGATCCCACACACTCTTCTTTCTCTACCATCAGGGAGAGATACTGAAGCCGTCAGGCCCTCACAGCCAGATTGTGTAACAGTGTCTTCCCCCATGTCATCAGACTCCTCAACTCCTGATAGCAAATATTTAACAAATATTGCATCCTATGTACCAAAAATACATTCTCAGATTGGTGTACTGCTAGCTGTTCGCTTGTTGTCCAGAGAGCAGAGTCCCTTGCAGTCTTCATATGCTGAGTGAAGAATATTTAAATGACCACTTACCCTGCTCCTATATTGACTATCTAAACTAGTAATTATTGTAGGGTATTGTTTATTACACTGATGCTGACTAACTAAACTAGTGCTTATTGTAGGGTATTGTTTACTACACTGATGCTGACTAACTAAACTAGTACTTATTGTAGGGTATTGTTTATTACACTGATGTTGACTAAACTAGTAATTATTGTAGGGTATTGTTTATTAAACTGATGCTGACTAACTAAACTAGTGCTTATTGTAGGGTATTGTTTATTACACTGATGTTGACTAAACTAGTAATTATTGTAGGGTATTGTTTATTAAACTGATGCTGACTAACTAAACTAGTGCTTATTGTAGGGTATTGTTTACTACACTGATGTTGACTAACTAAACTAGTACTTATTGTAGGGTATTGTTTATTACACTGATGTTGACTAAACTAGTACTTATTGTAGGGTATTGTTTACTACACTGATGTTGACTAAACTAGTACTTATTGTAGGGTATTGTTTATTACACTGATGCTGACTAACTAAACTAGTGCTTATTGTAGGGTATTGTTTATTACACTGATGTTGACTAAACTAGTACTTATTGTAGGGTATTGTTTATTACACTGATGTTGACTAAACTAGTACTTATTGTAGGGTATTGTTTATTACACTGATGTTGACTAAACTAGTACTTATTGTAGGGTATTGTTTATTACACTGATGCTGACTAACTAAACTAGTGCTTATTGTAGGGTATTGTTTATTACACTGATGTTGACTAAACTAGTGCTTATTGTAGGGTATTGTTTACTACACTGATGTTGACTAAACTAGTACTTATTGTAGGGTATTGTTTATTACACTGATGTTGACTAACAAACTCTAGTACTTATTGCTTTTTACACTAATTGTTGTCTGATATGTATTCTGCACTTCTAGGCATCAGCTTTGATCCCTGTATTTCTACAGTATTATCTACTATACTGGCTAGGATGTATTCTATGAGGAAATGACAAAGCCACTTTACCCACTTTACTCAGTCTCGTGCACTGGTCAGGGTTGCCCTGCATGTTATATATGTTACAGTAGCTGGTCTTGGCCACAGATTTATTTCTGTACTGTAGCGAGGGTTATAGTGATTCTATGGGGTGCTGTCACTCCTCTAATTTCAGATACAATTGTCTGATTATGAAAAAGTCAAAGCAAACTTAACTTTTGCTGAACTGTTAAAACAAAAGCCAGAAACAGGACAGGTGGCCTAATTTGCTACATTTTTGGCCTTAAGCATTTCACCAAGGTTTTCACAAGTTGAGATCAGCATTTTTAGTATTTAAAAATTCCATATTTCCGCCAAAGGGACAATCAGGTGACATCATCAGACTTTCCCTGACTGCAGGATTGTGAAATCCTGTACAAGTCACACCCAGTTTCCAGCTTTAAAATAAGCTCTGCCACCTCTCCTCAGCACAACCCCTCCACAGCAGCATACACAGAACCTCCTGCTACAATCTTATACTCGTTAGCATCTTTATTACTGAAACAGACAGCTCTCATTCAGACTTCAAGATGAAGTGCAGAATCTTCTGTGTGGTTGTGCTTCTGGCCTTCTTCACCGTTAGTGAAGGTAAGTTTAGCGTTAAACATGCACTTTGCCATTTACCATCATGAGATTAAAGTGATTGGGTTATTAGCACTAAGAAATCAGTAATGCATGATAGCTAAGCCTACATAGGCAGACCTGTAGGGGTTAACCCTAACGCTGAAAGGCACCTATCTTGCCTCATCTGACACTGTGAGAAGATGTTTCTGTTGTAGGATTAGACTATAATATTAGGCTAACCTCAATCCTGCAGAGTTTAGCTTTAGAGTGCCCAGTGCTTTTGTACACTTAAACTCTACAGGGTGGTGGATCTCCAGGAGCGAGGTTAGACTTGAACCGAAGTTTTAAAAAAATATGGTCAGTGCATATTGCAGGGATGAGTCTGCGTGGCCTGGGTGTGGAACCACGCTGTCGCTGCAGTGGGACAGAACGTCGCCGCATCGGCAAACTGATCGAGAGCATCGAGCTCTTTCTTCCCAGCCCTCACTGCAAAGATACTGAGATAATGTGAGTACCCATCTGTGAAAGCTTACAGGGTAGGGGTAGTTAGGTACCCAGCTGCCTATGGGCTAGGGCTGGGTTAGGTCTCTATTTTTGATACATTTGATTTGAGAAATGTTTGGTATGAACTGCAGTAAGTTCTCTGTGTCAAAAACGTTTCCTCATATGTCGTGCCACAGAGCCACATTAAAGAGCACCGGACAAGAGATCTGCCTGGACATCACAGCTCCATGGGTGCAGAAGATCGTTGATAAGATTATGGCTAAGTAAGACCCAGACACACACGTGTACAAAAGCAGAGAGAGAGAGAGAGAGAGAGAAAGAGAGAGAGAGAGAGAGAGAGAGAGAGAGAGAGATAGATAGATAGATTGGAATGACAATTCAGTAGAATAAAGTATTTAATCAGTTATTTAAGTCAATAGTTTCATACACAGATTCTTTTATAATTTCTTCCAAAACCTTTAAATGTTTTATTTCATAATTGTAACGGCTGGCCCGAGTGCCGCAGGGCGCGGAGAAAGACGCACACACTTCCTCGGTTTTGGGAAACATTTAATGACGTTTAACGGTGGCACTCACACGTAACATAAACGGTGAACGTGAACACGCATAAACGACTTTACACAGCGTGAATGTTAATACGGAATGAATAAACATCGACGAAAGCTAACATACACTGAAACTAACCACTACATAAGCACGCTACAGCAACAGTGACCAACAAGGAGGCACACACAAACGGGGGTTTAAATGGACAGGACACCGAACCTTGTGCAGGTGTGCGCCATCATGGAGGGCGTGGTTACATAAACAAGCCTGCCCTGCACGTGGCCAGCCGTACCACGTGATTTGGGGGGGGGGGGGGGGGTTTCCGGTGACAATATTGTTTAATATATTTGTTATTTAAGTTGCATTATTTCACATCTTATTGCTAGATAAAATCAGTGATCCCGGTATTTGATAACACATTTTTTACGTTCTGTTTCTTTTGATTGTAAATATGTGTGTTGTGTGTGTTCTGCAGTAAAGCGCCCTGAACATCGCACACTGTATTCTCTCCTGGACCTCTGCTTCTGCTGGGAGACCAGTCAACTCTATCTATCAAAACATCTTTTCTGGCTGGGCCATACGTTATGGACTTTATGGACAGATCTTTACAGACAGAATTTCTGACTGCAACTTTATTATTTATCTCAGTATTTATCTATTTATATGTCGACGTGATATTTATAACAATTGTATTTTTTATTGACTGTATTTTTTTTTTTCTAATTTGTACAAAAATAAAGTGCCTTTTTTAAAATAAAAACAACCATGTGTTGAAAATGGAAAATTAAATTTAACCCTCATCAACACAACGCAACTCTTTTTTGTTCCCTTAATACATCAAAGAGTTGCAGGTTTCTCTTGGCGATGACTATGATTTCTGGGCAGTTCTATAATCTACTGCCCTCTAGCGCTAGAATTGTTCCATGAAAACGGTACCTCGGAATTTAAAACAGTTATGCAGATAAACAAAAGAATTCAGCTGACCTAGTGAAAAAAGAGTCAATATTATTAATAATTAATCATAATTAATCATCATTAATCACTACTAGTCAATCTTAATCATTATTAGTCATTATTAATCATTAATAATTATTAGTCATTACTAATCATTAATCATTATTATTCATTAATCATTATTAATCATTATTAATGTTGTTATTTTGTAGCCTATTCCCTAACCCTCTACTGCCTTAGTGACCTCTACAGGAGAGATGCCATGCAAAAATTCATTGTATCTAAGTTTAAGATTCTATTCTATTGCCTAAAAACCATATTGCCTAAAAACCATTCACAATTTTTCTAGGGTTAGAAATCATCACATTGTTCAAACATGAGCCACAAGAAAGATAGATCAGATTACCGATCCAAACTTTGCAAACTTTGTGGTTTAGGAGAACATGATGGACAAGTAGGTGTGGTCAAATGAGAGATTTCACCCTTTTGACCCATGAGTTAGGGCCTGATATTACCTAAGCATCGTTACTAGAACGACCAGACTCCATTAAACACAGTCACAGACCCTCCAACTTTGCAGGGTGGCTCAGGACAATCCTTTCGGACTTGACTTAGACATGGCCCATTGTTGTAGTTCCAACAATGTTTAATACACTGATGTTGACTAACTAAACTAGTACTTATTGTAGGGTGTTTATTACACTGATGTTAACTAACTAAACTAGTACTTATTGTAGGGTATTGTTTATTACACTGATGTTGACTAACTAAACTAGTACTTATTGTAGGGTATTGTTTATTACACTGATGTTGACTAAACTAGTACTTATTGCAGGGTATTTTTTATTACACTGTTGACTAATTAAACTAGTACTTATTGTAGGGTATTGTTTATTACACTGATGTTGACTAAACTAGTACTTATTATCAGTTACACTGATGTTGTTTGTTAATTATGTTTTCCACTGCTTCAGCAGTGATCCCTGTATTTCCACAGTATTCTAGATCATTGGTATATTGGATTCTAACCTGCTGTACTGGTGAGGTTGTACTCTATGTGTAAATGACAAAACACTTTTGTAAGTCGCTCTGGATAAGAATGTCTGCTAAATACATAAATGTAAATATAAATGCAAAAATAAATGTAAGTGTAAATGCAAAAATAAATGTAAATGTAAATATAAATGTAAATGTAAATATAAATGCTAGTTCTGCTGCACATGTGCTTCACCTTTGGACCTTATAATGCTCTTGGTTTCTTCTGACAGTGAGTTTAAATTGTACTGAAACATTTCCATAGGAAAACCCGCTGTGTGTCCTTGGTAGCAGTGATCTATCAGAAATTGACCAACCTAAGAGGACACTGGCCTTTATGCAGGGAGAACAAGAATTGAGGTGCGAGAACAATGAGAAAATTGAATGTTACATTATATACCGGTGATATACCTTAGACTTTCACAGGTCACACGGAAAATGGGCAAAATTTATATGTATTACTTGTACCATGTACTTTTAATTACAATAACAAAGTGAACTCAATTTGTTTCCACAAGTGAGTGTTTATATGTGCTTGTGCTGCTAACTTTCAGTAGTTTTGTGTCTAGCCAAGCCAAAACAACCAGGTAGTTAAGGTTAGGCTAACCCCAACCCTAACCGTAGCCAAGCCAAAACAACCATGGACCTTAGGGAATGTAGTCACAGAACACCAGGAAATACTTTGGCCACATTTGATCTATTTATACATTTATTTATACATTTTATTTATATTTTATTGATTCTAGATTTTAAAGACATTTGGATAAACCTCAAACAGTTCACTAAATGACAGGTACATTATCACATGTCGTGAATACAAATACATGAAAATGTTTGTGATTGTTTTGATTTGTTGTTGTTTTGTTTTCTGGCAGGGTGGGTCTCCATTTGAGTCCTATATGAAGGGTTTTGTTAGGACTACAGTGAAGGACTCAGATGTACTTTATAGCAACTAAAACACTTCATTTACAAAGAAATCACATCAAAGCCAGGATCCCAAAACCAGGATCTAACCCTAAACCCTAACCGTAAGCCTAACCCTAACCAATACCCTAACCCATACCCTAACCATACCACCCTAACCCTAACCCATACCCTACCTTACCACCCTAACCCTACCACCCTAACCCATACCCTAACCTTAACCCTAACCCATACCTTAACCCATACCTTAACCCTAACCACCCTAACCCATACCTTAACCCATACCTTAACCCTAACCACCCTAACCCATACCCTAACCATACCACCATAACCCGTACCCTAACCCATACCCTGACCCTAACCTTAACCCTAAACCCTAACCCATACCCTGACCTTAACCCTAACCACCCTAACCCATACCCTAACCACCCTAACGCATACCCTGACCCTAAGCTTAACCCTAACCACCCTAACCCATACCCTAACCATAACCCTAACCATACCATCCTAACCCTAACCATAATCACCCTAACCCTAACCCTAACCCTAACCACCCTAACCCTAACACTAAATCTAGGGTAACAGCACTGGAGTTAGTACACAATGGACCTTATTAAAACAAAAATATCAAGCTATAAAATGGCCAAAAACTTTAGAGTGATTTAGCACATAAATATATTAATAGACACATAAATATATCAGTAGAAATAATTCACCATATTTGAGTAATAACATTGAAAATGACTTCATGCAGGACGTCATCAATTTTAAGAACATAAATTGTACTGATGTTACAAATATTGCAGAATATTTCAGTGCAGACAGAATACAATAGGTGGACAGATTTTTAGGGTGCGTTTTAGGTCCCTGACAGACATTTATATTAAGTGATAAGTCAGTGGGGTTTAAAAGTGATGCCAGACCTGCACACAACACCACCTCCTTTCATGTCAAATACATGAAAGAAAAATGATCACGTGTCAGTGATAATCCTGCAGTTGTCTGATAGAGGGAGCACCAGTTTGAGAAACATCAGTAACGCCTGACCATTGAGGACAATTAAACATCTGTACATTAAAACACATGTCACATGGTCACACCAGTTCAACTACACATAAACTATGGCCTGGAGTTCTAAAGTCTCCTCTCTCTGACCTGACGACCAACATAGTATCAGTGTAGTAGAGCATTTTGTGAGAGCCTGGAGGAAGTGAGCACACGTCACTCAGTCAGTAAACAAATCCAGACATAGGAATCACACACTGACTGTACAGGAATCCAGAAGGAAAATTTATAGCAATACGACAGTGGATCAGAGTTCAGAATGCAAAGTCAGACAATTAGCTGGATATGCAAAGCCAACAAACCACACGTGCGCGCGCGCACACACACACACACACACACACACACACACACACACACACACACACACACACACACACACACACACACACACACACACACACACACACACACACACACACACACACACACACACACACACACACACACAAACACAAACACAGAGTAGCGCATACACACAAACACAGAGTAGCGTGGAACTTCAGTTTCAGCCAAGGCTGGTGATGTTGGACCGGCCACCAGGGGGTGCTACAATACGATGGCTGGAACGCCTTGGAACGTTGTCATCAACCTGCGCCCCTAAACATTCAGAATGAAAATTTAATGTGCATTTCAACACTCACATATTTAATGGAGCTGCATATAAGATTATTACAATGGTCAAATCAGCTAAATCCTTCATAAAAATCTGTTTCTATAACTGCATTTTTAAAGAACCCATATTTCTACTGACTTTTGTGTGTTTTTATCCGTTATTTGTTATGAACACCACAAATGCACTGACCAGTCAGAAAAGGTTGAGTTAGTGTCAAAGCTTTTGTCTTGATAAAGGCTTTTCTCGAGGTCAGACGATCTGCAGGAACCGTTACATGGAAGGTGTGATTTGAACATCCTCGTATCTACTATGTTCAAATGATGACTTTGGTCTGTCTGAGAAAGAGGACTGATGTGGAGTCCAAATGTGTGTGTTCTCTGTTCCACAACTGTGTTTCTGGAGTAACAGTTTGCAATGTGCATGACAGGAGGCATACATTTGTTTTAAAACGTTTACGTCACACAAACGGTCTACGATGCAGTCAGAAAGCTATGTTACTCCCTAGTGTTTCAGATCAGTACTGCACACCCTATTACATCATGGCCCCTAGGGAAGCATAGGATTATATTAATAACATTATATCAATAATTTTGTGACTCTAGGGAAGCATAGGACTGTATTAAATTAATTTCAGATAACATAAAATGCACAATAAAATTGTACTGTCTAGTTATGTTCACTCAATTAGTTTGCCTCTTGGGGTAATTGCAATGACATTTACCGTTATCGGAATGTTGACATTAATCTGTACTAGCAAAATGACATTGATCCAGATTAGAATGACATTGGTCTATATTATAATGAAGACATTGTTCTAGATTACATTGATGGCATTGTTCTAGATGAGAATAAAGTTGGTTTATATTGACATTGATCTAGATTACAATGATGACATTGTTTGAGATTACAATGATGATATTGATATAGATTAGAATGATGAAAATTAATATCATAACCAAACCCTAACCACAAACCTAACCCTAACCATAACCCTAACCCTAACCCCAAACCTAATATTAATCCCAACCCTAACCCTAACCTTAATCCTCACCACAACCCTAACCCTAGCCCCAAGCATAATGCTAACCCCATCCCTAAACCCTAAATCCTAACCCCAACCACAACACTAACCCCAACCCCAACCCTAACCCCAAACCTAATCCTAACCCCAATTTAACCCCAAATTTAACCCTAATTCCAACCCCAACCCTATCCCTGAACCTAACCCTAACCCTACCCTAACCCCAACCCTAACACTAACCCTCTGGAAGCAGCCTGTCTCTCAGCACACCTGCTGATAAATGTGTTGGTCTGGATAAAACCATGTTGTTTATAGGAACTGTATAAAGACAAGTCTGTTCTGCTTTCAGGAGCTTTTTAAAAGACCAGTCTGCTCATTGTCCCATTTTCATGCACAATATCATAGTCTGCCTGTACAGCTGCACACACCCCTCACCCCAAAAATGCAGACTCTGTTGTACATGTGTATATTTATTGATACAAAAACAAAATATGCGATACTGCCTGAAGTGCAAAATGTTGTGAGAATGCTGCATTATAGACAGTGGTCTGATCTAAGCATTCATATGTCTGAATCTACCTCAAAAATGCCAACTAAATCCAGTTACATTCATGTCATTTAGCTGATGCTTTAATACAAAGCAATTTACAGTCATGACTGAACACAACTTGAGGGTTAAAGGTCTTGCTCAGGGGCCCAACAGTGGCAAATTGGCAGTGGTAGAGCTTGAACCAGCAACTCTCTGATTACAACTCAAGTACCTTAACCACTGAGTTACCACTGCTCTAATTCTATAGCACTCTGGGTCAGACTAATAGCAAAACACTGGTGTGTAAATGAAGTGCGCGAACGTAGTGGGCGCCTCATGTTCTGTCATTAAAATCATGCCCATTTAATCTAATTTTCACTTACCTGATAGGCTGAAGTTGGACTGATGCAGGTTTCTGATTGGTGGAGGCTGATGGGATGTGGGTGAGGTCTTGGCAGATGGGGCAGGGGTTATGTATTTGGGTGTGGCTGGGACATCATAGACAGGACCATCATATACACCACGTGAAACTCCCTGCCTGCAGGTCATCTGCAAAAAACAAAGGCCCTTTTAGAGCAACTGATCCCTCACACACAGAACACTGAACTTACCCTAACCCTAACCCTTACCCTAACCCTAATTCTTAACCTGGCCCTAATCCTAACCCCAATCCTTACCCCGACCCTACCCTAACCCTACTCTAACCCTAATCCTTACTGTGACCCTACCCTAACCTTAGCCAGGATCTCAGTAGCTTCAGAGGAGTCAGAGACAGGAGAAGCTGCCAGGCCCTCTGTCAGCAGGGTGTTCTTATCCTAACTCACACCTACAACTTCTCCAACAGTACAGTATAATATTAAGGTTAGGGTAGGAGTGTTACATTAATGTAACACTTTAGTTTATCATAAAAATATTTTCAATATGCTACAGAGTTCACACCTTTAGATTCAGTTTGCCTTTTTTGCCATTTTAAAAGTAGGCAACAGATTTTTCTCAGAGACCTTGTTGCGGATGCTGATGCGTTGGTAGGCAACATCAGGGAATGGTTGCCGGGGAATAAACCGACCGGTACCCTGCTGCATATTCAGATTCCCATCTTCATACACAATCCGACCCTGACTGACAACAAGGACTGGACCACCTCGACACTCCAAGCCCTCAAAGATATTATACTCCAGAGCCTAGCCAGAGAGATAGAGAGAGAGAGAAAGGCACAGAGAGAGCAAGAGAGTTAGAGAGAGAGAGAGTCACGATAAACTTTATTAATCAATTACAATAGACAGACAAACACACCGGTCGGTTTTACAATTACAAAAACAGAAAGAAAATTTCTTTTCACTCAAAAAATTACCAAAAAACACCCCCTCTTTTTCACAGAACATTGTAACTCCAAATATTTTCAAAAGTAGTCAAATCAATCATGCTACTTATGCCACAATGCAGACACTCAGGACTCTCAGCTGGGTTTGAAACAAACTAAAGCATTAACTGCTACTATACCATGTAAAATTCTCCACTATAAATCACCGTCAAAAGTGGTTTATAGAATGTTCTTGGGGCTGGACTGAACTCTTCCCCCACAGCAAGTTTTTTTGCACCAGTGGGTGTGACCCTGTCATTTACTTTATATTTATTTAATACTTTAACACAGGCTCTATAGAAGGTCTTGCCAGATGCCTCCTCTAAAGCCATGTTCTCAACTCCAGGCTTTCACAGTTCCCAAGGTGTAACGCTGCTGCTAGCCCAAGTGTGGCAGGGCATGGGGCAGGACGCACAGACTCCCTTGACGGTGTGAAACATATAATAACATTAGACATATACAACAAGGGTGGCACTCACACATAACACTGATGGAAAACATGACTGTACACTTAACGTGAAACATAAAAAACCTTCGCATTTATAACAGACTATACAAAACAATGTTATGGCTATAATGGTCAGAATTAACACAGATGTAGCGACAACGACCAATAGACAGACAAACATTAAACCCTGCGCAGGTGTGTGCAATCCCAGAAGGCGTGGTTACAAAACACATGTGAATCCCCCTGTACGTGGTGGGCCGTACTACGTAACTCGTGGGGGGAGGAGCATTCTGTAACACAAGTTCTGGTGGTAATGACAGCATAGGACTACTACCACTGTAGGTAGGGTTAGACTTGAGCAGAACATGCTCTTCCTCTGTCAAGGTAAATCTCCACTGTGGTAGAAGTTGTGACATGAAACACAGACATTACATTCAAGTGGGTGGCTACTCCATCCACATCACCCAGCTCAGAACCCGAAAGGGTTACCAAATTCCCTAGAGTCCACAAAGAATTCAGTGCTGGAGACAATCCATTAGTAATATTCAGGAGGTCTCCTCCAAACAAAGGTTCTTTCAGGAGACAACACCTGAAACTCTCCCACTGCAGAATCATGAAAAAATAAAAAAAGTTTCTTGTTAACCGTTTCATGTTCGTGTTAATGTTCGTAATTCTTGTGAGTGCTGTTATCTTTTTGTGTTTATGTAAATAAATGTACACCCCAGTAGCTGGAGTCTGTGGGTACTGCCCCTCGCCCTGCGGCACTCAGGCCACCACGCGTTACACTAATCAGTGCTTGGAGTTGATCACAGTTTCTGTTTTGTTTGTCTACCTTCTTTTTGAGGATTGAACAAAGGTTTTCAACAGGATGGAGATCTGGCCATGGAACCAAAATTTCTGATTTGTTCACCAAGCCACGTGGTTATCACTTTTGCCTTGTGATATTGTGCTCCATCATGCTGGAAAAAGCATTGTTCATCACCAAATTGCTCCAGGATCATTGGGAGAAGTTGCTCTTGGAGGATGTTTGATACCATTCATGGCACTGCTCTTAGGAAAACCTTTTAGCAAACCCAGTCCCTTGGTTGAGAAGCAATCCCACACATGAATGGTCTCAGGATACCTCACTGTTGGCATGACACAGGACTCATGGTAGTGCTCACCTTTTCTTCACCGGACAATCATTTGTCTAGATGTCCCAAACAGTCTGATGGGGGCTTCATCAAGAAAAATAACTTTACCCCAGTCTTCTGCAGTCCAATCCCTATACTTCCTGCAGAATGTCAGTCTGTGCTTGATGTTTTTCTTGGAGAGAAGTGACTTTTTTGCTGCTCTTCTTGACACCAAGCCATCCTCCGGAAGCTTTTGCCTCACTGTGCATGCAGGTGTATTCAGACCTGCCTTCTGCCATTCCTGAACAAACTCTGCACTGGTGGTGACCTGATCCCGTAGCTGCATCCGCTTTAGGAGATGGTCCTGGCACTTGCTTGACTTTCTTGGGTGCCCTGAAGCCTTCTTCACTGAAATTGAACCTCTCTCCTTGAAGTTCTTGATGATTTGATAAATGGTTGAATTAAATCAGCTGCCTTGTCCTTGTCAACACTTTCTCCTGAGAAGATCACTGAAATGATGTTAGCAGGCCATTTTGTGGCAGGGCTGAAATGCAGTGGCTGGAATGCAATGATTTTTGGGATTAAGTTCATCATTTTCATGGCAGGGAATGACTTTGCAATGAATTGCAATTCATCTGATCACTCTTCACAATCTAGAGTTAATGCAATTTGCCACCATAAAAACTGAAGCAACAAATTTCAAAACCTGTCCCTTGTAATATAGTTGAGGCCGTATCCAGTTCCATTTGTCAGGTTGACCTTTAACTTTCTCTAACAATTTGTCCCAGTTTTTCTGTGTACCAGAAAGACTCCCATATATTTAACACCTTCCTAACCTAGGTCAACCCCTGTCCCACGTGACCAGCTTCCCACCAGTAAGACTTCACTTTTATTCCAGTTCACCTTATCTGAGGAAATTTTATCAAACTGTTCCACTGTGCTGAGGTCATCAACACCAGCTTTGGCTTTAAGCTTCACAATAACATCATCAGCATATGCAGACAATAAACTTTGTGAGATAAAATCAAAGTCTGGTAAAGCAAACCCAGAGATAACCCTCCTTATCCTGTGTAAGAAGAGTCCTATAGCTAAACCTATAACATTCCAGAATGGGCTCAACCCTACCTTCTGCCCCTGAAAGCAGTACTCAGACAGTGGTTAACTTTCAGCATCACATGACAGGGCCCTGATCTTGGCTATGAGACCAGTACTGAAACCAAAGGCTACTACTATCAAAAACCTTCTCTTGGTCCATAGAAATCAGACCAGTATCCAAGCCCAATAACTTTGAGACTTCCAAAAGATTCTGAATAAAGTTCTACTGTCAAAAATTTGCTGGCATACAGCAGGTCTGGTCAGGATGAATCACCTGGCCATCACCATTTTCAGCCTGATGGCCAAGGCTTTTGAAAGCAACTTATAATCACAACAGAGCAAAGGAACAGGTCTCCAATTTCTCAGTTCCTGTGAATCTCCTTTCTTAGGCAGCAAAGTCAGAACTGCCCGCAGCCTGGTGGCAGCCTCCCTGTCATGAGACAGTTCATAACCTCCACTATTTCCTCTCTGACCACTGACCAGAAGGCTTTATAAAACTCCAGTCACTGTCTATCAATACCTGGAGCTCTCCCACCCTACATAGCTTTAAGGACATCCTGCACCTCTACCATGCACAGTGGTCCCTCCAGGATGAGTCCCTCCAGCATGAGTCCCTCCAGGCCGTGCCCCTCCAGGATGAGTCCCTCCAGGATGAGTCCCTCCAGGCCGTGCCCCTCCAGGATGAGTCCCTCCAGGCCGTGCCCCTCCAGTCCATGTCCCTCCAGGCTGTGCCCCTCCAGTCCATGTCCCTCCAGGCTGTGCCCCTCCAGTCCATGTCCCTCCAGGCTGTGTCCCTCCAGGCTGTGCCCCTCCAGGCTGTGCCCCTCCAGTCCATGTCCCTCCAGGCTGTGCCCCTCCAGGCTGTGTCCCTCCAGGCCGTGCCCCTCCAGGATGAGTCCCTCCAGGATGAGTCCCTCCAGGCCGTGCCCCTCCAGGCCGTGCCCCTCCAGGATGAGTCCCTCCAGGCTGTGCCCCTCCAGTCCGTGCCCCTCCAGGCCGTGCCCCTCCAGGATGAGTCCCTCCAGTCCATGTCCCTCCAGGCTGTGCCCCTCCAGGCTGTGTCCCTCCAGGCCGTGCCCCTCCAGGATGAGTCCCTCCAGGCTGTGCCCCTCCAGGCCGTGCCCCTCCAGGCCGTGTCCCTCCAGGATGAGTCCTTCCAGGCCGTGCCCCTCCAGGATGAGTCCCTCCAGGCTGTGCCCCTCCAGTCCATGTCCCACCAGGCTGTGCCCCTCCAGGCTGTGCCCTTCCAGGCCGTGCCCCTCCAGGATGACTCCCTCCAGGCTGTGCCCCTCCAGGCCGTTAGTGACGCTATAAATATACTGCTGGCACAGCTGTTTTATTGCAGCTCTGCCAAGATCCCAAAACTAGATGATTTGGTTGCCATGATCTCACCGACAAAACAGCAAATACTTTATGAAAGTGTGCATCAGCTAGCAAAGTTGCATTAAAATGCCAATATGAAGTCCCAGGCTTGATCTAACTCAGCCCCATTACACAGTGAACTGTGCTATGATCAGATCTGGTAATTCAAACACATTAAGATGGTGTTTAAAGTTAAAGTACACTGCCTGGCCAAAAAAAAGGTCACCACCTGCATTTAACTAAGCAAATAGGTAAGAGCCTCCCATTGGATAATTACTGCATGAGTGATTATGTTTCAGCTGGCAACAAGTTATTTAACCTTAACTGATGCAGTGAATAGCTTCTTATTTGTTAAACAACCATGTCGAAAGACACATCCTGTCGTCGTGGAAAAAATGTTAATCTGTTTCAGAATGGTCAAATTATTGGCATGCATCAAGCAGAGAAAACATCTAAGGAGATTGCTGAAACTACTAAAATCAGGTTAAGAACTGTCCAATGCATTATTAAAAAGTGGAAGGACAGTGGGGAAACATCATCTTCGAGGAAGGAATGTGACCGGAAAAAAATCTTGAATGATCATGATCAGCGATTAGTTAAACGTGTGGTGAAATCAAATCTTAGAAAAACAGTAGAACTCAGGGATATGTTTAATAGTGAAAGTAAGAGCATTTCCACACGCACAATGCAAAGGGAACTCAAGGGATTGGGACTAAACAGCTTTGTAGCCTTAAGAAAACCACTTGTCAGTGAGGCTAACCGGCAAAAACGGCTTCAATTTGCTAGGGAGCATAAAGATTGGACTCTGGAGCAATGGAAGAAGGTCATGTGGTCTAATGAGTCCAGATTTACCCTGTTCCAGAGTGATCAGGGTAAGAAGAGAGGTGGCTGAAGTGATGCACCCATCATGCCTAGTGCCTACCGTACAAGCCTGTGGGGGCAGTGCCATGCTCTGCGGTTGCAGTTGGTCAGGTCTAGGTTCAGCAACGTTATGTGCCCAATATACTGAATGACCAGGTTATTCCATCAATGGATTTTTTCTTCCCTGATGGCATGGGCATATTCCAAAATGACACTGCCAGGATTCATCGGGCTCAAATTGTGAAAGAGTGGTTCAGGGAGCATAAGACATCATTTTCACACATGGATTGGCCACCACAGAGCCCAGACCTGAACCTCATTGAGAATCTTTGGGATGTGCTGGAGAAGACTTTGCGCAGTGGTCCAAATCTCCCATCATCAATCCAAGATCTTGGGGAAAAATTAATGCAACTCTGGACAGAAATAAATGTGACATTGCAGAAACTTGTGGAAACAATGCCACAGCGAATGCGTGCCGTTATCAAAGCTAAAGGTGGTCCAATGGAATATTAGAGTATGTGACTTTTTTTTTGGCCAGGCAGTGTAGTTTAATCAACTGAATTACGAGAGGCAACATGAGGTTCTGAACGACTCCTATCTAAATTTGATTATGTACAATTCAAATCTCCAGCTACAATTAAATAATTATCACCTTTACAACCAGTTATCACATCACACAACGTATCTAAAAAAAGGTCTCTCGTTCCCACTACCAGTGCATGCACACACAATAATAAAAGCACACCCCTGCATGTGGTACAGCCACACCCATACATGATAGCCACGCCCCACACATGGTACAGCCACACCCCCACACATGACACAGCCACGCCCCCACACATGGTCCTATGTGACTAGGGAAGGGTTTGCCTTCCCTCTCTCTGAGCCAGTCTGCTTCATTCTGCTCATCGCTATGAGTTTCTTGAAGAACTCTAAAGTTTGATTAGTTGCAATAGCTGTGCTCTTTTATTCTATAAGATATGCTTGTTTATAGCACTTATCATTGTTTAAAATAGACCTTATGTATTTCGTACTTCTAGGTATCAGCATTCATCCTTGTATTCTACAGTATTCTAGTTCTTTGGTATGTTTAATTCTAACCTACTATACTGTACTTGGAAATATTCTATGAGTAAATGACAAAGCACTTTTGTAAGTCGCTCTGGATAAGAGCGTCTTCTAAATTCCATAAATGTAAATGTATTAATATTAATATTAATTAATATTATTGCTGTCCACCACTGCACAGGGTCTACAGCAGAACCTAAACCACCTGGAGCAGTACTGCCAGACCTGGGCCCTGAACCTGCTGGACTACTACTGCCACACCTGGGCCCTGGACCTGCTGGACTACTACTGCCACACCTGGGCCCTGGACCTGCTGGACTACTACTGCCACACCTGGGCCCTGGACCTGCTGGACTACTACTGCCACACCTGGGCCCTGGACCTGCTGGACTAGTACTGCCAGACCTTGGCCTTGGCAGAGAGCCCTCAGTGACCACCGCATGTTTGAGACAAAACAAAACAAAGCATGACAGACTGCACAGTTTCATAGAGACTGTCACTGAGGGACTGAAGGCTGTAAACTGAATAATGTGTGCAGAATCGACACAATACTGCAGACACAATACACTGTAATTTATACATTTTATAGAATGTGCATTTGGTTATACCGACTGCTGGAGTTTGGCAGTGATGGTCTTAGCCTTGTCTGGATCCCAGATAACAATGTCTGCATCTGAGCCCACAGCAATCCTTCCTTTCCGTGGGTACAGGTTGAAGATTTTGGCTGCATTGGTGCTAGTCACAGCCACAAACTTGTTTTCATCCATTTTTCCAGTTGCCTGAATGTAGCAGAAAAAGAAGACATGAGGACGGCAGATGCAGGATGAGTGTTACACCCACAATGTTTTATAACCCTAACCCTAATACCTAACCCCAATCCCTAACTCTAACCCTAACCTTAATCCCTAACCCTAACCCTCCAGTGTTTTATAACCTTAACCCTAATACCTAACCCCAATGCCTAACTCTAACCCTAACCTTAATCCCTAACCCTAACCCTCCAGTGTTTTATAACCTTAACCCTAATACCTAACCCCAATGCCTAACTCTAACCCTAACTTTAATCCCTAACCCTAACCCTCCACAGTGTTTTATAACCATAATCCTAATCCCTAACCCCAATCCCTAACTCTAACCCTAACTTTAATCCCTAACCCTAACCCTCCACAGTGTTTTATAACCTTAACCCTAATACCTAACCCCAATCCCTAACTCTAACCCTAACCTTAATCCCTAACCCTCCACAGTGTTTTATAACCCTAACCCTAATACCTAACCCCAATCCCTAACTCTAACCCTAACCCTAATCCCTAACCCTAACCCTCCAGAGTGTTAAATAACCCTAACCCTAAACCCCAACTTCTGAACCTAACCCTAACTCTAAACCCTAAACCCTAACCCCTAACCTAAACCCTAACCAAGGATTTGGAGGTCGCTGAGAAAAGCTCCAGATTGGTCTGTGTGTGCATGCGTGTGTGTGCATGAGTGTGTGTGCATGAGTGTGTGTATGTGCGTGTGTGTGTGTATGTGCGTGTATATGTGCGTGTATATGTGCGTGTGTGTGTACCACAGTCTTGTCCCAGACGAAGGCCATGCGCTCCTCCACTCCGTTGGTTCCGTGTGGAATTAAGGTGAAGTCATCCTTCCCCATGGCCTTCTGAGCAGTGCTGTACGCACAGTGCCCACTGCCCACTACCTGCAGGTCCCCACTGCAAACATGCCGCTCCATTATAGAGCTTACATCACCACTGCTTGTGTGTGTGTGTAAGAGGGTGTATGAGGGTGTATATGTATCTGTGTAAGGGGGTGTGTATTTATCTGTATATAAGCATGTGAGCGTGTGTATGTATCTGTGTGAGAAAGCCAATGGGAGGGAATGTATATGTGTGCGTGTGCATGTGTATGTATCTTTCTGAGATACGTCTTTGACACCTACCATAATTCACTCTACTTATGATCTGGTGGACTCTGTAACCATAGCAACATAATCTGCAAACCTTTTCTATTTTTGGAAACTGGGGCAGAAGAAGTAACACTGTTCAGTGTGGGTGTGATAGACACACACACACATACACACACGCACACTCCACTACTCTACTGGCAAAGTAATACACACATACCCATATAGAAATTTCTCATCAAATGTAAGAGAGAGAGAGAGAGAGAGAGAGAGAGAGAGGGAGATGGGTTGGGGGGGGGGGGGGGGGGGTGTAGTCCTTCTTCTAACTGGAGCAGAGGTGTGGGTGTCTTACCAGGCCAGAAGGGAGTGGAGATGTTCGGGGGTGGTGGGGTCGGGGCTTAGGGGCGGAGCTGTCACATATGCAGCTGCCTTGGCCCAGTTCTTGTTCCAATAGTGTGAACCATCTGTGGCTATGCTGGCTGTGATTGGCTCACCAAATATTACAGAACCTGACAATAGAATATTGACCACTTTAATGTGAATACGATGGTGGCGGTCTAAATGTGAATACTACTATCATTGTGAACGCTGATGTGAATGTGAACGCCGGTGTGAATGTGAATACTAGTGTCATTGTAAATGCTGATGTGAATGTGAATGCTGGTATGAACGCTGGCGTGAACGTGAATAAAAGTGTGAATGTGAATGCTGGTATGAACGCTGGTGTGAACGTGAAGAAAAGTGTGATTGTGAATGCTGGTGTGAACGCTGGCGTGAATGTGCACAGTTGCCAGGAGACACCACCTTTCCTGCGTGCCCGGCTCACTGTGTCAGCTGCACTCTTGCTCATCACACGGCTGATGTAGATGGGGCTGTTGGCTCGGTTACCGATGGTGATGGCACGAAACACTGCCTCTGCCTCTAACTAACACATTGAGCCAATCACAGCGTGTTAGGCTCCTCATATGTGTCTCTAATTGGTTAAAAATTGTGTATGCTAAGACGTTCATTGGTTAATTAGTGAATTGAATTGAACTGAATCCCACCTCTTCTGGGCGGCTGAGAGGATGGCCCTCTGGTCCAGTAATGCCCAGTCCCAAGATTCTTTTCTGCTCCTAAAACACACATTTATTTAGCTTAATATGAATCAAGAGTATTATCACAACTCTGCTGCACTACTGAAAAATTAAAGCCTCTTTATCTGAGCCTCAGCACCTACCTGAGCTATGAGATCTCCATTCTCAGCATGCACCAACACTACTGCGCCCAGTGCTTTCAGACACACAAACACCTCATACAGCTGAGAAACAGACACAAAGATACAATAAGCAGAGACAGGTAGACAGAGCAAGTGAGAAAGAGAGAGAAATATTATCATTATGAAATAATTAAATATAATATTATTATATAATAGTTTATTAACATGCATTATTTCTGTGTCTGTCTAACCTGACTGTCAGTCATCTGGTATACATCTTTGTAGGCCATGTACACTTGAAATGAGTTGATTCCTGTAAATGAGGGCATACAAAATGACAGAAGTGAGATGATTAACTGTTATTGATTCATAAAAAAAACTTCAGTTGTTTTTTGTTTATTCATAATCTTATAGTGGAGTAAGAAAGTAAGCAGGTCCCCAAAAAAGTGTATTAACACTTATTTAACATGATTTCATATTTTGACCACTTGTTGTTGTGTGTGTGTACCTATGTATTTGAGTCTGTTTGTATGTGTTTTGTGTGTGCGTATGGTTTTGTGCGCGCGTGTGTTTGTGTGTGTGTGATTGTGTGTGTGTGTGTGTGTGTGTGTGTGTGTGTGCCCACCTTTCTCCTGGACCAGCACCTCCACCTCGTCCCTCACCCCCTCATGCCACTGTGGAACATCCATGTGCAGGGAATAATCACAGCAGCACTTCCTGTCAGCCGCTTCCTGCCACAACTCAAAAGCCTGCAGGAGACTGTCGCCTGGCTGAGGGGTCACATGATCAACTGGCATACAGAGAGAGTTCAGAGAGATCAGAGAGAGGTGTTTCCTGAAGACTCAGTGCACTTTGGCCTTCATATGTCAATTCTAAAATTCAGCAACCTTTTACTGCAGCTGTGGCTGATGGAGATAATTCTTCTAATGAGTATTTGATTATAATTCATGCTGAGTTTGAAGGTGGTGAAATTGGTGCTGGCATGGGTGGTGGTGGAGCTGGTGATGAGTGAATAATGGCGGAGTTTGGGTGGGCATTGGTGGAGTTTGGGTGGATGATGGTGGAGTTGATGGATGAATTATGGTGGAGATAACGTGCGATGGTGGAGTTTGGGTGGGTGGTGATGGAGTTGATGGGTGAATTATGGTGGAGATGGCGTGTGCAGTGGTGGAGTTTGGGTGGATGATGGTGGAGTTGATGGGTGAATTATGGTGGAGATGGCGTGTGCAGTGGTGGAGTTTGGGTGGATGATGGTGGAGTTGATGGGTGAATTATGGTGGAGATGGCGTGTGCGGTGGTGGAGTTTGGGTGGATGATGGTGGAGTTGATGGGTGAATTATGGTGGAGATGGCGTGTGCGGTGGTGGAGTTTGGGTGGTTGGTGATTGAGTTGATGGGTGAATTATGGTGGAGATGGCATGTGTGGTGGTGGAGTTTGGGTGGGTGGTGATAGAGTTGTTAAAAGGTGGTGGTAGAGATTATGGCTCACTGATCATGGTGGTTCCTCCAGCTAGAGCAGCTTTGGTTCCCTGGTAAAAGTCATCTACAGGTGGGCTGCCCAGGTAAGCCTTATTCAGGCAGGTGTTCACATCGATGCCACCTGGGATCACCATTCGCCCATCAGCGTCCACCACCTTTACACCCCCAGGCACAATGAGATTCTCCCCCACCTGTCTGCAGGGCATTTACCCATGAAAACCATCACAGCTGCAGTACACGTCATATTTACAAATGACAAAATTAGTTCTATAGACAGAGTGGGTGTGGGTCAGTGAGAGTCTAAGGTGTGGGTATGTAGTCTGGTAGGTGTAGTCACTTCAAACAAGAAACCACTACAGAAAGAGAATGTAAGGCAAAAGAAAGCCAATGATAGATATGTAAATAAGACATTACTGCACAGAAACCCTCCAAATTATCCATGATCTATCATATAGAGAAAACTAAATTCTCTTATAGAGAAACTGGACATGCACTGGAACAGTACTTTTTAAATATAATTGTACATAGACTGCATATTAATAATATTTAAAACAATCCATATTAGATAACTTTACATACTCATGTCACACATGCAGATTTTTTCACTGCTTCCACAAGCACAACAGAAGCAAATCATTTTTTGTTAACTTGTGCCATGCTTTCTGAACCAATGGTAAAACCCTGATTTTGTCGTTTGGTCTAACGCTGTTTCTTTATTTCTGATCGGCTGTTTGAGTCATATAAAACTGGCAGACAGATTTTAACCTTCACTGCAAACAGAAGTGGCAGCTATTAGAGAAACTTTAAACAGCTTCACGAGTTTAAACTCACATCCACACAGTAACATTATGTGATTGCTGATTTATTGCTTTATATTTCTTTCACATTTCAAACTAAACTTACTGTTAATATTTTTGTTGCTTTCCTTATAAACATGTTTTATTAGCAGTTAGCCAGTGGCAGCTAATCTCCGTTAGCTTGGCTATAATTGGTCTCTTCACATTTTTTTTGGGTGCATTTTACATTTAAGAAATCTTTAGAAAAATTTTGAATGCATCATTTAATGATAAAAAAAAACAACCTACTTATCTTGGCAACACCACATCTGTTAGCTCCTCCACATCATATCAGACCCGTTTCTGCTGTTCCCCTGTAAAAGCAGCTCATGGCTTGGAGCAATTTCTCGCCATCGCGGTCAGTCTTGAAAGCTTTTCAAAAGTGCTCGTTTGGCAACACGGCATGCTTAAGTCTTAAGCATTAGAAGATATTTGCACATTTGTGATTTTTCTTTCTTTATCTGATATTTTGAGTAAGCCAGTGTCATCAGCTCTGCTGTCATCGTTTATGGTCAGCTGCAAGCCTTTTTAGCCTTTATGTGGTTTAAATACAAAGATGTCATCTAGCATTAGCTACCCTGCTAGCATTAATAGCTCACTAAATTAGCTTAGCACTTCTTGTCTTGATGATACAGCTGACAGTGTAATGTTTTATATTGGCCTATTTGATTAAATATTAATATATAAGATATGCATATATAAGACAACATTATAGGAACAATCTTAACATTATAGGAACATATCAGTTATATAATCTCCAAACATCTTTTCTGCTGGTCACTGTTTTTCTTTTTGAAGAACATCCACAGATCTTACTGTTGTTATCCAAGGCAGATCCATGATGCCCCAAACCTTCCACTGAGTTTCCAGTGAAAAGAGAAAGTTCACAATTCTACAGAACCACCTGGTGTTGTTAGACATGAAGAGTTCCTGATATACCCAAGGCAACGTTGTGTGTAAATCGCACATATGGACAGAGTGAAAATGATGAAATCTTAAATGACATCACATTCATCCAAAGGGGGTGGAAAGGGAGGTGATACGTTTGACGAGGTGGACAGTTGTCCCCAGGGTTTTGTTAACTGGGGGGGGGGGGGGGGGGGGGTTTACGAGGTGGACAGTTGTCCCCAGGGTTTTGTTAACTGGGGGGGGGGGTTGGGGGGTTTACGAGGTGGACAGTTGTCCCCAGGGTTTTGTTAACTGGGGGAGGGGGGGGGGGTTACGAGGGGGACAGTTGTCCCCAGGGTTTTGTTAACTGGGGGGGGGGGGGGGGTTTACGAGGTGGACAGTTGTCCCCAGGGTTTTGTTAACTGGGGGGGGGGGGGGGGGGGTTACGAGGTGGACAGTTGTCCCCAGGGTTTTGTTAACTGGGGGGGGGGGGTTACGAGGTGGACAGTTGTCCCCAGGGTTTTGTTAACTGGGGGGGGGGGGGGTTTACGAGGTGGACAGTTGTCCCCAGGGTTTTGTTAACTGGGGGGGGGGGGGGGGGGTTTACGAGGTGGACAGTTGTCCCCAGGGTTTTGTTAACTGGGGGGGGGGGGGGGTTACGAGGGGGACGGTTGTCCCCATGGTTCTGTTTAACTGGGGGTTGGCATTTTCTCCCTCCTCAAACCAAGTGCTGAATTTAATTCTGGCTATCAAACTATCAAACTATGACTAAAGACATGTTCACCCACTGTGTTTTACTGACACCCCCCAGGTAAAGCAGTCAAAAACTGAGGCTACACTTCACATAAAATATATTAAAATAAAAAATATCTAACAAAATTATATATATATATATATATATATATATATATATATATATATATATATATATATATATATATATATATATATATATATATATATATATATATATATATATATATATATATATATATATATATATAAAACAACTCATAACTGAACAGTCCCATTGTGACAAAACTACAACTCTTACTTAATAAGTCCGTCTTCCACATACACATCTGCATAGAAAGAGTGATCATCGTTAATTACTTTTCCTCCTTTGATCAGTAATCGCTCGCTCTAGGAGAGGGAGAGGGGGAGAAAGAAAGAGGGTGAGAGAGAGACAGAAACGAGTGAGAATACAGTCATCTGCAGCTATACCTATCCTTAACCTCTGCACAACACACTGAAATAAAAGGGTCAAAGCCCTGGTAACATCTTTTTTAAAAACGCACAAAATCATTTCAGCATTCATTATTCATTCCTTCAATCATTCGTTCATTCGTTCAACTGTGAATGAGAAACGGCTCTGTTTATGGGTGCGGTTTCACAACCGGAAAGAGTGTGAGTATTGTAGCATTTATCCTGAAGGACAGATGTCATGGTTATTTAGCATGCATTAAAGCATCTGCGTAATTCACAGATTTCTGGTGAAAATGGATAAACATTCAATTCACAGATGTCTGGGGTAAAATAAACATTAATAAACGCATTATGTTCACTGCGCTGCAGGAAAGGGTTTTGGGTAATACTGGATGACAGACTAAATCTCACAATAAAACGTCCTTTCTGCCTGACCGCCACCCCCTTTTCCAGAGTCTGGACAAGACGCTAGATCTTGTTGCGCCTCGTCTGCAATTACGTTATCTCCGTCTTATGTAATTATTACAAAACCGTACAAAATCAGAGGCGACATATAAAGATATAAGGAGATATCCCCCTTTCTCCGCACAGCCTAGCAATCAATATCTCTCTCTCTCTCTCTCTCTCTCTCTATCTCTCTCTCTCTCTCTCTCTCTCTCTCTCTCTCTCTCTCTCTCTCTCTATCTATCTATCTATCTATCTATCTATCTATCTATCTATCTATCTATCTATCTATCTATCTATCTATCTATCTATATATATATATATATCTATATCTATATCTATATCTATATCTATATCTATATATATATATATATATATATATATATATATGGTCTTGTCGTAGGCTACCTCAACGAAGTACACCTTACGTTTCCCCGCCTGTTGCTTAAATAAAAATGTCCCCCGTGCGCCTGCTCCATGGGCTGACTCGGTGCATAGCGCGCAGACGCGCTTGTTTTGTCACTCTGAAGCCAGAGCGCTTTACCCCTAAACATTGGAGAATATTCGCCTGCATCACTAAGAATTTAATCCTTGCTCGTTTCAGCGGGTGCGGAGGTTTGGAAGGTTTCACCGCAAAAGAGGATTCGTCTTACGTCTTACCGTCAAATGCGGTATATTCCTTTTCCCTTGGTAACCCGTCCCGGACATCCTCACACGAAATTCCAATATCTCGACCTCTAAGGCGGGATGACCGTTGAGCGCTCGGCCTTTTATGTGTTACTAACCCCGTTTACTGGATTTTGCTTGGTACCCGAAGGACGCAGGAACGCCTCTCGCGGGGTGAATGTGTGACTGTGCAGACGATTGTGCTCGTGTGTGTTCCACGAAGCGTCGCCACGCACACGTGGGTACCGTGGACAAAAAAAATAAATAAATAAATAAAAATAAAAAAAGAGCACCGGGTGTTTTATTCACTTAATGACTGGACCAGCTGTTGTCACGCCCATTATTCAGAAGAGGCCTGTTTGATTTCTTAAATTAAAGCAAAGACGTTAATGACTGTCAACTGAGTTATGTTAAGGTTCGTTTTTATACAGTTCATGCACACCCTACAAACTTGTACAACTTTACATGCTTACCTTCCCGTTATTTTCACAGTGAGAATGTTCTCTCTGTGACTGGTACGAGACGTCCACACTCGGCCGGCCGCTCGGAGAGGTGACCACTGAGTCGCTCCGCTTCTTGTGAGGTTCCCTGGCTGGCTCGCTGAAGTATTCCATATCTAACATCCGCTCTGTGCTGCAGCGCCTCGGGGCTCTATTCCCCTTTCTACCCAGCGCATATGAATCGAAATCTATGGTCTTGGTGTCGTACGCTCCCTCAACGGAGCTGAACATTCCGTGAGACTTTTGGCGTTTGTTTGATCCCGCAGATATGGACTTGGCCAGGTAGATCGGGAGCTCATCCTCCCGGTTCCACTGTCTCCTGCAGTCGGTCATCGGTAGCTGTCGCGTCTGATAAAATAAGAATACAATGGTTCAAGTCTTTTTTAAAGGTCGGACCAAGTTGGTAGAGACCACAGCGCGGGGCTGATGCTGTAAGTGATGCAGTGTTCTACTCTACGCGACGGTAGCGCGCCTCACGCTGTCTAGCCGCGCGCGTCCATGCGTCGGATCTGCCCTTCAGCTTTCTCTACTGTCTGCCCAGAAAACACTTCACTTCGAAGAATTTACTTTACATATAAGATTTTCGAAACCTAATATGCGCTACTGAAATCTGTGCTCCAGGGTGGACCGTGGCGTATTCCTGCTGTGCATGGTTATTGCGCTTCTGCCTGGAATGATGAGTTTGGGACAGTTTAAATGCCTCTACTAATATGCTAGCGCAAGGTTTAGCATTTTGCAGGCGCTGGCTGTTCATGGAGCGGTCACTGAAATTTTTTAAAAAGCGGCGTATAACGCAAAAATGCAGTTTAACATGGAAAACCGCTAATGACAATGCAAAACTAATACTTACAACGAAAAATGCTACTGATAACGTAAAACTGTTCTCACAATGCACAAAACACTGCACAAAACAGGCACGGGAATGCAAAACCAGGTTACAGCTCACAACGGAAAACCGGTACTCGGGCTGTGAAAGTTTTCGTTTTTAGAATATTTGTTCAAATAAATATTTCAAAGTGGTCAAACGAGACGCAGATTAGAAAAGCGGACTGCGTGGGCTGTGTACGTTTGTAGATTTATTTTACAGAACTGTGCGGCTTGTTCGACATGTATTTGTTCAGATTTGTTCAGCACTTTGGTCAGTGTTTATGTTTTCTTTGATGTCTTTGCTTTCTTATTAATTACTATATTATTTTTGACACTTACCCTTCAGTTAGCTATTATTTTTTAATTCTTGGTGATCCTGTGTGCGCGTGTTTACCTCACGAGCCCTAAATATATTGACTGTTTATATGTTTATATACAGTCTTTACTGTGATTACGTACACTCACACGTTACAATGTCTGAAGGTGGTGGATCTTAGAAATTCTAGCACCCACTAAGATCTAAGATGAGCCTTCAGGCATGGGAATATACGCATGACAGGAAAAGCCAATCAGATAGTTGACAGTTTGATTGACACTTTTGCCATCCAGTGATCGCGTTTCTGGCTGGAGATACAAACTCAGTCGCAGATGGCGCTCTATCAGCGCTTTCGATGTGATATATCTCTGAAACGTTCGGTTGAAATAAACTTATTGTGGATTTATAAACTCTTATAGCCAGGGGTTTTATATCAAACGTCTGTTCTTCCGAAAACGTGAGTAAGGTGTTAGATCTGTTTAAATTGGCTTTCTTTACAGACCGCTGTTATGCTCATTCTGATTGGTTTACTCATATAAATCTGATTTTAAAACTCTAACAGATAGTTAACACACCTGTACATAATACCTGCTTGCTATTTTTTTTTTATTGTAGACGTCAAATAAACGTGAAAGCATTTTTACGTTAATCTGAGGTCACCCTAAACTAAAGGGTCCGTCGTGCATGTTAGATACACACTACGCTGTCACTCAAACTCATATCCTTATTTGTTAGGCCTTTAAAAAGTGTCTTAAGCAAGGCAACACATCTGGGTCTCACTGAATGCTCAGAAAAATATATACAATTGACAATATAATGGAACAAGTATTCTTAAAGGGTTAACAGTGTTAATGGCTGTGTGCTGTAAAATATCGCCAAAACAATGGAAAACAAAGAAACAAAGGACAAGATATATATATATATATATATATATATATATATATATATATATATATATATATATATATATATATATATATATATATATATATATATATATATATATATATATATATATATATTAGTGAGAGAGCTCTAGTTAGAGCCTCAGTGGCCTGTTAGTTGTCAATAATACTGTGTGTGTGTGTGTGTGTGTGTGTGTGTAGGTCTGAAATATGCTCTATAAACTTGATTTATCTGGCTTTGCCTCTCCCCAGGTGAAATGGATGTAGGTGTCCCTGTCCCACTCTCTCCAGGAGGGACCTCTAACCCTAACACTAACCCTAACACTAACACTAACACTAACCCTAACCCTATCCCTAACCCTAACCCTATCCCTATCCCTATCCCTATCCCTATCCCTATCCCTAACACTAACACTAACACTAATCCTAACCCTAACCCTATCCCTAACACTAACACTAACCCTAATCCTAACACTAACCCTATCCCTATCCCTATCCCTATCTCTAACCCTATCCCTAACCCTAACCCTAACCCTAACCCTAACCCTAACCCTAACCCTAACACTAACACTAACACTAACACCAACCCTGTGGAGAGGGGGGGATCCCCTAGTGTCAACGTGTCTGCTGCACCCTCTCTCTGTA
>NC_137501.1:10765000-11242500 GCF_041902795.1 Electrophorus electricus | reverse complement strand
ACCAACACCACACCAACACCGCTCTAACACTATACCAACACCACACCAACACCGCTCTAACACTATACCAACACCACACCAACACTGCTCTAACACTATACCAACACCACACCAACACCGCTCTAACACTATACCAACACCACACCAACACCACACTAATACTATACCAACACCACACCAACACTGCACTAACACTATACCAACACCACAGCAACACTGCACGAACACTATACCAACATAACAACACTGCACGGACACTATACCAACACCACAGTAACACTACACCAACACTGCATTAGCACTTACACTATACCAACACTGCACTAGCACTATGTCAACACTGCTTTAGCACTAACACTATACCCACACTGCACAACACTGCACTAACACTATACCAACACCACACCAACACTGCACAACATTATACCAACACCACACCAACACTGCACTAACACTATACCAACACTACACAATGTATCCACTCTTCACTTGCACTGACACTGTACCAATACCTTATCAGCACTGCACAACATAATACCAACATTGCTCTAGCACTAACACTATACCAACACAGCACTAACACTATATCAATACTGCAGTAACACTGCACTAGCACTATACCAACACCACACCAACACTGCATTAACACCACAGTATATCAACACTGCACTAACACTAGTCACACCAACATTTCAGCAACATTGCACTAACCATATATTAACACTGCACCAACAATACAAAACACTATACAAACACTGCACTAACACTAGCAATATACCAACACTGCTGTAGAGGTTTTAACACTTTTATAAATTGTCAGTCATGATTGATAAGATTAATTTGGGCACCACCCTTATTAATTTGGAAAATGAATTCATTTTAATTAATCTGTTACTGATCATTAATTCAGTCTCAACTCATGAAAGTCACCAGTTTGATAACCTATTTCTCGACTACCAAATATTAGAATATCACTCGTGACTCACAAGTGTTATAACTAGAGTAGAATAAACAGAGATAGGAGAACATGCATAAAAATCATTGATTAAGATTATAATAATGATCAGAAGTATTAAGTCATCTAATATTGCTGTAGTATAACAAATATAGCAAATGAAGAAGCCAAAACACAAACTGGAATTGTGGTGGACCAAAGTGGCTTCCTAATAAGAGAAAAAAAAGAACAAAAGAAAACTGTTCAGATAACTTGTGAGAATGATCAACCGGCAGTCTACTTATCAAACCAAACAGCGGCCAAGAAAAAGAAGCTTAACCAAACATGATTTGTAGTGAGAGAGCATGATTAAGGCATAACAGGAAAACTTAGAGGACAAGGAGAAACTCTCGTGAAACAAACTGAGGGAGAATTTACTATAGGACTGAGGAGGCTGTATCGCAGAGGGGAGGAAAGAGTTAACTGGTCTTATTTTGATGTATAAACAGTAGCATTACTATTGATACGAACTGTTATATAAAAAGGAAAATGCCTGTCCTTATGACTTAACCTTATGACTCAACCTTATGACTCAACCTTGTCTAAACATCTGGATGGCCGTGAGAGTCGCATTGCTTGCCCGACCCTGTATGAGTGATGTAGACTAATATCAGTGAAACGACTGGCTTACTGGGCCATATGATGACATAGCAGACTCAGTTAGGGAGTACTGGGTCTTTTCCCAGTGGGCTCAGTGAGGGAGCTCTGAGCCTTTTACCAGTGGGCTCAGTTAGGGAGTTCTGGGTCTTTTCCCAGTGGGCTCAGTCAGGGAGTCCTGGGCTTTTTACCAGTGGGCTCAGTTAGGGAGTCCTGGGCCTTTTACCAGTGGGCTCAGTTAGGGAGTCCTGGGCCTTTTACCAGTGGGCTCAGTTAGGGAGTCCTGGGCCTTTTACCAGTGGGCTCAGTTAGGGAGTCCTGGGCCTTTTACCAGTGGGCTCAGTTAGGGAGTCCTGGGTCTTTTACCAGTGGGCTCAGTTAGGGAGTTCTGGGTCTTTTACCAATGGGCTCAGTCAGGGAGTTCTGGGCCTTTTACCAGTGGGCTCAGTTAGGGAGTTCTGGGTCTTTTCCCAGTGGGCTCAGTCAGGGAGTCCTGGGCTTTTTACCAGTGGGCTCAGTTAGGGAGTCCTGGGCCTTTTACCAGTGTACTTAGTTAGGGAGTTCTGGGTCTTTTCAGAGTGGGCTCAGTCAGAATGTCATAAATGTGCCCGAGTAACATTAGTAATGATTTTAATAGTAATTCTGTATTACTGTCATTGAAGTAACATAAGCAATGTTTATAATAAAAATAATGTAAGATGTGTATTTATGAGCAGTGATGTGAGAAAAACAATGTGAGAATAATATAATTGTGCTAATTATAATAAATTGTTTTCAGAGTAATTGTAGTCAATAATTAAATTTTTTTTTTTTTTTTGGTGTGTGTGTGTGAGTGTGTGTGTGTGTGTGTGCCTCTCAGAAGCGTATGTTGAAGAGTAAGTGGGCAGGCAGTGGGATGCTGTTGACCACCAAACGTAGTGATGCCATGAAGAGAGCAATGGACATCAAAGCCCACTTCCTGGTACAATATGCATCACTTCCTCATAAACCACACACTTGCTGTCGCCGTAATATTCAGGTGTTTCCTGTGCAGGAGGGAAGTGCAAGTAACACTCACACACAACCACTGAATATAAAGCCCATTGCTTTCCTTAAAAACTGATTTAAATCTTCAAATCACCAGATCACTTCCTCATAAATCACATCTAACTTCCTGTGCTGTGCGTGATTGGCTGCCATTTCTCATTGGTGTGTGACTGGATCTAAAAACTGTGTTAATTGTAAAGCTCTGCGTGCTAACTGTAAATCGACCTTGGGTTCCTTAAAAGATGTCATATAAATATAACTTCATTATAAAGAATATTTTACTTCCTAAAATATGACTTACTTCCTGGGAAAACACACCTCACAGTGGTTGAGGATTGTAAGGGGCCACCTGAGGCATTGGCCTCCTACAACTAGAGGGAGACCATGTGATACTAATTATATAAGAGCTATGTGATGCCAATCATATATGGTCCATGTGATGCTAATCATATAAGGGCCACTTAGGGAGATCATGTGATACTAATCATATCAGGGCTTCACAAAGACCAGTCTCAGCAATATGATGTCACAAACCTTGCCTGTAAATGGTATCTTGAATGGAGAGTTCCCTATAAGAATTTTTTTTTTCCCCTTATCTGTTCTGTGAGGAAAAGTTTTCCCTTTTATCCCGTGGTTGTTTCTGTTTCTCTCTGCTTCTCTCAGAGTGGTATCTTTGGGGTAGTGGTTAACATGCTGCTCTCTGATCAGTTATTCCTAGTCTTGGCTCTTATGCCTGGTGAGTTGAGGGGAGACTTTGTTCGTTTCTTTGGAAAACACATGTCTCCACAACTGTAATATCCTTCTTTCTGATTTGGTGTGGATTTCTCTCCAGCTGCTGCTGTAACCCTCTTCATCTGTAGGGTGCAGCACATTTTCTCTGTTTCTTCTGATGGGTTTTTTTCCCCCCCAAGCTCCTGGTAATGTAGTGGGTCTTGCTATATGCTGTACACCTCACTACTCCTGTTCAAATCCTGCTTCCACTGGGTGTTCATCTTCACATTCCATTTTGGTTTTTCATTTGCCTCTGGCACTCCTCTATCTGCTACCTGGTTGACCCCTGGTGATTTTTAGTCATCAGAAACCACAACAACATGGCAATTAACCAGCAGAAACCCTTGCCATTCATTCCCAGGATTGCCTTGTTACAAAGATCTGAATAACATCCTCCAACAATGGCTCCATAGAACAGTAACACCCTCACACAGTAACATCAGTAAACATCCCCACTTAGTAACATCAGGAAACATCCCAACACAGTAAATATCCTCACACAGGAAACACCCTCACACAGTAACATAAGTAAACATCCCCACAGAGTAACATCAGTAAACACTGTCACACAGTAACATCAGTAAATTGATGTGATTCCCAGCATATAATAGGAGGTGGAAATTAAGAGTGGCAGGTATTGAGGAATGAGTGGGTGAAAATGTTAAACAACTGGCCATCGGTCAGTGGACATTGTGCGTGGTTAGGCCATCAGCCTGATGAGGGGAAATACTCCTTAATGTAACAACTATGGGGTCATTTTGGAAGATCTCTCTCAGAGATCCAAAGAGGCTTGAAACAAATGGGCACTATTGAACTGGCCAGAAAAGAGGGAAAAGCTGCAGGTCTAAATGCTTTGCGCTGATCATCAGTAAAAGGTTTCCGTTCAGCAATGTGTACAGTCATGGCCAAAAGTTTTGAGACTGACACCAATTTTGGTTTTTACAAAGTTTACTGCCTCAGTTTGTTTAGATCCTTTTGTCAAATGTTTATATGGTATAGTGAAGTACAATTCTATGCATAATTCAAAAGTTTATTAACTTTTTACTGACAAATACATCCAGTTTAAGCAAAGACTTAATATATACTGGTTTTACCCTTCTTTTTTAAGACTTGTGCAATTCACTTTGGTATGCTGGTATCAGCTTCTGGGCAACATCTTGACTGATGGCAACCCATTATTGCCTAATCAGTGTTTGGAGTTGATCACAGGTTCTGTCCACCCTCTTTTTGAGGCTTGACCACAGGTTCTCAATGGGATTGAGATCTGGGAAGTTTCCTGGCCATGGACCCAAAATTTCAATGTTTTTTTCACAGAGCCACTTGGTTATCACTTTTGCCTTGTCACATGGTGCTCTGCCATGCTGGAAAAAGCATTGTTCATCACCAAATCGCTCCTGGATCTTTCGGAGAAGTTGCTCTTAGGGGATGTTTGATACTATTCTTTATTCATGTCAGTGCTCTTAGGAAAAGATTTTAGCAAACCCAATACCTTGGTTGAGAAGCAACCCCACACATGAACGGTCTCAGGATACCTCACTGTTGGCATGACACAGGACTCATGGTAGTGCTCACCTTTTCTTCACCGGACAATCATTTGTCTAGATGTCCCAAACAGTCTGAAGGGGGCTTCATCAGGGAAAATAACTTTACCTCAGTCCTCTGCAGTCCAATCCCTATACTTCCTGCAGAATGTGTCTGTCCTTGATGTTTTTCTTAGAGAGAAGTGGCTTCTTTGCTGCCATTCTTGACACCAAGCCATCCTCCAAAAGCTTTTGCCTCACTGTGCATGCAGATGCACTCACACCTGCCTTCTGCCATTCCTGAACAAACTCTGCCCTGGTGGTGACCCGATACCGTAGCTGCAACCTCTTTAGGAGATGGTCCTGGTGCTTGCTTGACTTTCTTGGGCGCCACTGCAATTGAACCTCTTTCCTTGAAGTTCTTGATTATTTGAAAAATGGTTAATTTAGGTGCTATCTTACAAGCAGCAATGTCCTTACCTGTGAAGCCCTTTTAATGCAATGGAATGATGACTGCATGTGTTTCCTTAGAGGTAACCATGGTTAACAGAAGAAAACTTCAAGCATCACCACCCTTTTAATGCAACCAGTCTGCTCTTCTAATCAACATGACAGAGTGATATCAGCTGCTTTGTCTTCATTAACACTTTCACCTGAGCTAATGAGAAAATCACTGAAATGATGGTAGCAGGCCATTTTGTGGTAGAGCTAAAATGCAGTGGCTGGAATGCAGTAATTTTTGTGATTAAGTTCATTTTAATGGAAAGGAATGACTCTGCGATTAATTGCAATTCATCTGATCACTCTTCACAATCTACAGTTAATGCAAACTGCCACTATAAAAACTGAAGCAGCAAACATTGTGAAAACCTAAATTTATGATAGCCTCAAAACTTTTGGCCACGACTGTAGAATTTTTTTGTCTACATTTCTAAAGACACAGATAGGCTATAACTGGATATCTTGAACAAAGCTACGAGAAATTAATCAGGTTTTCTTGCAATAGTCAGTTATTTGATGTCTGTTTTAGTTGTATAATGGTACCTCATGGTCAATTGTCAGTTCTTTTCTCTGTGAGCTGTGTGAGATCTGGATTATGCAGGTCTAGCTAAAGGCTGACTTTTGTCTTTAGATTACCTCATATAAAATACCCAATTAAAATCAGAATGTGTTTAGATTACTTCATATAATCTACCCAGTTAAAATCAGAATGTGTTTAGATTACTTCATATAATCTACCCAGTTAAAATCAGAATGTGTTTAGATTACTTCATATAATCTACCCAGTTAAAATCAGAATGTGTTTAGATTACTTCATATAATCTACCCAGTTAAAATCAGAATGTGTTTAGATTACTTCATATAATCTACCCAGTTAAAATCAGAATGTGTTTAGATTACTTCATATAATCTACCCAGTTAAAATCAGAATGTGTTTAGATTACTTCATATAATCTACCCAGTTAAAATCAGAATGTGTTTAGATTACTTCATATAATCTACCCAGTTAAAATCAGAATGTGTTTAGATTACTTCATATAATCTACCCAGTTAAAATCAGAATGTGTTTAGATTACTTCATATAATCTACCCAGTTAAAATCAGAATGTGTTTAGATTACTTCATATAATCTATTCATCTGAAATCTTTTGGCTAGAATTGTTAAGGATTTGGATACCAGCCACAGTTGTCCCTGCCGCAGATGAAAAATAAATAAATCAAGAGTAACTAAAAAACGTTTGTGGCTGGTATCCAAATCGTTCCAGCCGCAGTTGAAACTTTTTTTTTATTAATCAAATTTTTTACTTGACAAAGTCTATCCTTATAAATGTTCATAAAGATTGGTAATTTACAGTCCTGTTTTCCTGTAGTACAGAGTGAAATCATAAACTTTTGTATGGCTCCCTTATCAAGTCCTAAAACACCCACACACGGACCTGATTCTTCTGCTCTGAGCACTCATTGTTTTTACGATGACTGTTTTGTCTGGGTACAGCATATATGTGAAAAAATATTTGACATATCAGTCTCCTTGCATTCATACCCTACTGCCTATAAAAGTTAAATAACTTTTTAGGCTTGTATAAAACCGAAATTACAAACAAATCTGACAGAATTAAAGATGTGAAGTGGCCAGAGTGTGTGGAAATCTGTATTAGACTAAATTCCCACATGTGGATTTCACATCTGCCTTGCTAAAAATGTAATTTTCATATCTAAAACAGATTGATCTTCAGGAACTGATCTGAGGTATCTCAGGTAGCTCAGATACTTCAGATAGTTTCAAGTTTCACGTTTCAAGTTTGGTTTATTTGTCACATACATAGTCATACACAGTATAACTCACAATTAAATGGTTTGAGTGCTCTGTCCAAACTGAGGAGAAAAAACAGGGGTGTATAGGGAAATATATATCTATATATATACAAAATATATTAACAATGTATGTACAATATATGTATAGTATGTTTATATACACAATGTACAATGTATATATGGATATGTATAAGTGTATGTACACAATGTACAGTTCCATCTTACAAATGAATATTTGCAGTTACATGGTGGTGGTGGTCCCCACAGTTTATCAGTTTCCCTGATTCAGGGCCTGAATGGCCTGTGGGAAGAAGCTCCTCTTCAGTTTCTCTGCCTTGGTCATCAGGGAGCGAAAGCACTTCCCTGACCTTAACAGAGAGAAGAGTCTATTGTTGGGATGGGTGGGGTCCTTCACAATCCTCCTGGCCTTAGTCTGGCACCGCTTGTAATAGATGGTCTGCAGGACAGGAAGTTCCGTATGAGTGATGCGCTCTGCTGAACGCACTACCCTTTGGAGTGCTTGTCTGTCCTGCTTGGTGCTGTTCCCAAACCAGACTGTGATGTTCCCCGTGAGGATGCTCTCGATAGTGCAGGTGTAGACGTTCCGCAGTACCTTGGAGGGCAGTCTGAAGTCTCTTAGGCATCTGAGGTGATAAAGACGCTGACGAGCCTTCTTTGCCAGGGAGTTGGTGTGGCGGGACCAGGACAGGTCCTGCGAGATGTGAACACCAAGGTACCTGAAACTATCTACTCTCTCCACCGTGGTTCCACTGATCCTCACAGGTTGGTAGTGCTGCTCCTGCTTCTTGCTGCAATCCACGATCAGCTCCTTTGTCTTGCTGACGTTTATGAGGAGATTATTTTCCTGGCACCAGTTTTCCAGGTGTTTAATCTCCTCCAGGTAGGCCCTCTCATCGTTGTCTGAGATCAGGCCCATGACGACGGTATCGTCAGCAAACTTGACAATGATGGTGGAGCTGGAAGTGGCTGTGCAGTCGTAGGTGTACAGTGAGTAGAGCAGGGGGCTTAGGACACAACCCTGAGGAGCTTCAGTGCTGAGGGTGAGGGTGGATGAGACACAGTTGCCCACCCGTACTGATTGTGGCCTGTCTGTTAGGCGGTTGGAGATCCAGTCGCTTCCTAACAGACAGACCACAATCAGTATGGGTGGGCAACTGTGTTTCATCCACCCTCATACCTCAGATACCTCATAGCTCAGACACCTTAGATACCTGTTACCTCAGACATTTCAGATACCTCATACTTAGACACCTCAGTAATTGCTAATCAGGGATCTCTTCAGTTGAAAGACTGTGAAGTGCATGAGCCACATCTGTGATCACTCATGCAGTGTGCACATCTCCATTCAACCAAAGATGGGTCACAGGCAGTAAAGATAAAGACTGCTCACAGTACAGAGAGTCTGAGCAATATAGCAATTTTGAGATTGAGTATCGCGATTCTGAGATTTAGTAGTGATTAGCGAGTTTTTCCTTCTTTTATCATTTCCACACAAAACCACTACATATTCATGCTCGAGCTTTTCTTTCTTTTATCATGTCCATTGAACATTTATTTTATGTAAAGCACTTTGATCAACACAAATAGCATTAAATTCTATATGAATAAAGTTTATTTCGATTGCATTTCTTTCTTAACATCATAATGCATAATGCATATGTGCATAATGCCCCACAGCAATAGTGTCAATGTAACTTGAACGGTATTCAGATGAAACATCACCGGTAACAATGTCACTTATGCTTCCAGGAAACAAAACCAAGAAACAAAACATCATTAAGGTGTATGTGTCCATGAGCACTGACGTGCTGTTAGAATGCTTGGCTGACTGCAGGTGATGCATGCGTTCTTAAAGAGGGCTCCCTGTCTCAGTGATGCCTTAAGAGACAGGGTGGTCTGAATGATGTAGGCGCTCCCAAGAGAAGCGGGTACGCGTCTGGTTTTCTTTTGCTCCCATCCTCTCCTCCATTCCTCTACATGACGAGAGGATTAAGGAGATGAGGGAGCAGGTGTTGGGGCATAAAAGCTCATCGTATAGGCAGTTCACGGTGGGCACGGATTATATTAGGTAGGATTCCTGTGTGCCTTTCTTTCAAACTTCAGCTATTACATAACTCCATTTAAACATGGACTGATAAAAAGTTGATAGCCATAATGTGTGTCTTATCTTTGTATATCTTATCTGCTTCTGTGGCAACACATTCTCTAAAAAGGTTCATGATATTAGAAAAATGTAGCAGTAAAAACACAATAATGGTGTATCCTCAGTAACAGTGTGTGTGTGTGTGTGTGTGTGTGTGTGTGTGTGTGGTCAGCTCACTAACATCGGTGTGTGTGTGTGTGTGTGTGTTTGTGTGTTCCAGGGCCTACAGTATCCCCTGCACCTGGTCCTGGAGGTTAAGGAGCACCTGGTGGACTGGGCATCACGTGCAGGTGTACAATGGCTCAGTACCATCATTCCCACCCAGCACGTCAACGCTCTCATCTTCTTCTTCATCATCTCCAACCTCAGTGTTGACCTGTTCACCTTCATCATCCCCCTTCTCATTTTCTACCTGGCATTCGTTTCCATGGCAATCTGCACGTTGAGGGTATTCCGCAGTAGTAAGGGCTGGGAGAACTTCCATGCGTTCACCACTCTGCTGACCCATTTCGAGCCTGGTCTGGACGTGGAGCAGGCAGAGACACACTTCGGCTGGAACAACCTTGAGCAGTACATCTACTTCATGGTGTCAGTGTGTTTTGTCATCTTCAGCTTCCCTGTGGCGGATAAGCACTGGATCCCTTGCTCTGAGCTCTCCACAGTGGCAATCTTCTTCACAGTGCTGAGCTACTTGTCCCTGAGCCCGGCGATGGCTGCTTATGCTCGCAGGGCCCTGGTCATCGAGGTGGCATCATCGTTGTGTGCTCTCACCGGTTACCTGCCCAAAGACAGGGAGACCATGCGAATGCTGGGCTGCACCTTTGCCGAGGTGCCGCTGGGGGAATCGGTGATGCTGACCCTCAGCCTCCCCTGCTTGCTGTACATCTACCTCTTTTACCTGTTCTTCAGGTGAGCACACTAATGCACTAACCCTAACCCTAGCTGTTCTTCAGGTGAGCACACTAACGCACTAACACTAACCCTACCTGTTCTTCAGGTGAGCACACTGACACACTAACCCTACCTGTTCTTCAGGTGTGCACATTAACGCACTAAACCTAACCATACCTGTTCTTCAGGTGAGCACACAAACCCTCTAATCCTAATGATTAATCATAACCATGTTGTGTAGGTGAACATGTGTTCTTTACAGTCTGTCTATTACCTGGAATAGACCACAAAGGGATACTCCATTAAAGTAAACTGCTGAGAAATACATGTTAATGATCTTGGATATTTGAATTAGAAGTATACCATATATGTGGTGAATTTGTAGGTATAATATTTGTAATATGTGTACATGCAGATTGAATGGTGTATTGGGGCATATCTGGCTTACAAATATCCTCTGGACTCATTGTGTGTGTGTGTGTGTGTGTATGTGTGTGTGTGTGTGTGTGTGTGTTCACCCCAGCATGGCTCGTTTGCGTGGATTTAGAGGAACATACTGTTTCCTGGTGCCGTATCTGGTCTGCTTCATGTGGTGGGAGTTCTCTGTGGTTCTGCTGCAGAACTCCACCCCCATTGGCCTCATCCGTACCTGTGTTGCCTACTTCCTGTTCCTGTTTGCCCTGCCTGTGCTGGCACTGGGTCTGGGGGTCATGTTGCTGATCCAGATGGCCAAGTGGTTCCTGGAGCTTGAGCTGACTAAAATGTTGGTGACGTTGGCGGTGTGTGCCGTGCCCGTCACCCTGCGTCTGTGGACCCGCTTCAGCCTGTCCATCCTGAACGTGCTTCGCTCCATCACGCACCGTGGCCCAGTGAAGCTCATCCTGCTCTGCCTCACCACCGTGGTGCTGCTCTGTGGCACCTATGTCTACAGTGCTGAGGGACTGAAAGTCTACAACTCCACTCTCAATTGGCAGGAGTACAGCAGGCTGTGTGGGCCACCTGCCTGGGCCCAGCAGGGTGTGGCTCAGACCCAGCTCCTGTGTAGTCACCTGGAGGGTCACCGCATCACCTGGACCGGAAAGTTCCGCCATGTCCGTGTAGCTGAGACAGAAAATGGGGCCCAGTCTGTTATCAACCTGCTGCCAGTATTCATGGGCGACTGGCTGCGGTGTCTGTATGGGGAAGTGTACCCTACCTGTGAGACACATAACACCAGCACACTGACATACAACCAGATGGGCGTAAACATGACTCCCCCTAACACCTTCACTCTGCTCCAACAGCAGGAGAAGGAGGAGCTCTGTCGCATCAAAACTGTGGCTAAACACCACTGCCATGTCAAACGTTTCGACAGCTACCGCTTTGAGACGACGGTGGGCAGGCCAGTGGATGGAGTGATGGAGCACGATGACCCGGCTGGAGATATTATACTCTCTGCCAGTCATGAGTTTAAGCAGGTGCTTCTGAACCTAGACCCTGGCAGCATGGTGGAGTTTAGTACCAAGCTAGAGGGAAAGCTGGGTGCCAGGTTACCTGTATTTGAGCTCAAAGCCATCCACTGCCTAGACTGCAGCTCCTCACTGCTGCCTGAGGGGAGGCAGGTCAAGATCGAACGCAACTGGAGAAAGAGCACTCAGGCAGCCATGAAATTTACCTTTGACTTCTTCTTCTCCCCATTTCTCTCTGCCAGGATCAGTGTGTGATGGAGAGAGAGAAAGTGAGAGGGAGAAGAAACAGAGGCTGTCTAAAAGAGTCTCCAGTATAAGTAGTAAACTTGGTCAAATGTTGCTGCAGCCCTAGTGCTACAGAAGTCTGCTTAAGTAAAAGCCCTCCAGAGGTTGACTGGAGCTAGCACAGAGGATCTGTGGCTACATGTATTGTTTACAGTGATGTTGGTGTTTTGATTTCCATTGTGTGGGTGTTTACTGTAGTGGGCAGTGTTTAGTGTAGGTGGGTTTTTACTGTAGTGGGTAGTGTTTAGTGTAGTGGGGGTGGTTTTTAGTCCAGTACTGTGGGTAATCCATGCTGTTCAGCACTCTTGGTTTAAATTTCAGCAGTACCTTATGCATATCAATATAGCACCAAGTTTTGATGTGAGAATAAAGTTGTCTTTATATGATTTCAGATGGCAATCTTAAAAGCAGCATTTTAGCAGTGTTTTGTGGTATAAATTAGGATAGCAATACTGTTGAGGACCCCGATGTACTGTTAAACATTTTTTTTTTTTTTTTTTTTTGCAAACGAATAAGTAGACATACATATTTAGGTTAGGTTTTGGAATTTATTACAATTGTAAAAAATGTAAATGTAAAATTCAGATCAAAGCTGAAAGAATCACTCAGAATCAGACGCCACTGTGCCTTTCATAACATAGCACGAGGATTTCTTACTTAACATTGTTTCTCTCTTTTCTCTAATGTTTTAAAAATGTTATTTAATTTTGTCTGTACATGACAAAATAACTCTTAAGCAGGAATTTCCATCACCTTTTTACATACATTGCAAGCATTAAAATGAATATGTATTCAAATAAATTGATTTAAATGTGTTAAAATAATATTCTTCATTTAAGTGTGTTAAAATAATTAATTTAAATGTGTTAAAATAAATTCCTTTAAATGTGTTAAAATAAATTAATTTAAATGTGTCAATTTCACATTTTACTGCTGGCAGCTTATTTCCATCAAACTGGCTTATTGTGATAAAAAAAAATCGTTATGTATCTTTGTGCTTTATGTAATTGTTCTTTACATAAATTTTATCATTTCCTACAGAAAAACCCTATTTTTCCAAGTCATGCTTTATCAATTAAAGTGTCACAAGTTTCCATTGAGCAGTTCATCAGGCAGTTAGGATCATGTATATTATTATGTCTAATTTTTCCTCAGCCTACTGAACTAATATACACGAGTATACAGGAAACTGACTGGCCACTTAAAAAAACAAAAAAACAAACAAACAAAAAAACCAGACAGAGTATAACAGAGTATACATTATTTAAATTAGTCTCTTCTCTCTTAACTCAGCTGACAGTTAATAACAGGATGGTTGCCCAGATCTGAAGCATTTCCTCACCTCTACAAGAAACAGCCTTATTAATGTACTTCGTGCCATTTTCTATCACATTGAATTATCGTAAATCTAAGAAGAATATTTTCTCCTCCTCTGCTGCCTTTCTATTTTTCTTCTGCTGGTTGGTTTGTAGGTTCGTTGTGTAAAAATCATACACCATTGTTGTGACGGAATGCTCCCCTGTCCCACTGTTGACGTGGTACGTGCCGTGGGAGACGTGGTCTCGTTTGTAGCCATGCACATGGTTTATTGTGTTACGTTTGTAATGAAAGGCCTGTTGGTGTGTGCGTCCTTGTCGGTCTTGATTATGTTCATGTTCTTGTTGCACGTGTTCACCGTGTTCGTTTCATGTGAGTGCCATTATGTTCGTTATTTGCGTTTGTTTAATAAACGTCTGTCTACGTCGAGGGAGTCTTGTGTGTCCGAAATCAAATAAAATCTCTATTTCATTCTTCTAGTGGGTGGTAGCAAGCAAAGTTTATTTATATAACACTTTTTACAACAGCTGTTGTCACAAATCAGCTTTGCACATGTCCGTGTCCAAGCTTTACATATGGGGACGTTTATATATGTTACATATATCAGGGTCTTGAATCGGTCGCTGCTGCTATGGCTCCCTCCTCCTTTGAGTCTTGGTTCCTGTTACTAGTAATCAGAAGGTTGTCAGTTTAAGTCCCACCATTGCCAAATTGCCACTGTTGGGCCCCTGGAGCAAGGCCCCAAACCCTCAATTGCTCAAATTAAAATATTCAAATGTTTTTCTAATGATGCACAAAGTACCTTCCATCTGAGCACGCTAGAGCTGCAACTAATGCATTTATTAGTCATTTATTATTATTCTGTTGATTTTTAATGCAAATTAAACAATTACTAGCTACTTCACAGAGTACTAGGAATTTAAGTTGTATTGGGATGGTTGTTGAAACAGACCGTCACCAACAGCCCCACCTAGAATATTTTAACCAACTGCCACTGATGTATTTATATATATACACCGGAGCTTGAAAGGGGAAAAAAAATGTATATAAAAATTCCACTCACCCTCCTCCTGGTGGTTTAACAGAGGTCTGGGAGCTTGAGGGTCCTGCATAGTATCTTAGCTGTTCCCAGGACTGCACTCTTCTGGACAGAGATCTTGGATGTTGTTCCTGGGATCTTTTGGATTCATTCTCCCAGTTTGAGGGTCACAGTGCTAGTGCTCCAATTACCACATCTTTTCCAGCTCTTTTCTCAGCCCTTGGTATTTGTGTGTGTGTGTGTGTGTGTGTGTGCGTGTGTGTGTGTGTGTGTGTGTGTGTGTGTGTGTGTGTGTGTGTGTATACACACATCATCAGTCACCATAAAATGGCTGGATAAATCTTATATCTGTGTGAATAAGCTTTGTTACAATTTGTGCAGTTTCCTCTAGTATTAAATTTTAGACTATTCTCTCTTAAGAGTTTATCACAAAAATGACACATTACTGCTGTATTTTGTCAACTTAGCATTTTGGTATATTAGCAAATTCACATGCTTTTTCAACCTTTGAAACAGAACTGAGAGCCAGTTAAAGACCTGCCAGACAGACATTTGTGCCGACCCAAAAGTTTACCGTATGTCTAAGAGCAGCAGAATAACACATCTGATATCCTACAATACTCTCTAAGCCTTTGATGCAAAACCCTGTTTGTGTTACACCACACAGAGATTTGAATCATATATACACCATGTTTGGCTTTATCAATGATTAAGTGTAAGTTATTTTCCCATTTTTATGATATATATGATATGTTTGATATGTGAAGCAAATATATTTTTAAATTGTCTGTTTAATGTGAAATTTCTCACCTTCAAATCTGTTTTGCAGGAGTTAACACTAGGATTTAATGCATTGATCATAAAATAGATCCGCTTAACGCATGTTACTCAAATGTAACCACAGTACTGTTACAGTACTACACAAACGTCACAGCTTATGTCACACCTTTTTGTCCCACTCTGTTGACATCAGCCGATGGAACGTGAGACAGGCACTTCACATGTCTCAGTGTGATGGTGTCGTGTGGTGTCATCTTGTTCTCTCTGTGCTTCTGACCTGCTTTTTGTGCACAGTGTGATTCTAATACACGCCTTGTGTTTCTGTAGATAAAGGATGTACACAAACATTCATCCTAAATAAATGAGTTATTTATGTGAACAGTGAACAATAAAGTAGACTTAAAATGTTATACACTTGTATTATCTTGTCTTATACACATTCCTTTTTATTTCTCTAGTAGGTGTCGTTAGAATTTGTTTAGGCGCTGCAGATATACATATTAGTAACACAGAATAATGGTAGACATGCTTGTGCGTGCGTGCGTGTGTGCCCTGAAAAATTCAAGATCCTATTTCCTGCTTGCTTGCTGTGTGTGTGTGTGTGTGTGTGTTAAGGCTTACTAAATGTTTGTATGGCAGGGTATACAATTGTGGATGGCTTGTTGCCATGGTAACAGGCCATGAGATAAAAATAAATGATCATGAAAGAATGAAGAATGGAGGAGCCCCATAAGTTCCATGTACTGGAGTTTGGAAAATGGAGCAGTTCAGACTGGATTTGGCATTTACATTAGTTTGTTCTCCAGAACCTCCTGCGCTGCACTTGTGTTTGTCATGAAACAGCAGCATCACCTTTGACCTTTACATCAAGCAATTGGTGAAGAAAAATGTAGCTTACTACAACCCCAGTTCATCTGACCACACGGTGGTGTGTGTTTATGAGAAATTGATACTAAGCAGTCCCTAGAAAAAGAGAAAAAAGAACTTACAGCAAGACATCACTATTAGGGTTACTGCTAAGGGTTAGGGCTAGGAATCAGGGATAGGGTTACTCCCAAATTGGGTTAATGTTGGGGGTCAGGGTTACGGTTGCTCGTAAGCCCAGCTGGTTAGTGTTAGGGTTAGGGTTACTTCTAGATGTGATATTAAGATGTTACAGCTTTCACCTGTGTGGTGATTTATCGATAATTGTAACTCAAACTCTGTCCTAATCCAAATTGGCAAGTACTTGATATAATTTATGAACAGAATGTGGTGAGACAAGTGTTTTTAGGCATGTATTTATCCTCCATTACCTGTTAACCTAACCTAGGGTCAGGGTTAAGGTTAGGGTAAAAATGTAGTAGCATATGTTTAACATCCAATATGTCTGTCATATGACTGATCGACTATATTTGGGGTAAGAAGAGCATTTTGTAAATTTTTAATTTTTTTTGCAGAAACATTATCAATCAGCGATTTTCTAATAATTTCTTATTGGTAAAATAATAATTGGGACTCTACGTACTTGTGATTCATGCCAGAAAGGGTATATTATCCTTAAAAAATATGCTTGCTATTAAATCACCTCATCAGTGTATTGTGTTCGTTGAATAGTCACAAATGCAGATGCTACCTGTTGAAAGAACTGGGTTAGGGTTAAGACAGGTGTTAGTGTGAGGTACAGGGTTAGCGTTATGACAGGTGTTAGTGTGTGGTAGAGCTCTCATGAGGATTCATAAAGAAACATCCAGGAATGGCTGTTAATGAGATACTGAGATGTGTTGTTTCAAAGAGAAAGTATAATATAAATGTGAATCCTGGGTTAAGCAAATATGTAAAGAGAAAGCAGAACTTGCAGAGTAACAAACTGTGGGATTTGTTTTGGGAAGCACATGATAAGAAGACTGCTTAGAGCTCTCCTGAAACCATGACAATCAGGTAAATGCATCCATGGCAGCCAAGTGACCTGCAGCCCATAAGAACTGCTTCATCTCTCTGCTGAGTAGCGGTGATAGCTTTCAGGGATTGGCTGACAGCACTGTCAGTTACATCAGTGCAGTTAAGGACAGGTTGACAGTGGTGTCAGCTTAAAAGTACACTCACAAATTTAAATACTCTTGGCAGTAAAGGAAAACAGGCTTGATGGGACTGTGATTGTGATTGGGTTGGAGTAAGTAGTTCCACTCTGTTGCCTGTCTTTGCATTTATCCAAAAACTTTGAAATACGTCTTCACAGGGGCATTACTATGTTTGACTGTTCAACATTGTATGTGTGTGTGTGTGTGTGTGTGTGTGTGTGTGTGTGTGTGTGTACAGAGCCACATTCCCCTGTTGAGATGACTGCTCTTGTGATGTCACTGGTTTTCTGGGTGTACTCTGTCCTGAAAGATGTACAGGTTGTTGGTGGTTGCTATAGCAATAATGTTCTCAGCAGGGTGCCACGCCATATGAAGAATCTTTTTGGTGAAGTCCAAGCTGTCCACACCCACGTCTCCACGGCGCCGCCGCCCCCCAGTGTAAACCCGCCGAGTTCGTAGCACTGCTCGCGGCTTGCTGCTCTCTCTCCATGCCTCCAGCGTCACCCCACGTCCCGCCTCACGGTCGAACATCCGGAAGAAGCTGTTATACGTTCCAGTCATGATCACACTGGCGGTGGAAGGAGTTCAACAAATACACAAAGTGAAGTGTAGTGAACAGTATAGAGGCACTGGTGGCTAAGGTATTGGACTTGTAATCAGAAAGTTGCCAGTTCAAGCCTCACCACCACCCGGTTACCACTGTTGGGCCCCTGAGCAAGACCCTTAACCCTCAATTACTCAAGATGTGTTCAGTCAGAACTGTAAGTCACTTTAGCTAAAAGCATCAGCTAAATGCTATTAAATGTTATAGAAAAAAATTTAAGATGGCACAATACCAATTCGAATCTCATCCAATATCCAGTAACATGTTTTCATTAAAAACAACTGTGGATCTGTGGTTCTGTTGACTTGATGAATCTTATAGTGTTGGGGAATTTTTATGTGAGATGTATTATATATGCAGACTTTTTACAGATATGCACGGATATGACATAAATATAAATAAAATGATAAGAAACAGAAACATTGTTTAGAAGACTGTTTTCCTTATATTGCCATATGTTGTCTTTTAGGGGGATGATCTTTAATGCCGTGGTCACCACCTGCTTGGTTCTCTGCTGTACTGCCGTCACCCCCATCATGCACACAAACACGCAAACAACCTCTATATGTGTCTATATGTGTCTCTCTGCTCAGTACAGCTGCCACAATCACTGACTCCTGAAATTTACACCTTATGTTCTACTGCATTTTTTGAATTCTTTGTTTTTAGTAAATTTCAGTGGTAAATCACCAGGCACTAAGGAAGCAAACAGAGAGGCTACCTGTACTATGAGACTCTCTACACTCAACCTCTGCTTAAAAGCAATAGAAATGTAATCTGACAATGATTACATGGTTATTTATTAAACAAATCCATGGAGGGAATTAGCAAAATTTCAGTCCACCTTAAAACTCAGCAGACTAATGACAAACTTCTGCTTTTTCATGCAGTTTAAATATGCTAAAGCTCTATAGCAATTAACCCCATAAATGTACTTTTCTTGTTCGGTTATTGTTTTCATCTCTGGGTTTGTTTCTGTCAGGTCCTAATCTTACTTTAATGTGCAGCCAAACGACACAAAATAATTCTTTTTTTTTTTTTAAAGAATGGATTAATATATAAATCATTGTTGGCCACAGATCCATGGTGGTGAGCAGACACTAGCAATATTGTTTATGTGCTTTCATTGGAAGGCAGATAACCCGTTATCACAAATACACTACATATGCGCTACAGTTAAACTCTACAGGATAAACTGTGCTCAAACTAACCTGGCTGTTATCATGTGACCTGCTCAAACTAATCTGGCTGTTATCACGTGACCTGCAGTGTACTGCTGTGCTATTTTCAGGCTGGTGTCATTGTGACACCATGATATGACATCTAGGATATATTTTGAATGTGTAGATGGTGAGTGAGGGGGTAGACGTTAGTGTTTGATTTTGGTGTTTTAGGTAGTGATTCTCTAGGAACAGGACCACCTACACAGTACCACCTACTGTGTAAAAGTTTAGCTTACCTGTCTGTACTGTTCCACACACACTCAAACTTGTCAAAGATACAGTCGTTCTCATACAAGGAACACAGCTTACTCCGCAGGTAGTCGTGTACCTACACAGACAGAGAGCAGGTTACTGGATTTAGGCAAGAAGCTTGTGTTTATGTGTAATTATTATTTGGTTTATGGACTAATTATTTGTGGGCAATTAAGGTAGTGATCACAATTTAGTGGCAATGATGATGGCCAACAAATGTCTGTTTGTTTCTTTTCCTTAAAAATTAGCGAATGTGGAGGCTTAAGAGTGTGTAGTGTAGACACACTGTGCAACCTGGAAGTCCTGGACTGGACACACACACACACACTCACTTGGGAGTCCTGGACTGGACACACACACACTCACCTGGGAGTCCTGGACTGCACGCACACACACTCACCTGGGAGTGCTGGACTAGACACGCACTCACCTGGAAGTCCTGGACCGGACACACACACACTCACCTGGGAGTCCTGGACTGCACGCACACACACTCACCTGGGAGTGCTGGACTAGACACGCACTCACCTGGAAGTCCTGGACCGGACACACACACACTCACCTGGGAGTCCTGGACTAGACACACACACACTCGCCTGGGAGTCCTGGACTAGACACGCACTCACCCGGGAGTCCTGGACTAGACATGCACTCACCCGGGAGTCCTGGACTAGATACACACTCACCCAGGAGTCCTGGACTAGACACGCACACACACGGGAGTCCTGGACTAGACACACACACCCACCTGGTATGTTTCGATAGGGCCTTTCTCCATGTTCAGGTCCCACACCTTGGTGGTCAGATAGTCTCGTGTGAGCAGGTAGCGACCACTGTGGCTAAATTTGACATCTGATACTGAAGAGATGATCTCAGAGAAGAAAGAACGATTGCCAGGGTCCTCTGGCTCCTCAAAGACTGGAACATGTCAAAAGACACTGGTCATCTTAATTATAATGCCAAGTGATTAAAAGTCAAGAGAGCTGCAAAATGAGGTCTGTTCATAGGTAGATTACAATAGATTACATTAGATCACATTTGATCAAAAACATCACCTCAGTATTTGTCAAAGTGATTGTATAATTGTTCTTCTACCATATGAAACACAGCAGACTTGATGGAAAATTATGATTATGACGGGTGTGTGGGGGCGTGAGCTGGTAGATGGGTGTGTGGGGGGCAGGATCTGGTCGGGGAGCAAGCTGATGGATGGGTGGAGGTTTGCTTACTTTTGGAGTGCTTGTCACAGAGGGCAGATGCTCTCATGTCACACAGGCGGAGTGTCCCCTTACTGCTGCTGTAAACAAACAGGTGGCAATGCTTGGGGTGGAACTCTGATGCTGTGATCACCTCTGTCAGATCCTCCATGTTTGCCGGCTTAATGTCCACAATGTCTGATGAAGGAGAGTCAAGGACACTACACTGGAAGAGTTTAGCATGGCAGTGCAAAAGGAATGTAAATGAGGAATGTACACTGGAATGCATTTTAATGCATCAGTGGTACCTCTACATACACACCAATTTAGATGAATGTGCGATGTTTTAAATCACAAGCACACACCATGCATTTTTAAGTTTAGTGGTTTCTTGGTGAATTATTCAAACACTTCCATAGATTTTTCATTTCTAGGTCAGGCCACACACACAATACAGATACACATATTGCTCTCATTCTTGTGACACCAAATTATAGAAAATTTTCAGGCTTCATTACATAATTTCATATCCTCATATCTAACCCTAAACCCTAACCCTAACCCTCATATCTAACCCTAACCCTAACCCTAAACCCTAAACCCTAAACCCTAACCCTAACCCTCACCCTCATATCTAACTCTAACCCTAATCTTCATATCTAACCCTAACTCTAAACTCTAACCCCAACCTTAACTCTAACCCTAAACCCTAACCCTTAAATCTGACCCTAACCATAAACCCTAATCCCTAATCCTCATAACTAACCCTAACCCTAAACCCTCGTATCTAACCCTAACCCTTAACTCTAACCCTCAAACCCTAACCCTCATATCTAACCCTAACCCTAACCTTAAACCCTAACCCTTCTATCTAACCCTAACTCTAACCCTAAACCCTAAACCTTAACCCTCGTATCTAACCCTAACCCTAAACTTTAACCCTCGTATCTAAACCTAAGCCTTCATTACATAATTTCATACCCTCATACCTATTTTGTATGCACCTCAACACAAAGGTGTTGCTGCTGTGTGTAAATATGCTGCATTAATATATTAAATGTTACAAATATTGCTAAAATAGTCAATAGTCAAAATAATGTTAACTATTATAATGGAGGGGAGATTTAAGTGATTTAAAGCTACATTTAAGACACAGACACAGAGCACCACAACCCAAGTCTAAAAGATGCTCTTTTTTGAGTATGTTTTCTGTAATACGAGAATGTGTTAATCTATAAGATACTGAGTGTTATTTGAGCATGTGTTAATCTATAAGATACTCAGTGTTATTTGAGCATGTGTCAGTCTGGAAGATGATCTGCGTTATCTGAGTATATGTCAGTCTGGAAGGTGACTGTGTTATCTGAGTATGTATTACAGCACCCACAGGATACTGAAGCTCCGGTCTGTAATGGCCAGGTGCCACATGTTAATTCTCAGGTCATCAGCTGACAGGTATGTCTCCCCATCACTGTTTACCGAGATGGAGTTCACATGGTAGGTGTGGCCATTTGCAAAAACACGCCTTGGCCTGACCTCCACCATCAGATCAGCAGGCTTCAGTACTGGAACCTGCATCAATAATATATCTTAAGTGATTCAACCCAAACAACCTGTCCAACAGAATGGCTCAGTAAATATAAGCACAATCGTCTTTTTATTTACTTTTGGAATATTCATCTGTTAGTAACACAGTCATTCATTTTGCATTGACTTTTAGAAGCCAGTAAAATCATTATCCGGTTAAATTGTGCATCCACTTGAACCTCATAAGCAGTGAAGGCAGTTAAGACTACTGGACAATACTTATATTTACACATGCACCAGTGGGAAGATTGTCATGGACAGAGTTAAGTTTAGCCTGATTAAAGCATGTAGTCCAGGCTTATACTAGCCTGTTTAAAGCATATTGTCCAGGCTGACAATATCTGAACTGTTTGGACCTGTAATCACTCCAGTGGCCCGCAATCTGAGATTCTTCAACATTTTGTGACATTTCCTGCAGTACGACACCTTTATTGAAAGTTACATGAATCCAAGACTGTTTTATATAAATTAGTGGAAAGTGGGGTTTGGAGTATAACATTGTTCAAAAACTGCAAAAACCTTCTACTGCAGCTCAGGTCTAAGGCAGGACCAGCTCTCTTATCTGACACTGTGTCATAAAAAAGCAGACAAACTCCTGTGGGTAAATGTATAGCGATACAAATTAGGTGTTTCATGTGGTAGTTAAAGTGGGCTGTTCGGGAGTGCACAGAAACAGAACTATCTGGTTATGCTTCAGTGTAGTTTCTTAGTTTGACTAAATAATTTGGGCATGTGGATGTAAATGTTGCTTTTGTAACATCGTCAAACCAGGCAAACAGTGTCACATTTATCTATTAAAATGTCTAATAAATTGGAAGTAAACACACCTGTATCGATGTCACAAAGTCACAATGGAAATACCCTTAGCACACACCTGTAATGATGTCACGGTGGAAATATCTTTAAGACGTCCTTCTTCATCCTTCAGGTTGTATCCTTCAGGCCTCCTGTCCCTCTCACTCACTTTCCACAACTTTATGGTCTTATCTGTGAAAGATTAATGGCTGAGTTTCTCCTACAGCAGAATGTGATTATATATGCCAATCATTTAAAATATATTATATACACCAGTCATTTTGAATAAACAGATGGTTGTGTCCCACCCCCCTATTTTCTTTGTTAGTTTGTCTCTCCTGTTGTCAAGGTCTCCCAGTCACAACATGTAATTAGGATTCTGCACATAAAGTCCCTCATTACTCTCAAGACTATTTTGAGTGGCTTAGTATGCCAGGGGAGCTCTAAGGTCTCAGCCATGTGTCTCTAAGGTCTCATCCCTGTGTCTCTAAGAGCTGAGCCTTGTAACTCTAAGGGCTCAGTCATGTGTCTCTAAGGTCTCAGCCTTATGTCTCAAAAGGGATCAGTCATGTGTCTCTAAGGTCTCAGCCTTATGTCTCTAAGGGCTCAGTCATGTGTCTCTAAGGTCTCAGCCTTATGTTTCAAAAGGGATCAGTCATGCGTCTCTAAGGTCTCAGTCATGTGTCTCTAAGGTCTCAGCCTTATGTCTCTAAGTGTGCCTTGTGTCTCAAAGTGTTCAGCCTTATGTCATTAAGTGTTTGGCCTTGTGTCTCTAGGGGCTCAGTGTTTCTAAGGGCTCAATCATGTGTTTTAGTCATGTTTTTAAGGTCTCAGCCATGTGTGTCTAAGGTCTCAGTTGTGTGTCTCTAAGTGTTCAGCCTTGTGTCTCTAAGGTCTCAGTCATGTGTCTCTAAGTGTTCGGTCTGATGGCACAGTTACTTTGCTCACCGTTTGTGGACAGGAGGAAGTGGGCAGCATTCTGCTGAGGCAGCCAGCGAATCTTGTTGATCTTCTCCTCAATTTCAAGACTTTTCAGGTAGTCAAAGTCAGGCTCATGGCTCTGAAACGTGCTGTAGACATTATACTCCCCTGCATCACCAAGCTCTTCCCTTCCTCCTTTATCCTGTAGAACAGACACAAATTTATCCTATCTCTTCAATGACACAAATACTAGTAGTCAGAAACAAATGTACTCAAAATCTGTGGTTTATCTCAGTTCCAGAAAATTGCACCACCTAACTGTAATGTTTTTAAGGATTAAGTTAACACAAAATACTACATAAAATTATTTTTTATTGTATTAAATTATATTCTCATTATTCCAGTATAATTATGTAATATTGTGTCAACTACATTATATCCACATTCTATTGTGTCATACTACATTCTATCTGAAATCTTGATCCTAGTGGATTCTTCCCTTCGGCTGAACCTGTAGTGTTTCAGTGAGGTTTAGGTCAAGGTACTGGACATGAGAGCAGTGCGTTTTCCAGGAATGCTTTGTCATTGCTATATTATCATATCTCACAAGGAGGCCCCATTATGGCATTTACATTCTAATCACTGAATGAGCAGGACTGTAAGAGTCCTGTGTGGTGTTCACAGTAAGAGCTGTTGTCCCTGATGAAGTAAGAGCCACCCTCATAGCCCATGTGATAGCCCATGTGATAACCCATGTTATAACCCATAACACATGCAATAACCCAGACTCTGACCAAACACAGAGTTGTTAATTAAACAGTTGTACAAAGCTCCTTGTGAAAGAACTGTGAGTGGGTCAAAGAATTCTGACACCAGTACGTGGAGGTATGCTGTCTATCCTACACATCTGTTACATGTTGTACTATAGTGAACTTTACACTACTCCACATATAAACATGGGTTAGAGTATATACAGTATGAGTTACAGTATATACAGTATATACACTATGGGTTAGAGTATATACACTTTGGGTTAGAGTATATACAGTATATACACTATGGGCTAGAGTATATGCAGTATATACACTATGGGTTAGAGTATGTATAGTAGGACATACTGCAAAACATGTCTTCTTTCAGAGAGTCATGGAGTTGGAGGTTAATCAGACCCCACACTAACTAATTTATGTATATGAGGCAGGGTTTAGTGTAAAAGTCTGTGTTTATATGTCCATTGTGATTAATATGGTACAGTGATGTTTTCTGCTGATAGTTAACAAGTACGCCGATATATTTACAGTTCTAGAGGACACTGTCAAGGATGCATTAATGTACAGGCTAATTTAGGCTTGGCAAAAAGACCAGCATTCACTCCTCATGAAGCGGTGTGTGTGTGTGTGTGTGTGTGTGTGTGTGTGTGTGTGTGCGCATGCGCATACACAAAACTACACACACATACACATCCGTTTGTGTGTGTATGTATGTGCAGGTGTGTATATGGGACAGAATAGCGCACAGGTTATCCTGTGCTGCAAGGCCCACTGGCTGGCCAGAAAATGTTATTTTAACTTTTTAAACAGAAACCTGGGTCCCCATTGGTCCATTAAAATTTCATGCCAAGTAGTGCCATGATAATAGCATGGGATTGGCCTTGTAGTGGCATGGCATTGCTATGGTAGTGGTGTAGTACTGATGTATTAGCGGTGTGACAGTGGCATGGTTTTGGTGTGGTAGTGGCGTGGTAGTGGCATGGTTGCAGTGGCAGTGGAGTGGTTTTTGGGTAGAATTGGCATGGTACCAATATGGTATTGGCATGGTAGTGGTGTAGTAATGGTGTGGTAGAGACATAATAGGGTTAGGGTTAGCACTATGATAGGGTTAGCATTAGCACAATGATAGGGTTAGGGTTAGCACTATGATAGGGTTAGCGTTAGCACAATGATAGGGTTAGGGTTAGCACTATGGTAGGGTTAGGGTTAGCACTATGGTTGGGTTAGCATTAGCACAATGATAGGGTTAGGGTTAGCACTATGGTAGGGTTAGGGTTAGCACTATGATAGGGCTAGGGTTAGCACGATGATAGGGTTAGGGTTAGGGTTAGCACTATGGTAGGGTTAGGGTTAGCACTATGGTTGGGTTAGCATTAGCACAATGATAGGGTTAGGGTTAGCACTATGGTAGGGTTAGGGTTAGCACTATGATAGGGTTAGGGTTAGCACTATAATAAGGTTAGGATTAGGGTTAGGGTTAGCACTATGGTAGGGTTAGGGTTAGGGTTAGCACCACGATAGGGTTAGGGTTAGCACCATGATAGGGTTAGGGTTAGCACTATGATAGGATTAGGGTTAGGGTTAGCACTAGGATAAGGTTAGCATTAGCACAATGGTAGGGTTAGGGTTAGCACTATGTTAGGGTTAAGGTTAGCACTATGGTAGAGTTAGGGTTAGGGTTAGGGTTAGCACCACGATAGGGTTAAGGTTAGCACTATAGTAGGGTTAGGGTTAGCACCATGATAGGGTTTGGGTTAGCACTATGGTAGGGTTAGGGTTAGCACCATGATAGGGTTAGGGTTAGCACTATAGTAGGGTTAGGGTTAGCACCATGATAGGGTTAAGGTTTGCACTATGATAGTTGGTGCTGTGCTGGAATGAGCATATCAGGTTTGTCAGTGATGCTGGAATTTTGAGATGTGTCACAATGGGGTTGAGAATGACCTACTGCCTAAAACTATCTAGAAAACAACATCCATGTGGTCAGAAATTGTCCATTGCTGTGATGGGTGGCTAACAAATAATATACATAGTACCAGATGAGCTATAGACCTTAAATGTACATCCAGAAGCACTTTCTGATAAATAAATGTTTCAAACAAAGATGGTGGTGAGAATGTATTATAAATCTGATGTATCATTATGCCAATTATTTATATTGCAAGTGATTTGCTTCCTCCAAATGGTTTGGTGACCTACAATGGGTTACCCTTACCCCTAACCCTAACCCTAACCCTGGAAAGGTAGATTCACCTCTGGTTCCCGCTGGAAGATAACCACTCGGCCTCCCCTGTCACCGGTTGCCAGCAGGTCACCAGTCTGGTTGAACTCCACCGTGGAAATAACATCAGCTGAAGGCACAAGAAAAGAGAGGGAGGGAAGTAACAACACAACACAGAGGGTAACCCTTTATCTCGTTAGGGTTAAGGTTAGGGTTAGGATTAGGGTTAGGGTTAGGGTTAGGGTTAGGGTTAGGATTAGGGTTAGGGTTAGGGTTAGGATTAGGGTTAGGATTAGGGTTAGGGTTAGTTAGGGTTAGGGTTAGGGTTAGGGTAAAATTTTATGGGTTAGGGTAAAATTTTATGCTGTTTAATCATTTATTTCTTTGGATAATTTTAATTCTTAGATGTTCTGATCATAGAGAGCCGTCCGATTTAATTAGCATATTGGTACAGCCACACACAACAACTTCACTGTTACTTTCCGTAGCATTTAACTTGAGTATACAGTGTGTACTGGTGACTAGATCAGGCAGTTCACATGGTCATTATCAATTTAACGATTCATAGATTTTTTACATGCTTCAGCATTTTTTAACCCTAACTGTAACCCCAAACGTAACCCTAACACTAACCTAACCTAACCCTAATTTAACCTAACCCTAACCCTATCTTAACCTAACCCTAACCTAACCTAATTTAACCCTACCCTAACTTAATCTAACTCTAACACTAAACACTAACACTAACACTAACCTTAGCCTGTTTAAAATGTGTTTTGTGCGTTTGAGTCTTTACAGAATAAGACAGCTGATACATTAGTGCAGATCCATTTGTCTTAAAAACTGATTGGGAACTGCAGCACCGCTGTAACACTTGACTAATGTCACAGAACATTTGTTAATCTAAAAATCCTCAGCATGCAGTATGATTCAGGCATATTGCAGAGAGAATATTTTATTTTAACTTTAGGCTTGGCAAAATAAATGAATCCACTGTGTACAGATGAAGAGTGAAACAAACTCAGTGGAAGGGCAGCAAGTGACCTGGTAGATGGAGCAAAGACACACAACTAACTTGATTCAAGGGTGTCAGTTGGTGGAGGACTGATTTTCTATGCAAAACTATGAGATAATTTTGGTCAGATGACCTGAGACTATATGGGGTAAATGATTGTGGTTCAAAGGACTGTAACTATAATTTAACCGTGCATTCAACTATTTCAAGTGTATATGTGTGTTTAATGTCAAAGATATAAGAAGGCCATGTATTTACAGATTTTAACAATCTGACATCTGTGTCCCCTCAGACATCTGGATGTCTGCAGCCAGCGAGAGGACCTGCTGACTCAGCAGAACTACGGAGCATTATTGCACTGTTTATGAGTGTGTTCTAGAGGTGACAGAGCTCAGGTTGCTGTTCTAAGTGCTGTGTGTGTTATGATTATGTGAGATGCATGTGTAAGTACATACCCTCTGTGACGTAGTCTCGGAGGAAGCTGTGGTTGATTTTGGGGCTCTCGCTGTCCTCACCCATGGGCAGTAGCAGGGTGTGTGTGCGCACCCGTCTGGAGAAGAGCCGTCCAATCCGTACCTTCTCGTTCGTCTGGGGCTCCACCCATGCTGCTGCAGCCTAGCGGAATGGCCTGTTACACAGCATCCTGGGATACAGTACGCCTTCGTCACGAGGAAGAGGAGCGACAGAAACCAGACTCAAAAAGGAATAAGCACTTTCCTGTGCTCAGCTTTGTATGTTTTTCGAGAGCCCAAATCCTGGAAACACATACGGCCAGATTCACATGCGCATAAAAGTCAAAGTAGACCTGCTCCTCTGTCCACAGCCAGGAGGAAAACTGAAGCTGAGTGTGTGTGTGTGTGTGTGTGTGTGTGTGTGTGTGTGTGTGTGTGTGTGTGTGTGCGCGTGTGATTAAGCACGTTGTGCCAAATGTGTCTGTGTGTGTAAGTATGATTAAGTCTGTGCTAAGTGGGTGTGTGTGAGATTAATCTCTCCATGCTGTGGTCACTCCTCTTCATGTGAGCAGGTTGCGGTTGTTGCTTGGTCCGGCAGTCCTTGAAAGAAAGCAGGAATAATAAAGTCTTCTGCCATCCACTAAACGCAAGGCAGCATGAGAAAAGGCCCAATCCTACCTTACACCCTGCGTGTGTGTCCTCTTCCTTTTGCTGCAGTGTGGCTGACTGTGTGTGTGTGTGTTGTGTGTATATGTGTGTGTAGGAAAGGAAAAAAAGATGTAAAAGAAGGGGGAGGGAGAGAAAGACAGACAGAAAAAGAGAAAGAGAGAGAGTAAGAGAGAGAGAGAGAGAGAGGATGCTGCCAGCCTGTGTTTCTGCTGAGCATCTGCACAGCATCACCATGCCACTGCAGCCTCCTTCCTAAACAGCCAATCAGAGCCCAGCACACGAGCACAGCTCCTCCCACTGCAGGTGACAAGAGGAATGAGGCGAGAGAAAGGGAATGAGCAAAGATGGGGGATGGGTGAAAGGATAAAGGCAGAATGTTCACCTACAGAAGCAGAAGGCAAGAGAAGAATGAACCACACAGAGAAAAGATTGAGAAAATGAAATTGTAAAATACTGATGGCTGAGAACAATGAATTAATAGTCATTGAAGTAGGAATGGAAAAGATGACAGGAGAAGAGCTTGCCTCAGAAATCTTTAAGATGGTGGTGTAGCTCCATCTAGTGGCTATGCATAGTATTGTAATTTGTAAAATTACAACAGCAACAACAATATGATGATGATGATGTAGGTGTCTACATAAAAACAACGACAATAATAATAATTCCTCACTGTAATAATCATAAGGAATATGTTAAGCCCTTCTAAATTACTTTATGACTTTTTAAAGTGATATTACACAAGTCCTGGTGTTCATAAAACTAGTAGATTTATTTATTAGAGTTGTGGCGGCTCAGTGGTTAAGGTACTAGTCTACTAGTACCAAGTTGCCACTGTTGGGCCCCTGAGCAAGACCTGTAACCCTCAATTGCTTGAATTGTATTCAGTTGTAACTGTAAGGCAATTTGCATAAACCATTTTCTAAATGGCTTAAATATGATAATACAGAACAATGATTGACCCCATGATGATTAATATGATAGCCTTACTACTCTGGATCTTCCAGTTTGTTTAACAGCTGGCAACATTATTGATTACAGGTATCATGGAAAAGGATGAAATATGTTATATATGGTTTTTTTTCCCCATTCATTTACATTTACATGTTACATTATTGCATTTGGTAGATGCTCTTATTCAGAGGAACAAAAATGCTTTGTCATTTACTCATAGAATACATCCTAGCTAGTACAGTAGGTTAGAGTTCAAGATACCATTGAACTAGAATACTGTTGAAATACAGGGATCAATGGTGATGCCTAGAAGTGCAAAACACATATAAACTCTATAGCAGACAACAATAAGTGCAATAAACAATACATACTAAAGTTTCAGTTAGTCTACATAGGAGCAGGAGTGGTCATTTAAATATTCCACAAATAGATGAGTCTTCAGTCTGTGTTTGAACACTGCAAGGGACTCCGCTGTCCAGAAAGCCAGAGGAAGTTTGTTCCACCATCTGGGAGCTAGGACAGAGAATAGTCTCAATTCTTGTCTTCCATGAGACTTGAAGCATGGTGTTTCAAGCCAAGCGGTATTTGAGGTTCAAAGTACTCGAGGTATGGATCAGGCTTTGACCATTGACCTTATGTATGGAGGGGCTGGTCCATTTTTGGCTTTGTAGGCGAGCATCAAGGATTGGTATTTGATGCTTGCAGCTACTGAAAGCCAGTGAAGGGAGCATAGTAGTGGAGTGACATATGTGAACTTCAGAAGATTGAAGACCAGTCGTGCTGCTACATTCTGGACAAGTTTTAGAGGTCTGATGGCCCTTAGAGGAAGACCAGTGAGTAGTGAGTTACATTAGCCTAGCTTTGTGATTAAAAGATACTGCACAAGTACCTGGGCAGCTTCCTGTGAGAGAAAGGGCAGAATCCTTCATATGTTACAAAAGAGGAATCTGCAAGACCGGGTTACATTTGAAACATGAGTTGAGAATGACAACTGGTTGTCCAAATTTATGCCCAGGCTACAAGCAGCTTCAAATGGTGATACCAGCGAGTTCTCAAAGGAAACTGAGAGGTCATGGTAAGGGCTGGGAGTTCCAGGTATGTATAGAAGCTCAGTTTTACAGGGGTTGAGCTTCAAGTGGTGGACGCAATGTCAGTCATGCATGCTGAGATATGTCTGGAAACCTGCATGTTGGAGGGTGGGAAAGAAAGAATTAATTGGGTGGTAGGAGAAGCCATGAGAAGATATTATATCACCAAGAGAACAAATATACAAATAGAAGAGAAGAGGGCCTAATACTGAGCTCTGGGGGACACCAGGGAAGAGTCTACATGGATTGGATGTGGATCCTCTCCATGTTACCTGATAGGACCTTCCCCCCAAATAGGACTGAAACCATTTCCATGCAGACTCAGTCACACCATGGCTGAAGAGAACAGAGAGGAGAAGGATGTGGTTTACTGTGTCAAAGGCTGCCGAAAGGTCAAGAAGAATCAAGACAGTTTGGCAGCTTTGGCAGCATGAAGTTTCTCTGTCACTGCTATGAGGGCTGTTTTTGTTGAATGTGCAGGTTTGTAGCCAGACATTGGAATTGTGGAGCTTTTTCTGGGTGAGGAAAAGAGATGATTGATTATAAAATGTACAATAAAGAACCTTTGAGAAGAAAGAAGTGATACTGGTCTGTAATTGATTATGTTGGCGCTGTTGAGTGTGGCCTTCTTTAAGACTGGTACCACCCTGACGATTTTAAATGCAGTTGGTACATGTCCAGAAGATAAGGAGTTGTTTATAATGACAGACATGAAAGGAAGCAGATCTCTCGAGGTTGTCTGGATCAGAGTGGAAGGAATGGCATCCAGTGGACGTGTAGTCGGATTACTGGAAGTCAGGAGTTGAAGCATTTCATCTGAGGAGAGAGAAGCAAAAGAAACCAGAGAGTTGGATGTAGGGGAATGAACACAGCTTGGAAGAGTGGGAACAGAGGAAAAGGACTGGTGGATTGCTGCAACCTTCTCCTCAAAAAAGGTGATGAAATCGTCAGGAGTAAGAGATGAGGAAGGAGGGGGAGAGGGAGGGTTAAGGAAAGAAGAAAAAATACTGAAGAGCTTTCCTGGATCCGATGCTGATGCTTATAATTTTCCTCTGTAGTAGGATGACTTTTCAAATGTTACTTCCAGTGAGAACCTGGAAAGGAGAGAATGGTATGAGCTGAGGTCTGAATCTGGGTGAGTTTTCCTCCACTGCCTCTCTGCAGTCCTTATTTTTCTCATGTGGCAGTGGAGTGTTTCTGTTAGCCAGGGGGCAGGTGGGAAGGTCTTGCAGGTCTAGAGGAGAGAGCGCACAGAAGATTAATCGATGAGGAGAGTGTAGAAAGTATTAGTAACTGTATCCATGGAGAGAGAAGAAAGAGTCAGGGTGAGGAAGGGTGGACAAAATGGTAGAAGTAAGGGAAGAGGGAGCGATGGAGCACAGATTGCGACAGAAGGAGGAAAAACATATCGGGGAGACATGGATGGAAAGAGAAGGGAGGGAGAGAGAGAAGGACAGAAAATGATGGTCTGAGAGGTGGAGGGGGTGACTGCAATGCTGAGTGTTGTGGTGATCTGGGTGAAAATCAGGTCCAGAACATTGCCCGCTCTGTGACACCGATAAAACTGATAAAACTGACACCAATGCTCAAATTACAAAATTGCCTATGTTCCTAAATCATTCAAATTAGGAATAATCAGACCACTTATCAAAAAACTAACCTTGGCCCTTGTGAGCTGTCAAATTACAGGCCTTCCATTTATTTTCAACATCCTAGAAAAAGCTGTATTTCAGCAGCTAAGCTCATATCTGAATCAGAACCAGATACATGACGTCTTTCATTCAGGGTTTAGGCTTAATCATAGTACAGAAACAGCACTAATTAAAGTAGTTAATGACTTGCTGTTGGCTTTTGACCAGGATTATGTCTCTTTGCTTATATTGCTTGATCTGAGTGCAGCATTTGACACTATAGATCACAACATTTTACTAGATAGATTTGAAAATGTTGGGATTAGGGGAATTGCCATTTCTGGTCGCTACCAGTTTGTTAATATAAATGGAGACTTCTCAGCATAAAACAAGGTTAGCTATGGTGTCCCACAAGGATCTGTTCTAGGGCCTTTGCTTTAATCTTTAAATATGCTACCTCTAGGTGACATTATACATAAACAATGTGCTAGTTTCCACTGCTATGCTCATGATACTCAGTTATATGTCTCATCCAAACCAGAGGACGTTTCATCTTAGTATTATTGACAAATGAATAAAGGACATCAGACACTCAGGAACTTTCTCTCACTTAATCCTGACAAAACAGAGGTGCTTCTATTAGGCCCAGAGACAGCTATGTCCTCACTCTCTAATTACTCAGTGAACCTACATGATCTCCAATCACATCTTCTCTAACAGTTAAAGATCTTGGAGTGATTATGGATCCCGGTTTCTCATTCGAAGCTCATAGTATTTCTAGGACTGCCTTTCTCCTCCTTAGGAACATTTCAAAGATTAGGAACATGCTCTCCTCACATGATGCAGAAAATCTAGTCCATGCATTTATCACTTCAAGATTGGACTACTGTAATGTCTTACTATCTGGCTGTACCACTAACACATAAACAAGCTCCAGCTATTTCAAAATGCAGCTTCCAGAGTTCTTACTAGAACTAGAAAATCACATCACTCCTATCTTAGCTACTTTACACTGACTCCCAGTAAAATGTCATATTGATTATAAAATACTTCTAGTGACCTACAAAGCACTGAATAGTCTTGCTCCACAGTACATTAGAGGACTCCTAGTGCATTACGATCCACCATGTCTGCTTAGATCAAAAGGTGTGGCTCTTTACTAGTACCAAGAATAATCTACCGCAGGGGGCAGAGCCTTTTCCTATAAAGTTCCCACACTATGGAATAACCTTCCTGTAAATGTTCAAGACTCAGACACAGACTCTAAATTTAAGGCTACGCTGAAAACCTATCAGTACAGTCAGGCATTTTATTAACTACTTCCCATCTTAGATGAAGGTGTAGATTTGGGGGTCCATGGCACTGAGAGTTATGGTAAACTGGGATGTTATGATGCTGTCACTTTACCTCCGCTGAGAACAGCGGAGTGTTGATGTTCAGGGTGCCCTCATGCCTGTGTTTCCTTGTGGCTCTTTCGTTTTAGCTGTGCTGCCATAGCTAGATCTGCCGGAGTCTATCTCTGCACATTATAGTGCCATAATTTACACACTCTCGTACCTGGACATGCCTAATAATCTAGTCTCTCTATCTGCCGAGGTACACTCGATTACAGTTTTTCACTTTTCCCTGAATAAGACAAGAACTAATCATATTATTGAGGACTAGTCTTAGGCTGCAATGTAGGCATGGGGCTTAGGTATATGCTCTGGACTTATCTGGTACTTGTCTTGGTCTTTTATCTATTTATTTATTTATTTTTTTATTTATCTACTTACTTCTGTTATTATTGATTTATTTATTTGTATGTTTATATTAGGCTTAGGGTTGGTTGGGGTCAGAGGTCAGGCCTTATGTTCAGCACCTAGAGATGGAGCGGATTATCTATTTGAGGGCTTCAGAGTGATGTTTTATAGGAAGACAAGAGAAGTGTATTGCCATGTAGAGGCCTTTTATTTTACTCCCCCACTATTAGTTATTAAGGAGTTTAGCAGGGGTCTCCCTCCATGTGCCTGTGGTTGGCTTAATGGGAGGTAGGGAATTGTGTTTTAGGGGATCACATTATTGTGCTTAGGGGTTTGGGTCAAGGAGTCATTTTAGTTAGTGTATGGAGAATTTGTAGGACACATCATCAGTAGTGTACCACACAATCACTGGATGTTTCAGCCTTTTAAACACTAGACACCCTCCTCTAGATGGCCCACCTTAGGTTGATCAGTCCCAGGCGTGTGTCCTAATATGTGCAATCAGGATTAAAGTTTACAGTCAAGGGGTAGGGGATAATTTTAGATTTTAGGCCCAATGACTGGTAGGTGGGAGAGGGTTAAGGTATTAGGGCAGAGGTGAGCATTGTGTTCGGTTGTAGGTGGTTAGGTTTTAGGGCCTGAGGATGGGTGGTTGGTTAAATTTTGGGGGATGGGGATGGGGGTGTCTGTGATTTAGGAGTTGGTTTAGGTTACAGGGTTATAGGTGGGAAATGGTTTTAGGTTTATGGTTAGGGCCTGGTTAAGGTTAGCGGTGGGGGCATGAGATGGTTAGGGTCAGGGCTATAGTCAGGGTTATGGTCAGGGCTAGGGGCATAAGATGTTTAGGGTTAGGGACAGGGTCAGAGTTAGGGTCACAAAGTCAGGGTTAGGGATAGAGATGCCTAGAGATGGAGTGGGTTATCCATTTGAGGGCTTCAGAGTGGAGTATTATGCGGAGAAGTGTACTACCCTATATAGCTCTTTTGTTTTTCTCCCCCAAAATAAGGGGTTTGGCAGGTGTGTCTCACTACATGTGTGGCTGCCTTAATGGGAGGTAGAGAATTGTGTCTTAGGGGATCACATTATTGTGCTTAGGGGTTTGGGTAAAGGGATCATTCTAGTTAGTGTATGGAGAATTTGTAGGACACATCGTCAGCAGTGTACCACAGAATCATTGCATGTTTCGGCCTTTTAAACACTAGATACCCTCCTCTGAGGTGGAGAGCTTTTCTACAATTCCAATGTAATTTTTCAGAAAGATATCAAGCTTCTAATGCTTTGGACCCATGGCGGGGTACACTAGTGGCAGACTGTCTCCTCACCTTCCACAAGGTCCCAGAACAGCCAGGCTTCTACCATCAGCGTTCCGTCCACTAATCTGTTTGTTAGCTATGGAGGAGTCTATTTCATTCATACTTTTTCCATTCTTGGTGACCTCCCTCTTTGTTCTCTATAGGAATGAGTGCAGAGGAGATTGAGAGCTTTCTAATGCAAAAAACACTTGATTCTAGGTGCTACCATTCCTGAGATATTACACTGCCTGGCCAAAAGAAAGTCACCACCTGGATTTAACTAAGCAAATAAGTAAGAGCCTCCCATTGGATAATTACTGCATGGGTGATTATGTTTCAGCTGGTAACAAGTTATTTAACCCTAACTGATGCAGTGAGTAGCTTCTTATTTGTTAAACAACCATGTCAAAAGACACATCTTGTGGTTGTGGAAAAGATGTTAATCTGTTTCAAAAGGGTCAAATTATTGGCATACATCAAGCAAAGAAAACATCTAAGCAGATTGCTGAAACTACTAAAATCGGGTTAAGAACTGTCCAACGCATTATTAAAAAGTGGAAGGACAGTGGGGAAACATAATCTCTGAGGCAGGAATGTCGTAGGAAAAAAATCTTGAATGATCGTGATCGGCAATCACTTTAATTTGTGGTGAAATCAAGTCGTAGACAAAACAACAGCAGAACTCAGGGACATGTTTAATAGTGAAAGTAAGAGCATTTCCACACGCAAATGCAATGCAAAGGGAACTCAAGGGATTGGGACTAAACAGCTGTGTAGCTTTAAGAAAACAACTTGTCAGTGAGGCTAACGGGCAAAAACGGCTTCAATTTGCTAGGGAGCATAAAGATTGGAATCTGGAGCAATGGAAGAAGGTCATGCGGTCTGATGAGTCCAGATTTACCTTGTTCCAGAGTGATGGGCGCATCAGGGTAGGAAGAGAGGTGGCTGAAGTGATGCACCCATCATGCCTAGTGCCTACCGTACAAGCCTGTGGGGGCAGTGCTATGATCTGGGGTTGCTGCAGTTGGTCAGGTCTAGGTTCGGCAACGTTATGTGCCCAAAGAATGAGGTTATTCCATCAATGGATTTTTTCTTCCCTGATGGCACAGGCATATTCCAAGATGACAATGCCAGGATTCATCGGCATTCATCTGTGAAAGAGTGGTTCAGGGAGCATGAGACATCATTTTCACAGATGGACTGGCCACCACAGAGTCCAGATCTGAACCCCATTGAAAATCTTTGGGATGTGCTGGAGAAGACTTTGCGCAGTGGTCCAAATCTCCCATCAATACAAGATTTTGGGGAAAAATTAATGCAACTCTGGACAGAAATAAATGTCTAAAACAGTAGATTATGTAAATTCAATAGGCATTTAACCAACCTTCTAAAATGCACTTAGGTCCCTAACATTTAATTGACTACTATTTTTAGGGGGTCACCATCCAATTGTGGTATAAACCAAGAATGTTTTTCCTGAACTAGGGCTCAGAAGTTAGGGTTAGTAGGGTTGTATAATTTATCCAGGATTTGTCTGTTAATATATCTGCGGTCGTTAGTAGCCTAGAAGCGCCTGGTGTCATTCAAAATCTGGGTATCTGAATTTTAAGGCTGTATGGTTTCAGGGGAATTGGACGTAGCATGGCTGAGAAATATGCATTTAAAGTTGAATTACCCTTATATTGCTTGTTTGTGTGTGTGAGATGTGCTATGGAATCAGTTCCTTTAATATCTTCGGGGTCCTGCAGGCACTGCATGCTGCAGTCATTTGTCATAGAGAGAAATGTGAACTAAGGCAGTTTAAAATGGCACGTGTACAAAATTGCCACATCATTTAAACTTTAGACTGTATGTGTGTGTAATGTTCATAGCAGCCTTGACTTTCACTTTCTGGAGTGCTTTAGAATCTGAACAAAGAATGACATTATTTTAATATGTTGGCAAATAAAATGTTTGTTTGTGATATTTGTTTATTGCCTGTTGTAATGTTGTAGATCACTTCTCTCTCCAGAGAGATTAAGGCAACATTCTGATAAATTAAACAGACATCAAGCAGAAAATTGAGGGGTCAAATAGGAGAATGGAGATTCTTTTGTTATGGCTCTCAGGAACGGGCTGTTGGAACATGTTGTAACTGACGTGAGTGTGTTTTAATGTAAGCAGATACAGTGATTCATTGTCCTACTCATTGTGCCTTTTTCCCATTGTCCAAAAGCCAAAATAGGATTTTCTAGGGTAAGATGGACAAGGTTTGATTAAACAAAATGAATTAGTTGTCTGATTACTTTAGCCATCAACAGGATGATCTGTCTTACCACTTCTAACAGTGGCAGTCAGTGGTTAAGGTACTTGAGTAGTAATCAGAAGGTTGCTAGTTCAAGTCCCACGATTGGCAGGTTATTTCTGTTGGGCCCCTGAGTCAGACCCTTAAAGCTCACTTGCGCTGTAAAACATCCTGATGTTCCTTGACAGTGAATGTCCCTGTGGCTTGATTTATTACACTCTTCTTGACACATTATGGTTTTTGTGGCTGTTCACCATCAACTATGTATGGAATTTAGTTTTAAATCACTTTCCTGTTTGTGTGCTAACCTGTGCTCAAGCACATAGGTTAGGTGTTGTCTCTATCTCACACGTTTATGGGGAAGATAATGGATTATCTGGAAGTAGCTGTGTCCATTTGTGTGCCTGATGTTGTGCCCACCCCCATTACCTGATCTGATGAGTCGGCCTGACTTACCTGCTGCTCAGACATCTGATGAATCCCTGACACATTGCTTTAAGTTAGTTGGCAGAGAAAACAAACTGAAAGGTTATCGGAGCATATATTTTATTTGAGATTGTGTTTTATTAAGGACATGGGGTCAGTGATTCCAATGAGGAGTAACTCTGTAGCCCAGGTAGTTGTTCCCGTGTCATACCGATCACACATTATCACTAGCCCATGACCATCCCCTGTCTGGACACCTAGGTATCAGAAAAACTACTCAACAAATTCTATAATATTTCTTTTGGCCATCGATTAGGAGTGATGCTGGACACTGCCGTTCATGCCACACTTGCTAGTTGGCTGGCAAACCAAATCATGTCATTCTGTCCGTTCCTCTGTGCCCCATTCCTGCAGGTGGTGAGCCCTTTGAAAGGGTGTGGGTTGATTGTGTGGGCCCTTTGCTAAATTCCAATTCTGGCAATTGCTACATATTGACTATAATGTGTGCTGCCATCCATCCCTAAAATCCAAAACAGTAAGCAGAGCTATAATTAAGTTCTGCACTACCTTCTCATTGCCCAAACTTTACATCACACCTGTTCTCCTAGGTGACACGTTGTCACGGTTAGTCCCTCCTAGCTTCCTTATTTTCCCTGTCTTGTGTATTTTAGTTACTTGCCCTAGTTTCGTTTTCTCCGCCCCTCGTTTGATTTCTCACACCTATCCCTCGTTTCTACCTTGTTGAGTTGTATTTAAGCCCTGTCTGATGCCCTGTGTTTTGGTGGTTCATTGCATTTATGTGGTTGTTTGGATGTTTGAAAGTCTGTTTTCTGATATTGATGTGTTTGAAAGCCTGTGCCCATAAGTTTGTACTCGGTGCCTTCGTGTTTCTCCAAGCCTTCGTGTTTCTTAGCCTATGTTGTAGTCTGCTTCCCTTGTTTGTCTTTGTGTGCTTTTGTTTCTTTATCATGTATCCCCGTAATCTCCGTATCGGTAAAATGGCCCTGGACTGCTCCGATGACTCTGAATCTGAATTTGCCCCTAAAAAATCTTGCTATTCTCTGCACGCGTCCGTTTCCTTACCGCTCAACGTTACACACGTGAACTTGGTATACAGCACCAGTTCTCCAATACTTACCCCCCGGAGTCCCAAGGTGCTCTGGAGCGTGTTCACTATGACATGGCCACATCATCTCAAATTAAGCCTCAAACATGACTGGCGCATAATTTTCTCACCACATTTAAAAATGGTAGTGGGAAAACTAAGTGTTTATATTCAGACCTTTCCAACGAGCCCACCCTCGAATCTCTCCTCCCAGGGACCCTGGAGATATTAAAGAAATGGATTCCATAGCGCGTTTCACACACACACATGCAATATAACGGTAAAGGGTAATTCGACTTTAAATACTTATTTCTCGGCCATGCCACGTCCAATTCCCCTGAAACTGTACAGCCTTAAAATTCAGATCCCCAGATTTCAAACGACACCAGGTGCTTCTCTGCTACCAACGACCACGGTTATATTGACGGACAAATCCTGGACAAATTATACAACCCTAATAACCCTAACTTCTGAGTCCTAGTTCAGGAAAAACATAAATGGTTTGTACTACAATTGGATGATGACCCCCTAAAAATAATAGTAAATTAAACGTTAGGGACCTAAGTGCATTTTAGAAGGTTGGTTAAATGCCTATTGAATTTATGCAATCTGTTTTAGACTTTGAAAACTACTGTATTTGCAGCACACTGTCTCTGTAAAGCACTTGAATGTACATAACAGATATGTGGATGTGGGTATGCAGCTCAACTTCTACAGCGCTGGCTCATCTGCCTTGCAGAGTGATAGATGAGGAACAGGGTTACAGACAGCTGTGCAGGCCTGACAGGGACTCATCACTGGGTTCAAATTCAGCTCACTCTCCTTCCCGGTCCACACCTCCAGTGGCCTGCCAAGTTTTGCTCAACACAAAGCGCACACACAGCACCCAAGCGTAGTATGATGAAATGTTTGACTGTGAAGGACAACATCTTCTTAATCAGGCCATAATGTAACATCAGCAAAACTCTACATCTAAGGGAAGAGAATAAAAGATAAGAAAAAGAAAAAAGACAAAGGTCATATACAGCAAACTTGTAGTGTTACCATCTGAACATGCTGCACATATAACAAGTTTAAAAGCAGTTTAATTTCAAATTTCACTTCTACTCATGTCAAGCACCTTTGTGTTTGTTCTTTCTAACAAGATGGATGTCATGTTTTCTGGTGGAGGCTGTTCACCTGTGACTCCTCTATAAATCCAGAAAGAATGAGGCTTAAGAATAATGTGATGTTTTTCACTCCTCTTGTGCCAGTCACCTTTGTGTAGGTTCCACTAGGTTTTGCTGTTATTCTTTATATCTATGAAATATTTGTTAGATAGGACTACATATATGTATTAGTTGGGGAATACAGTAGTTTGGCAAACGCATCTTTAGAATCGTGTCATGTTGCTTATGGCAAACACAAATCAAGCATTCACGTATATGCATACCATTCATGAAAATATTCAACCATATTCCTGCATTGACCACTGGAGAACATGAGCTTACACTGGAAAACACAGTAGGCATCGATCTGCAAATCAATTCTGCTTTGTATAAAATAGGATAAAGCATGCCTTTCTGTTGGACTTCAATTACATTTCCTAGAAGTCATCGCTATGGAAATGCATTTGTGTTTAAGTATGAGTGCTTGATCTAAAAGTGGCGAAAGAAGGGCTTTTCTAAAGAATACATATAAGAACACATAAAGCCTAAGAGAGCTAATTTTTTTTTTTTTTTACATTTACATATTAGCAGAGTTGGAGTGTGAGTCACACTCCACACATACTACGGTTGCACTGCAAATTGTGGGAGAAATTCATATATAATGAGTCTGAGATTGAATATGTAGAGATTAACATGTACTGTCTTAGTTTGTGAATTGTGTATAAATGTGCCAGTAAGTAGAAACGTCTTTTCCGAACTTCAAATCGCACTCTTAAGCTGTCTGCAGGTGTTTGTCTTTGATACAGAACAAACGTGTTACTGTTAGTGAAGCTACAAGCCAGTAGATAAGACTAAACCAGTTAGATCAAGTCTTTTTTTACTATGTATTTTAAGGAGTGCCTCACTCACATCGGGCAGTACGTGCTCTCATCGCTTTCCTGATTTTTCTGCTATGCATTCACCTCTTCTCTTCTGCTAAGTAAATCTTCTTTGAACACGCAAGGATGATGCTGACTCTGTTAGAGAGTACCATGACAAATTTGTGTCCCTGGGTGGGCAACAAGAGTTCTGCTTTCCTCTAGTGGAGAACCGGAGGACGCTCATGAAATCTACGTTGAGGCAGGCAGTTCGGACTTTCACGCAAGGAGCAGACTGTCGTTCCCCCATGAATTACAACAAAGAACAACAAGGAATGACAAAGTAGTAATTAGAATTGATCTTCTATTTTGAATTGGATGAAATACAAGTTGGCATATTGAAGTGATGAGTATAGTAGTGTGTGGTTGCAGATGTTCGTCAGAGTTGAGACAATGAACAAGGAATTATGAGAATTCCAAAAGATTATAGGAGATAATCTTAAAAGACTATAAGAGATAGTCAGTGAGTGTTCAATGTACTGTGATAACGATCACAGTTGTTCAGCTAGTGGATGCAGTGAACTAGGAACCTTATACTGACGAGTATTTGTGTTTAGTGAAGATGCAGCAGTGCCAATGGAACAGTCTGACGAGCATATGTAACAGACCACTCTATTTTTTTCTTAAATCAGCATCTCCACATGTACAGCAGCCATTCCATTCAAGTGTTTGTTGAATTCCTTCAGGCACACCTCATTCTATTTAATGAGATGCTAAATAGGTGATCACCTTAACAAAATCCTATTCTAACGAGCAACAATATTAAAAACCACTACTGCTGTCATTATTATTCTCTTGTTATAGAACCAGCTGGATGGGAAAAGCAGTGCTAGGACTACCTAAAAATTAAGTGTAGTCAAAATACATCTACAGGCCATACCAAAAGAGTTGAAAAGAAAAGTTCTTAATGCGGAAAAGAGTGGTTCAATTGTAGCTTTACTGGCAGAGGGATACAGTGAGCGTCAGGGTGCTTCCATCTTGAAAATTTAAAAAACTGCACTTCATAAGAACAAGGTCAAGCAGCAAACACATGGGACAACAGCTACAGACTGGCAGACATCAAAAACAACTCTCTACCAACCATGATCGCCACCTCATTCGAATGTCACTTAACAACCGTAAGATGACGTCAAGTGACCTACAAAAAGAATGGCGTGCAGCAGCAGGGGTGAATTGCACAGCAAGGACAGTTCGAAACAGGCTTCTGGAGGCAGGGCTGCAGTCGTGCAAAGCTAGAAAAAGCCCTTCATCAATGATAAGCAAAGAAGAGCCAGACTGAAGTTGCATAAGACTGTAAGGATTGGACTGTAGAAGACCGGAGTAAGGTCATCTTCTCTGAGTGCAATTTTCAGCTTTGTCCAACACCTGGTGGTGTAATGGTTAGCCAGAGACCTGGAGAGGCCTACAAGCAAGAGTGTTTGGAACCCACTGTAAAATTTGATGCGGGATCGGTGATGATCTGGGGATGTTTCAGCAAGGCTGGAATTGGGCAGATTTGTCTTTGTGAAGGACACATGAGTCAAGCCAGTTACAAAACTGTGCTGGAAGAAAACTTGCTGCCTTCTGCTCTGACAATGTTCCCCAACTCTGATGATTGTTTTTTTTCAAAACCACAATGCTCCATATTACACAGCCAGGTCAATCAGTGTGGATGAAGGACCACCAGATCAAGACCCTATTACGGTCAGCCCAATCTCCAGACCTGAACCCCACTGAAAACCTCTAGAATGTGATCAAGAGGAAGATGGATAGTCGCAAGCCAAACAAAGCCGAGCTCCAGGAATTTCTGTGCCAGGAGTGGTATGAAGTTATCCAACAGCAATGTGAAAGTCTGGTGGGAAGCATGCCAAGATGCATGAAAGCTGTGATTAAAAATCAGGGTTATTCCATCAAATATTGATTTCTTGACTCATCCTAAGATGAAATATTAGTACTATGTTGTTTATAAATGAATATGAGCTTGCATTATTTGTGGTCTGACATTTCTGTAACTGTTTTGTTATTTTCATAAAAATGCATACTCTAAAATGCAATATTTTTATCTGGAATTTGCACGAAATGTTGCCAGTTGTTTATAGACTAAAACAAAACTGCTCAGCCTGGTCAAACACATACCCATCAATTGAACTGATAATTGAGAACTGAGAAACTGAATTTTGTAGGGGTCTTTTTTTTTTTTTTTAAATAAATTATGATTAATTATTACTATTGATTACTATTGTTGATAGTGGGAAGATGGGACAGATCCATAGTAAAAATCAAAGAAAAAGGCCAATGAACCAACTCTGCCAGTTAAGGGTCAGGACCCCCCCTCCCCCATCATGAGATAGAGAACAGGGTGTTCTTTTGTCAGTCCAAATATTCAGTACATGAAGGTCAATTATGGAGAGGAATGTTTAGCACAGTTTAACGTGTGGGTTCAGGACTGTGGATTCCCAAATAAGGGAACTCTGAGCACTAGACAGATAGAACAAATCAAATTGAAATTAGAACAAAAGGAGAAGAAAGTATGGGTAGATAAAGTGTTTTTAGCAGACAGGAAGGCATTGTGGCATGGTAGATGGAGGCACAGTGTTCTCAGTGTTTAAAGTTACAGAGGGACCCCGACCTGGACTCCGCCCCACCTGTACAGCCGAGACGAGAGTCACCACAATGTGCAACCACTTCCACCTGTGAACCGACCAACACCTGAAGGAGGAGTCCCATCACTCTATCCTAACCTTTCCCAAGTCCAGGAGCCTCCCCCTTACACATCAGGTGTCAGCTCTACCTCGTGACTGCAAAGATCACCCCCCACTCTCCCCGCCATGTACTTGCTCCGGGACAGCTTATCATGCAGAGGAGATGAGGCATGATGAAGGGTGCATACTAAGTAGTCCTATGAGAGCCAATTCACAAGGTCATGTCCACCAAGAATTCTCACTACCCAGGATCGAGGTGTCAGGCGTGATTCTTATCCACAGGCCATGGACTATGAGCGATATCAAAGAGAGCACAACCACTCTGCAAGAGGTGGGAGGAAGAACGTTTGGTGAAGAATTACAAATCTTCTGCAGGGAGTTCCACCTGACAACTCATGAACTCCATCGCCTCCTCATGGCCAAAATGGGCATAGACTTTAGCAAGGTATGACATGGCTGCCCCCATGAAGACCATATGATGACCAATCCAGACTGGGGCCATGCTGACAAAATGTGACTGAGATCATAGCTTTTCACCAGCGGCTGGAAGCAGCTTTCCCAATCAGAATAGGTATAACCAAAATCAGCATGCGCAAGCAAGAAGATGGGGAAACGGTGACCTGCTATCTTGGACGCTTTACAGAGCTGCACGAGAAACACTGTGGCACTGAAAGGCCAGAGGAACTGGCAGCGGGTGAACCAGCTCCGGGAGTGTGGGAAGCCCATCTTTGAAATAGCTTCATGAATGGCCTGCAACAAGATATTGCATGCACAGTGAGGCAACTCTGTATTTTGTGGGAAACTGCTAATCTCACAAAGAACAATATGCTGTGCATGCTGAGAAATTGTTAAAGGGCAAAGAGAAGCAAAGGAACGAGAAACAGCAAAAAGATCTTGATGCAGCCACTCTCATCACGTTCCAGGCTGCACATTCAGGTGAAGGAGGAAGAGACAAAGGAAGGGGGAGAGGAGGATATAAGTCAGGTGGACAGAAAGGGGCCTGTTTCACCTGTGGGAGCTTTGAACATTTTGCTAAGAACTGTTCCAAGAAAGGGGGAGAAGAAAGCCCAGTCTCCACACAAGATCAAGCAGACTGATGGCAATGGGCCCTCTGCTGGGAGTAGGGGAGGTAACACAAAACACCAGCAAAATCATTTAGCTCACATTAATCAGGATACACAATATGAGAAGTACGAGAGGTTGGTTTAAAGACTCCAACATTAGTGAATGATTGACAACCACATTCTGGTCTGCCCATTACTGTGCCATACAGGTTCAGCTTGCTGTATGCACTGAAGGCTGTCCGGGGGTTGGAGTACCATCCCCCCTCATGGCTGTTGTCAAGATGATTTTTTATTTATTTATTTTTTAATGCAATGGGCTCCAAACCCCACATTTCTCTGGCTAAGCTCTCTTATAGGGACTGGAAGAATGTGACCCGTTGGGTGCAGAAATGCTCAAACACAAGAAGTGTTTGGGTTGCCACAAAAGACCCTCCTCATTGTATAATGCATCACTGGGGGACTTTAAGCAAAGTCATGCCTCATTTGTACATGTTGAGTTCAGCGTTGTATTAACCTCTCATGACAAGCGCAGCACAGGAGTATTTGTTTCTGTTTCAGAATCAACCACACCAGCTGAAGTTCATCCCAGACTCTGAGAAGTTCCAGAATCAGTATGGGTACGAGAAAAATGTGATGTGGGCTTAATCAAAGGAGTAAACTCCCCAAAATCTGATTTTAGGCCAGGACAAACCCATTATCCACTGAAGACAGAGGCCATTGAAGGCATTAGACCTGTGTTTAACTCACTAGTGAAAGCCAGAGTAACTGTCCCTCCAAAACATGGATGAGCTCATGATCTGTTCCCCCACAAAAGAAGTGTGAAGATGATACTGTAGCATTGTTGCAACACTTCGCTAAAGAGGGCCACAAACTTAGCCTATCCAAACTGCAGTTTGTAGAACAAGAGGTGCATTTTTTAGGTCGATATCACGGGGGAAGGTAAACGTGTCAGCAATTCAAAAGATTCCCAGTCACAGTAAAACAAGTATCATCATTCTTGGGCATGTGTTCTTACTGCAGGACCTTTATTCCTAACTACTCCATCCTGGAAGCTCCTATTAGAGAGATGGTGCATGGCACTTTACTCAGCGCATCCTCACAAGTCACCTGGTCTGAGGAAGCAAGTAAAGCTTTTGAAGAACTAAAACAAACTCTGCAGGCAACTCCTATGTTAGGCTTACCTGATCCTAGTGAACCATTTGTACAAACTGTTGATTAAAAGAAAGGACGTATGACTTCTATTCTTTTGCAGAAACACGGGGACAGGCTGAGACCAGTAGCCTACTTTTCAAGCAAGTTGGACCTGTTGGCAGCTGGTCTTCCGGTGTGCCTCAGAGCTGTGGCTGCAGCAGGAAAGGCAGTGGCGGCTTCCAGAGATACTGTAGGATGTTATGATTTGACTCCTTTGGTTACTCATGCTGTTTCCCTGCTTCTGCTGGAATGAAAGACATCACACTTCTTGACAAAGATGGTTCACTAAGGGTTTCTGTAATTACTCCAAAAGTTTTTGGAAATAATGTGTAATTTGTGCACAACACAATTCAGGACAGGGTTTTAGAGTGGAATAGGTGGCACACCCTATACCAGACAAGCCATTTGATCATCTACAAATGGACTTTATAGAACTGACACCTAGTAAGGGAAAGAAATGTTGTCTGGTGATAGTCAATATGTTCTTCAAATAGATCAAGATTTTTCCAACGGCAAAGCAAGACTGATGCTGTGGCAAAAGTGCCTTGGAGAGATATCATTCCAAGATGGGGTATACCTAATAAGATATCTAGAGACAATGGTACACCTTTTGTATGCGAAGCATTAAAAATGGTGGAAAAATCCTTGTGAATAGATCTAAGACAGCATTGTGCTTACCACCCACCTAGTTCAGAAGCAAAAAAGAAGGAAAATGGCACCTTGAAGAATAAAACTGAGCAAGGCATGCGCAGAAACGGGGTTAGGAGGGACTAAGGTCCTCCCCGTTGTGTTTTGGTCTGATCTGTAATCTCATTTGCATGAGTACAAGTTAAGACCATTTGAAATTTTGTTCGGACGGCCACCTAACACCGGCATAGGCCCTGTGAAACCCTCCATATCTGATATATCAATGTGTGATGATGCAATGTTGAATTATTGTGTAACCCTGTCCTGTGCTCTTGAATCTGTTCACAAGCAGGTGAAAACATCTTTACCAGCCCCAGTGGCAGGACCCCTACATGACATGAAACCTGTGGACTGGGTGGTAATCAAACATTTCCAAAGAACAAGGTGGACCAGACCATTTCAAGTACTACTTACTACACACACAGCAGTGAAGACAGCAGGAAGAACAACGTGGGTCCACGCCAGTCAGTGCGGGAGAGTCCCTGAACCAACTGAACAATCCGAATCAGAAGAACTGAGTCAGTCAGAACAGTAGATAAGGGTGTATTTGTTAACAGCTAGCTTTGGGTACCACTAAGCCCCAGTAAGGTGGGAAGAGTGCATATTGGGTATACCTGCACTCTAAGCACCAATAAACATCAAGAAGGGCAAGGTTCTACCCTAAACAGGTTATACCTAGATTTTGGCCTCCTGCAATACCATTGTGTCAAATCTTTGGTCATAGACATTATTGTCAGGTGTGTTATCCAGGTGGAGTTACATTTCCACTGATACATAGTATGCAAACGACTATGGCTCCCTGGCAGCTTCGTTCCAACTCCTGACCCTAAGCCCTGTGCTGCCAGTAACTCAACACATTGTATTTCAGGAGGGGCAGAAGGGGGGGAATGTGAAAGAAATTAATATATAATTAGTCAAATATGTAGATAAATTCATATATGAGTCAAATATGTAGAGATTGATTTTAACATGCACTGTCTTAGTTTGTGAATTGTGTTTAAATGTGCCAGTAAATAGAAACTTATTTTCAGAACTTGAAGCTGTCTGCAGGTGTTTGTCCTTGATACAGAACAAAAGTGTTGCTGTTAATGAAGCTACATGCCAGTAGATAAGACTAAATCAGTTAGTCTTTTTTTACTGTATCTTTTAAGGCGCGCCTCACTCACATCGGGCAGAGCGCGCTCTCATCTCTTTCCTGATGCTTTCGCTTCTTCTCTTCTGCTAAGTAAACCTTCTCTGTAACATGTAAGGATGACTCTGACTCTTTATTAGAAATTATCATGACAGATGGAATCTTCCAGCTGCTTACCATCCTCCTACAAAACAGAAACATGCTTAAAACACTATCTAGCTCAACAGGTTGTCCTACAATTTAAGTTGGATCTAAAATGTGACAACTTGCTGCTACTAATTTGAAGGGAATGGATGCTGTTCCGCCAAAGATTCAAGCCAGTTTTGTAAGCGCATCTTTTTAAGATGATTACGGCTTGACTTCTGACTACCAGTTATGATGCCACACGACTAGTATTTTATACCTATGGTGCTACATGGTTACAAGATTCAAAAGATTACCACTAGGGCAATATTGAAGGCACTTTAAAACATGCCCATTAATGAGTTTAACAGACAGCTATTAATTTGGATACAAAAGGAGAAATTACTCCACACATAGAGTTCAGTTACGCGTTAGAGGAAAGTAGTAGTTGGCCATATTGCTGTGAAATTGAGTTTCTTTCTCACCAATTTTGTACAAAACTGGTGTATTCCATTAGACTTAATCCTATAGATCGTGATACAATCTCCATACTAAAACCTCTGTACATTAGCATGATGGAAATTTATAGAATGTTGGAAGGAGTTCAGAAATCTTTTACTGCTGAAACAGCAGAAATTCTGTAATTTTACACCTAGTTTTTTTCATAGGTGTAAAATTACATAATTTCTGCTGTTTCAGCAGTAAAAGATTTCTGAATTCCTTCCAACATTCTATAAATTTCCATCATGCTAATTTCCCAAAGGCATATTATTTAGAAATAAAAAATAACTTGGATATTAGGACCCATGGGGGAAGCATTTTAGTTACATTTATTTTGCCAAAGACATCAATGACTGAAACAAGCTTCCTCAACCTACTACACTTAAATTGAGGAGGAACTCCATAAGTTTTTAACTTATGGAGTTTTTAACGCGTAACTGTGCTTTTTTGCTCCTTTGGGAAATTGTATAACTGTTTTCTTCTATATTATTGTGTTTTTTGACTTTCTTTTATTCAGAAACATGGGAGACTCAGGTGAAATAAGTGTGATGGAAATGATTCACTTATTATATCCTAAAATGTCTCAACTAATCATAGTTATCAGTTTAATGTAACAGCATCAGTCCTGCCCACTAGCCTTTCCCCACCCAGACATAGATCACCCTCACCTGAATATGGATTGACTACACCTGTACCTCATTTCAGTTTCTTTTATAACCTCCTGGTTCCCATAGCATACTTGTGAAGTATTCTATTCTCATGCAAGTTCAAGTTCAAGTTCAAGTTCGGTTTATTCATCACATACATAGTCATACACAGTATAACCCGCAGTGAAATTGTGGAGAGTGCTCTGTCCAAACTGAGGAAAGGAAACAGGGGTGCATAGAGAAAAATGTATATATGCAAGATAAATATATATACTCTATGTATGTACAAAATATATTAACAATGTATGTACAATATATGTATATTATGATTATATACACAATGTACAATGTATATGGTTGGGTATATATGTACACAATCTACAGAATGTACAGTGCAGGAGTCCATGTATTTTATTACCAACAGTCTATTATCACAGATGAATATCATGTGTTATATTAATTTCATAAGAAAGGAAAGATATTTTTGCCTCAAGATACATTGCCAAATGTATTTATTGAATATTATCTCATGTTTGTAAACATGTCTGTATGTTTTGCAATTATTGTGATTAATTTCACTACTGTAATTAAAATCCATGTAATTAATGTGATTGATTTTTGTCTTGCTCTCTGTTCCTCTTCAGTTCCTCTTCACTGGGTCAGACTGGTGGTTGGTGATAGCTGCTGCTCTGGGAGACTAGAGGTTCTATATGAGAGAGGGTGGAAGAGAGTGGAGAGTCATTTCTTTCTCCGCAGTGGTGTTGTGTAGACAGCTGGACTATGAGAATGCAGTCAGCGTTACAACTGGAAGTGAAGCTGGGGATGAATATGGGGGAAATGGGAAAGTTTACATTTTACTGTAATGGAAATGAATCACCACAGTGCCACCCCATCCATCACACCCATTCTAAGTTCCTAAACATCAGCACTGCTGCACTCTGTTCAGATGAGAGTTGAAACCTTTTCACCACATATTTTGGTTGTTGATTATTTTATGAAATTTGATTCAACATTTTAGAATAATTGATGTAGTTTATCATTTTCACATTTCACTCGTTTTTTTTGGCCTGTGTTTTCTTAGACTCTGTGAGACTTCAGGGTGGAGCTGGATTCTGCTCTGGGAGAGTGGAGGTGGAAGTGGAAGTCCCCTCAGTCCTGGAGCACAGTGTGTGAGACTGACTTTGACTCGCAGGATGCAGAGGTAGTCAGTGAGGAGCTTGATTTTATAAAATAAATGTTTCAAAAATGAGAATATTTAATACAAATATTCAGCAATGTATCCTGGGGTAAAAATATATTTCCCATATGAATTTAATATGATAACACATGATAATAATGGACTATTGGTAATAAAATACAGACAGGCCAAACCATGGATTTTAATTACAGTTGTTAAATTAAAGTAAGTGTAAAAGAATACATGAAGACACTTGACTGGGGTTTTTATTCACAGCAGAGTAATCAACAATCGTAATAATCAAACAGTTGAGGGTCAAAGCGAGAGCAGTTAGGTGAGCAAATCCAAGGGGAATAAACTAAATCTCAGAGAAGAACCAGTCCGGGGTCAAAACCAGAAGACAATCAAAGGAGCAGGCAAAATCAAAAGCACAAGTGAAACAAAACAGGTAGGTAACAAGCAGTCAGAAAATACATAGAAAGCCACTCGGTACATGCAGAATAGCAGCTGCAATGCCTTGCAGAAACTGCACGGAACAAGAGAGAATAAATAGGATTATCATGGTTAGAAACAGGTGACATTAATAATCTGGTGATGAGGTTGTGCCAGGGAAGCCAGGAGTTACAAACTGTGGGAGACAGCGTGACATTATGAAATTAATATTATAAAATGTCTAAAATCCAGCACACGCTACAAAACCCATAAGTGATCTACAGACTCGTTACCAAGCACGGCGACATAACACATGGACTTTATTGTCTTCGTTACTGGATTATTTCACACACCAAAACCCTCCCACTAAACTTTAAAATGTTGGCTTCAAACAAAAAAAAAATTGAAATGTCATTCCTAAAGGATTTGTCCCTATGCTGTTTCAGAAAAGAACTTGTGTTGCTTGTTCTTTTCATCATATATCGTTTCTTATACATTATGAGATGTATGCAGAAGGTGTTGCACACCTGTTGGGACTGTTACAAACATTGCACACACTTCTACCATTCATTCATATACAGATTACTTTGTCCATGCTATACCTCTGCAATCATTGGTAAGCTATAACAGAATGCTCCAGTAAACCACAAGAAGTATTAGCTTCTGTAACTTACAGGTTCATAATATTCTACCATAATAAATATATATTTTATGAAATCATAAAAAGTGAGACCCTCAGCTCACATTTATACCTATCAACACACACTGCTGGTACAATTTAAACAATTATCCCATATATCACAGCCTTTTCACTGTTCATAACACATTACTATACAAATGGTATGATATTCATATATGATCATTATTAAAAAGTATTACACATTGATTCATATAAGAACTAAGAGTATTATACATTGATCGATGCATCAACATTTTATGACTACTAAATAAAGGTAAAACACTGAGTTAAACAGCTTTTTATTGTTTATGTTTTTTCATTTTGTGCAAGTCTAAATAGGTCCACTGGGACACTCACACAGAAATGCTAACACAGCAATGGTCCCTTAATTTGGGACAATTTTTTTTATTTGAAATGGAGCCGAACTGAGCATGGGAACACAGATTGAGCAGCGTGTGTCTGGGGAGAAGGCTGAGGCTTAAGAGAGCCTCGTCTTCAGTGTCGGAAGTGATGGCCCTGGGACGGAAGGATGCCATTCTGGTGGAGGATGCGGTGCACCAACGAGACAGACGTGTCATGCCTGCAGAGGCAGATAAGCAGAGGGACAAGGTGAAGTAACAAATCTCCAGGTGCATGCATAACTTGAAGATAGTTATGAAAGCCAAATGGTCTACCACAGGCAGTGCCATACATTTCTAAACCAAAACATCAAAACTTGATGTGAATATGGATTTAAATGTTTCTCCCTCTATGTGCACAGTCTACACGGGCACTTGAGACAGAACTGTTTAATAAAAAGATTATGTTAAAAAAAAAACATAGTAACCTTTTGATGGACCATAATGTAGGCATCTGGTTCTTTAGTTACAAATAGTCTAAATTCAGCATAGATCATATGGAACAAATCATTTGTAATACGTTTTCTAACTTTTAAGTATTCTAGATCAGTGTTTAGTTACCCAGTCCAAAGGACACATGAAATGCCCCACATTTCTACTCTAACCCAGCCCAGTACACCTATTCCAGGTATTAAGTTTCCTAATGGCTTGGTTAAGGAGCTAGGATGATGTTGTTGGCAGCTGGCATAGAGGGAAAATGTGGGATGTCTGATGGATCCCAAGGACTGGGTTGAGAAATACTACTCAATAATACATGCAATACCTATTTTATTTTGGGGGTTATTTCGTATCTGACTGAACAGGTGGGAGATGACTACACTGGGGGGACCAAGGGCCCAGCTGGAAATCTGTGGAAAGCGTGGGTTGATCATTAGTGGGTAGAGTACACATAAGCTTTGATCAAATAAATTACAAGAGGTTTGACACTTTTATAAGCATCCCAAAAGAATGAAAATATGGGGTCAATTGTCACCATAGGTTTGGCAGGAAAGATTACCTGCAAACAGCAGAAAACTAAGAGTAATATGCTGAGAACTATTTTAGTATTCACATTGATGGTTCTATGGATTTTTTTTTTTTGCCCGCCACCAGAGGACTATTATTTGTATTTATGGCAATGATTAGAGCTGTAAGTAGTGCAGTGGTGGTTTCTTTCGTCGTTATTGTGGAACGATGAGCAGTGAGGATGCAGATGCATGTGCGGAGAAGAGCGAGATTTATTATGGGTTGATCCAGCGTCTGTTACGAACCCCAGGAACAACCCTCAGCCCCGCACAGCCACACCCACTTGCACACCCCCCTCCCGATCTGGCTCACCGGAATTCTAGCAGACACCTGATTCCCATTCCCCTCATGACCAACCCCCTTTATAAGCTTCCCTTCCCCAGGGACACATCACGAAGTATTGCTTACCTATGTGGTGTACCGAGCATTTCCTTATCCTGAGTGTTTTCCCGGTTATTGACTCCTGCCTGTTCTCTAGACTTCGACTCCTGCCTGACCCTTGGATACCTCCCGGACGCTACCCCGAGGTTAAGACCCAGGACCGACCTGACCACGATTCCCCATCTGGTTCCATAAATTAGTTTGTTTGCTAAAATAAAACCTCTAGCAACTGGATCCTCTTCTGTGTGTGCGCAAACATTACAGAGTCATAGTCATTAGAATAGTCCAGGGTGATAGAGCCAATATGGAGAGTTTGAGAATACATGATAACACAAAAACAAGGGCTGGGATATTATACACAAAGTCTAGGATAAACGAAGGCTAGGAAACACGAACAACAAAGACTCACACAAACAGGCTTGGATAAACACATGGCAGCAAGATTACATACGGGCTTACATACATGGGTTAGACTTCCACTGAACCTACTTACAATTCACATACGAGCTTTCAGTAAACATACAAGACACAGGGAACAAGATGGTTTAAATACACAAAGTAATAAGGGTTAAACAAAACAGGTGCAAATAATAAGGGGTGGAGAAAATGAGGCTAAGGATCAGAACCACAACAAGGAAGTAAAGCAAAACAAAAGACACGAGACAGGGAAACCATAGGGACATGGACGCTAGGTGCGACAAACCATGACATATTGATTGCTGATGTGTCTCCTAAAAGACATAATTCTGGAGATACAGGGATCATGATGTTTAAGCAGATTGTGTTCACAGATTGATAATTATTGCATTAGGCTCTGATAGCTTGTATGCTGCCTGGTCTGCCCAGCCATCTGCCTGAGCGTTAATGTTCATCAGGACAAGGCCCTCAACCAAGTCTGGGTACTTCAACTGCAAGACATTTATGCACGAGCAGTCAAAAGGAGAGAAACCTTCATGGCAAAATCACTTTAGATGTCAAACTGTTGTAGTTAAATGAGCAATTAGGAGTCTCCATATTTGGAGTTCTTGCTTTTTACATTGCACTTAGAAAAAGGTTTGTTTACATGTGCAAGCAGAGGAGCACTAGTGAAGTGTCAGTGTTTTGGAGAGTAGATGTCTCTCTAGCTTGCTCAGTGTAATGATCAGGATTATGCTGCAAGTATTAACACTCTGTTATGAAGCAAGAATTTCACTGAGGAGTAATCCTGGTTTGATCAATGTGTTGAAATACATTGGGAAGAAAGTATTGCACCTCACAGCGACCCGTGTGAGGATGTTTGCTCCTGCTCCAACTGCCATACCAATAACACTCTTAATGCTGTGGAGAGAAAAAATGTGCCTTACTTTGAACCATTAGAGGACAAGGTTTCAGTTTAGAACAAGGATGGACAGTTTAATCTCAGAGTAAATGGCTAATCTGATTCACTCACGTAAAATGCTTGAGCACAATTGGGAGAGTCTCGGAGAGCTTGTCCATTGAGAGATATGTGAATCTACAGAACAAGAATTACACTGGGTGAGTTATAATTCTAAGGGACGCCATTGATTCTCCAGGATTTGAACCTGCTAAACCTAGCTATGATATACTGGGAACCACAGTCAGCAATGTAGCATGTGAACACTAAGAAGTTCATGAAAGAAACCCAGGTACACGACAAGCTAGACATGCTGACAGTCAGGGCCTCCAGATGTTAGTTTAGATGGGTCTGCAGCAGAGCAGCAGATGCAGAATCTGCCCTGTAAGAGAGGGCAGATCTGTTCTTCTTCCCTCAGACCCTGGCACAAATGCCATGACATAGTCTTCCTGTCTGACTGCAAGGGAGGAGTGGTCTGAGGGCAGACGGATGCCTATGGAGTAGGTTCTGGCAAATATATACATTCCAGAAAAATGGTATGGGGTAGCTGAAGGTCACGTTTTAGATTAGGTTTAACCTTGGGATGTCTTTCAGAACCAACTCTTTGGAATGAGCTTCATTTCATGAGGAATGCCTATCATTTATTTATCATTTAACAAGTTAATTTGTTTACAAAAGATTGTGTTTGACTCAGAAGACATATGACAGTGCTTGAAAACATATGCTTTATTTGTAAAAAGCATTAGCCTATTGAAACAGCTGTGAAAAGGTAGTGCTGTCTACCACAGCTTGACCCCAAAATGCCCCCTTAAAATCCTTCAGACAAAAAAAAAGCAGGCGGCTAGGAAAAGAGGCTAGGAAAAACAGTCAGACTAGGAAGCACGAAGTACAAACTATCAGATACGGGCTTTCAAACACATCCATACAGATTCATTGAACAGCCAAGACACAGGGAACAAGACCGGGTTTAACAGGTGCAAATCATGAACGGTGAAAACCAAAACAAGGACTGGAACAGAATGGAGAAAGAAACATGACAAGGAAACCATGGCACATGGACGATAGGAGGGACCAACCATGACAAAAACTGAAAAAACTAAAGAGACCCTCAGAGGTCCTTTCGAGGCACCTGATCTCATTCGCGCCATCCCCGGCGTTCCTGGATACACGATTCACCCAGAAACCAGAATCTGCCCCAATTTCTCTCCTAGGTGGCCTCCATGACCTCCCCGGCAAGGATGCAGGACTATGGTGATAGATGGTGGGCCGTGTTTCGCATATTGAGTATCCATGTGCATGCATGTCAAGTAGCCATGTGCTTCATGCCGTTAGACTGATTTTTTAAAATCAGCGATCGTTAGTTATTTAGCAAACTCAATGATTCATAAATCAAAATAAAATTTGACAAATCGAATTTCCGATCCCAGGAAGCACGCAGATTATCTTAACTGTAAACAGAACAAGTTGTACCCTACAAGTGATTACATTTGATCCAAGGGCTACATAATGTACTAGAAAACTGCAGTTAATTAATTCGATGATGTATCATAAAAGGAAACAATGTGGTTAATGATTTCCTCAAGTTAGGTTATATTTCAGGATTGAGTCTTGTTTACTTAACTATGAAGTCATCAGAGTAAGACACTATTTTATAAGTTTATATGAGAAAATCAGCCATTTACTATCAAACAAGGACACACATTCACTGACAAGAAGCTTCATCATTTTCCTACCTTATGGAAAATTCTGAGAACTTTCTGAGAACTGATGCCACTATAGACATGAATGAGTGATGTACAAGTCAGGTCCATGGAGTGCTTCAAATCTAAAGCCTCTTGTCATAACATAGATTACAACTAATTGATTAATCTGTTGCCTGCTGTGTTCTTCATTTTCTGTACTACAGATTAACACAGTTTGCCCAGGAGATCAGCTTCCTGCTGATGTGTCTGCCCCCAGCACGAAAAGCAAGCAGACAAGAAAAGCAAAAAGCAAATGGTTTCCAGGTGTGCTTTAGTGTGGTAATATCTTACCAAATATGTGATGTGTTACAGTTATTTATTGACAACAGTATAATTTTATATAATTGAGTTTTTATAGTGGCATTTGTTTATGTGTAATCATTAGTGTCTGCCTCCCTCATGCTTAAAGGGAATATTTTGTCTGTCTTTCACTACAGCTCTTTGCTGTGCTGGAGTGGAAGAGACAGTGAGACAGTATCTCAATGTGTCTCCCTGTGGGAGAGCAGGTGGAGTAACTTCAGCCTCTGGAACTGATTCTGCAGTTCTAACTGTACAGTAAGTACACTCTTTACACATTATTCACATCTGTATTTTGGATATTAACACTTTTTTTGAATATCTTCTTCAGACAATGGCAAGAACAAGGGAACATTTTGTGAGTACAAAATCCTCTGTCAATTTGTTTGTGTGTTTACTACTTGAACAATACTCAAGTGTGCATAATTGTAAGAATGAACATTTAAAGGCAACATTTATTAAACATAGCTTCGAGAGTTGCATAACATTTTAACTAGAGGGACTAGTTTTTTGGCTCTTTAAAGCAAAATCAAGCTCTTATGAGTTACAATAGCAGCCCGTGCCTTAAGCTGTGACTGTTCAGAATTTCATGACTACATGTTCTTTGCATTTGCATTTGACTTGTTTAAACAAGTCATCAGTTTGTTTAAAAATCAGCTGTTTCAGTGCAGTCAAGCAATAACTGAAATGATTTTGTTGGCCTTTGTTTTATACATTTGATTTTAACCTAAAATAGATGACAAAGGAGGATTTTGTGGAAATCTCTGGATGGGTCAAAATAGCTTTAAAGAGGGTTCCAGCTCTTGAGTCAGGCCTATTAGGGTTGAAGTCCTCAGGAAGAATCTCAATCTCCAGCAGCCCTCGTAAAGTGGTGCACAGAGAGATAAATGATTCTTCCTCTCAGGTGAGAGGAAGACATGTTGAGAAGAAGAGCAGCAGTTGCAGCACCTCTACTCTTTAAATGTCCACTTCTCCATGCAGGTATGTCTGTACTAAGTCTGAAGCTTGGAAATGAGTATTTATTTAAGTAGTAATGGGACAATGAAAACCTAGCTCAGTTAAATCCAGAGGCACTGGAATTAAAATCCATCAGTACAATAGTATAATAGTTTTTGCTGGATTTCTAATATAATTAAGCCCATAATTGCCTTATGCACTCTGCAGTTTATTGGCAAACATTAATTCCAGTACCGGTTTTGATATGTGTCCTCAAGAAACAGCAGAACATCTCAACAAGAGCCCCTCAGCACCTTCTTTGGCATCAAAAAGGACAGGATTTTCAACAGGATCCATATAGAGGTCACCTGGTCAAAAATGGAAAATGTTACCACCAAACATAAAATATCTGAGCAGGAAAGCAACTTTCAGTCTCACGGCTGCTATTTTGAATAACTCCCTAAAGCAGGTGAGGGACCTTGTTGATTTAATTTATTTCATTATTCAAAACAATGTTTTCCTCCATAGCAGTATATAATCTTGTTTCAGTATATACAATCTGAAGCAAGATTATAAATGTTAAGACCAAGAGCTGTGATGAATGACTATAATCTTGCTTACTGCTCTTGTATGTGTTATTGTTACGCTAGATTAATTTGTTTCTTGTGGAGATCTGTTCCAACGCTCAGGGTCTTTTTCTGACTGGAAGTTCCACTGAGGATTTTGCCCAAAACCTGCTGCTTGCGACTTTGGCCAAGATGCAAGATTTTGTGCAGCTCTGCACACTGTCTGACTGATAGAAAAACCTTGAGTGCCACTTAACCAATCACGAAAAACTGGAAGAGATGGGAGTTATTGTTGTTAATAAGCTGAATGTCTGCAGTGAGGGAACATCATGTTATTTTAATGAATATGGCTCAGACATACCCCTGTGGCACTTCCTACAGGCTGTCTGATAACATCACCTCTGCCCTGTATGACCCAATGAAACTAGTTAGGATTGTGCCAAGTTATTTGTCATATGAGGGCTCATCTGATGAACGTTCGACCCAGCTGTGCTCCGAATATAAAGAGACTGATGCTACAGAGACACCAAGTCAAGTATCTCTCCAATTCTCCCAGAGCAGCTGGTCTGCAAAATCAGGTATGGCAGTGCAGAAATATATGAAGCCAAAAATCCGTTGTGAAAGGGTCTTGGAGGCAATCATTTTTGACTGTACAAATGAGGATCAAATCTGGGGCACAGAAACTATTGAGATAAATACACAGGCACTCTTCTGGATGTCCTGTGAGACTTTCCAGAGATAACCAAAGTATCAGATACCATCAAAGCCCAAGACTCAAGCTTTAAAAATTCATATATGAGCACATCTCAAGTGTCTGAAGCTAAGATGAAAAACAGTACATTTGCTTCAGCAGCATCAGTTGTAAGTGAACTTACTTATGTATTCAGATGCACTTTTGAGGGGATTTAGACATGAAGTTGGCTCATCCTTACCTGACCCAGAACTGTACAGATCCCAAGTTCAACTGGTGTCCGAAAACCTGAGGTCCACCCAGGATAAACTCAGGGAAAGTTTCTTGACAAACCTCCTCATGAGAGCTGAAGTAGATATGTCAGCCAAAAACAGAGCCAGCCTGAGCTACAAACTCTTATCAAGCGCAAAAAAACATAACAAAGAAGATTATTGAATGTATTGTGTCAATACTACCATGCTCTGAAGTGCATATTTCCAGATCTTTGAATGAAAATCTGGACATTCTTTATATAGGACAGCTTTTAACACCATCTGTGATACATTTAGAAGCCCTCAGTGACTTTATTATTGCAGATGTTTCTGAAAGGATTGCTGAAAAAGTGACGAACAGTGCAGCCCTTGAGGAATCTGAGTCTTCCTTGAAAGCAATGGACAGGATACTGTCCAAAGACTCGATCAAGCAGTTCTCCCAGGATCTGATCCCCTTAATGGGGAACCTAATGCTAGAAAGGATCAATGCTCTGGATAGTGTGAAGGCACAAACAAGCTGTAGGGTGGCTCAGCCAGTGATCTCAGCTGACATCGCTGACATCTCCTCTTATCAGTCAATGCAGGAATACGCAAGCTCTAATCTGAATAGTTCTGCACAGAAAGTTGGTATGGGGCTTGGTGAGAAAATGTCTAGTTCGTGGTTAAGGTTGCCCAAGTTTCTGAAGCTCAGATTCAAGGTATCTGTTTTATTCTTTAAAAATTATTATATTTATTCCCAGTGACATCAGTAGCTTTAGATTCTGGTCTTTGAAAAAAATTCCAATTGTACATTTATATATTACTATCATATAACCATATATTACTATCATATTTTGAATGATTTTAATCAAATTGTCTCCTCTTTGTAAAGAAACAGAAAAACAAAGTGGGTGTTTCGGCAGAAAAACGGACGCTGGATAAACATATTCCATATGGTACTTCTTTCAGTATCTCTTTAATTCATGACATGTATTATGTATTTTTAAGTTTTTTCCAAAGCCTCTGAAAAGGAAAAGGTAAGAAGGGTTGTGTAAACAAAAAAGCTAAATTAACGATTATTAATCTTCCTGGTGGCACACCACATACTGTATCCCCTGTACCACCAATTTATGTTTAACAAATATGGTTATTATTATTGCTTCATGTATCAGCATTATTGGCTTAATGGTATATTTGACAAAAAAACCAAAACAAAAAACCCAAAACTTTCTACCCATCCCATCTCTAATTCTCTACTCGCGGACATCCCAGAGGAAGATGAGAGAGCCGAGGACAGGAATGCCCCCTGGAATTTCCTGTGGGGGGGCCTAGGGCTACCGAGCCGGGACCACAGAGAGCTGAAGGGCTCCACTGAGACTGCTATGTAGGTGGTCTGGTGGAGTTGGCTAGGTCCCAGGCTAGCGATGTAGTAGCCTGGGTTCTCCCTCTTCCTAGTACAGGCCATGAGCACTGGATGGGTCCGCCAAAGCCCTAGAGGAGAACTGCCTCAGGGGCTCTCCCTGGGCGGTTGGAAATAGGTGGGCAGCAGTCTGTGGCAGCATGCCTGGACCCAGGGAGGACGTGCTGCACTACAAATCGGTTGAGTCATGACCACATATTAAACTGTAGACCACTGTGATCTCATCGATCATATCAGTAATGATTCAATGTTGATTCAAATATAATTCACAAGAAGCAAACTTAGCCGTCTCCCACTGTTATTGTGGCATCCCTCGACAATAGTAATCTATTGAATTTCTACTAGGTAACAAGTTAGCTCAAATTTTCTTAATGTTTTTTTCATGCATAACCTGCTGAGTTGTTTTCACACAGTGAGAAAATCAATTTACCCTTTTTCTACCAATAGTGTATAGTACAAAAATACACTTGCTAAATGTTGTAAAAGTTTAAAATAACATTTGTACCAACATCTTTACAGTATTTTACTTGACTCAACCCGTATCGTAATTTTAATGAGAGACATGTTGCCTGAACTGGCCTTTTCCACGCATGCGCATTCCACTACTTTAAAAAGGGCATTGTAATTTAATGTATTAAAGGTTATTTCATGTATATTTGCTTAAATATCAATTATATTTTCATTTGGCAAAAGTTGCTGTTGAATCTAACCTTACTATGTTAGGCTATGTTAGCGTAATTAAATACAAGATATTTGCTTTGATGTGTAGCTATATAAAGCTATTTTGTGCCTTTGCTCACAATTCATTCAGTGGCAGCACAATGGCCAAATGATATACTCCACGTGAGGCTATTGATTATATCGTCAATCAAGACACTGTTGGGGATAGAGGCCATGAAACTGACAGTGACAATGCAATAGAGGAGAATGTCAGAAGATGGTGCAGAACATAATCCAGACCAAGAGACAGCCATACAGAACAATCCAGTGATGAGGACATTACATGCATTACATTATGGTTGAATACACCATGTCTTGTTCTGAAACAGTGTTTATGGCGAATAGCATGGGTGGAAATGCTGTTTCATAGTGTACAGAACTGAACAGACAGAGTTGCAATTACATTTAATGTGCATATTGCAAACATGTTACAATAGCTTTTCACTTGAACAAATTGTATTCACTTGAAATACATCATGCCTTACATTTACTTGCAAACTCTTTCTTGCACTGAAACTCTTTAATTTGATTTGAATGCTTGGAACCTGTTTCATAGTATGCAGAAGTGAACAGAGTTGCAAATACTTACATATTTCATTTGCATATTGCAAACGTGTTCCAACAGCTTTTTTCCACTTACACACATTGTTTTCTCTTGAAATACAGCTTAGAAAGTGTTTTCTTATCATGCCTTACATTTACGTGCAAACACTATGTTTTGGCACTGAAACTGTGAATGCTTTAAAACCCTTTTAAAGAACAAAACAAGAGCTGCACTTAAGTACATAGACAGTGTTTTCTCACTGCCAGCTATTCCTGTAAGTCTGTTTTTGGGTGAAGCTGAAAGCAAACAAAGGCATCATACCTAGACAGGATTGTAACATCACTTACAAAGTGCATTTCAAGTACATAATCATTGTAGCAACAAGGACACTAGCAAAACTATAGTACTGTATAGATGAATCAGTGAGGAAGGATAAGGTGTAAGTCTGTGGCAACCACCTGCAAAACCTTCCCCTTTTTGTTGTCTCACAGTGCAACTGTTGTCACTTTCATTTGCACCAAAGCAGGTGAAAGTGATTCACAATCCCTTATGCTTCCAAACTGATATCCCTGAAGTTTAATTGGTGTTATACTGTGATGACTAAGGGTTCCCTTATTTTTTGAGCAGTGAATAATTCCATATAGTACAAACAACATACAAACAATGAAGCAATCAACACTACAACAAATATCCAAGTCATATGCCTAAATATCTTATGTTGAAGATGTGCTTCATATGAAATTTAAAAGGATTAGAATAATGAGTTCAATACTTCACAGAAGTGGTCATAACTAGACTGCACACACCCAGGGCTCAGCCTGAAATTAGTGCTTTCTCTATGAAATGTTTGTGAACTCAGATCCAAAATGAATTCAGATCTTACTGTAAGGGGCTTTGCTCTACTGGTACAATTTTTCTGAAAATACAAATTATGTCGCAGGAATAAATTTAATGAGATTACTTTAGTATGTGACCAATAAACCTCTAAATAGCAGGATACCTCACTACAGCGCTCAAATTCTGGGTAATTCTCACCTCATATGGCTAACATGATCTGGATGCATGTTTCTCCTCCACTATTTCTCTACTAAGGTGCTTGATCAGTCTCTTGTGATTTCGAGATTGGACCACTGCAACTCTCCTGACAGGTTTTCCCCTCTGTGCCATCGGACCCCTCCAACTCATCCAGAATGCAGTTGCATGGTTTGTTTTCAACTTCCACCAGTTCTCCCACACCCTTGCTGCGCTCTCTTTACTGGCTCCCTGTGGCAGCACACATTAGTCATCTATTAAGCAGCTTCCACATACCTAAAAGCAATAAATCAAACCCCATTCTATGAGTGAGTGAGTTCATATAAATTCATATGTACCCTTTCCCAACAAGGGTGTTGATAATTCTGCAGCGCACTGTAAATATTAAATGAACCATTGCATTCTAAAACAACTCTGCTTACAAAAAGTGTACATCAAGATGTTTTATTATGTTTTAATTGTGACACAAATCTCAAAATCAATTTCACTTCAATGGACATTTATACATCTGCATTATGTTCTAGACGTGTAGAGGTAAAACAGGAAAAAAGTTAATGCAAGCATAAATTATTGTAATAAATATCAAGTAAATGTATAGCAGATTTTTACTTTGCTTCAGTGGATGCCCTGTAGACAAACCAGTAATGCTTCCTCCTAAAGATAGACTAAACAGAAGGAGTATCCTTGATAACAGCATCACATCAAAATGTACAGCATGAACAAAGTCTGAAGTCTATTTTGAACATAGGGTCAGGTTGTCATGTCTATGTTACAATGGATCCAGAAAACATAAGAAAGCATTTCTTCATATCCATTAGAGGTAACGCATCTGAATTATAATCAATTTAAGTAATGCATTAATATTTTTAAACTTAAAAAAGGACCACTGGAAATCCCACAATGAACATCCATGTTCAAAATAAAACCTGTTTGTGTGCACATTTTGGAAGAACAAAAAGTAAGAGTGGTGACTGAAAAGGGAAAAAAAAATGCTTCCATATTCAACATAGAAGCTTATTAAATAGCTACAAAGTACAGACATTTCTACATAGCTAAAGCATGTTGGATAAGGAAATTAAAACAGACCAACACAAATGTAGATTTGTCTGTGCAAATCCAGCAGGCAAAAAACAAGCAAACAAACTAAAAAGATTTCTCCAAACCCTGTTGCTATAATGAATGATCCGTGCAGGGCTTTCCCCATCAGAAAAGGGAAAGGAAGAAATCGATTAGTGTAATCGCATACAAACATTGAGGGCGAGATGCCAAGTGAGATCACCTTTAAAATAAAACGCATCTGAGAGGCTGTGGCAGTTCCATTACCACAGATATGAGTGCACTCCACAGGCTGGACCAAATCTTTGCTCATTTGGCAAAGTCACAACCTACATGTTGCATGTAATGGGCAAACATTACATGAAAACAAAATACAACTTAATATATTACTATAGCTTGACTTTATACATGCCTTACATACTCTTTATAGGCTCAAACAAAATATATGCACCTTTACCAATACAGGCAAATAAACCCTCAAGAGATTGCAAAGCAGTCCAATCTTGCTTTTAAGAGTCGAACTATTTATATAATCTTGTCATAGCACATGCTAAGTTTTTGTTGTAGAGCTGAGCTAGTAGCATCAAAAATTTATGTGAATGGTAATAAGTTTTTAATATCTCTTGATGTAGGAGGTAGTCCTTCTCAAGTCATTTCCTATCATCGGTAAATACACATGTGAATACTATTGTCTTTTGAATCCAGACTGCTAAACTCTTAAAGCTCAAGCAGCATTGCTGTAAATGAAGGCATGTAAACAAGCACCACTGGTGCTGACAAGAAAGGGGCAAAGAAAGGGGGAAGATGTAAAAATACAGAAGGATTAGACGGGAAAAGGAGATGAATGGCAGAGAGAAATTGCAGAGAGTGAGGAGTGGAGAACCAGAGAGGTGAAAAAAAGGAGAAAAGGAAAAGAAAATCTTCCCCAGTCGACAGACCAAGGGATAAATACCACCGAGTACAAAATGTGTACCACCAAAACTCTGATCTTTATGACGGCAAGTGGAGCAGGGCTGCTTTCAGTCAGTTCTGGTCTAATATAAAAGAAAGGACTTGAGGAGTTTCCAGTGGATATCAGCCATGGTGATAATATCTGTTTGCTACTGAACTAATATAGGTGACGCTTTGTGTGTGTGATGTGACATAAAGAGCTTTGGAGACTATCCACTTAGGGGGTCCTCACGATAGTGTATGGCATAGCGTAACTTCTCCAACATCACATCAAGCGAAGAGTACTGGGGCAGCTTCACCATGAACATGCAGGTTTCCACTCGAATGTAACGCACATCTGGTGAACCTAAAACACACACACACAAATATTTAATTTCTGCTGATCCCTAGTAACAATTATATTAGTACAAGAAGTTTCCAGTGTAAAACGTAAAATATGAATATAATAAAGAATATAATGTGGACTGGATCACTGCATTGGTTGGCTTGCTCGAAATATGAGCAGTTCCCAAGCAATAAGTAAATTACTCAGACTGATAGCTAAAAATAAACCACATTTAAACCCAAATGTTCAGATCTGGATTCATATTTTTTTGTTGTTTTAAATTTTGTATATTGTTTTTGTGTGAAGGGTGTCATGCAAAAATGAAAGGAGCTATACAATGAATGAAACTTGATTCTTGTTCTTTTATTATTTCTTATGTACTCTGCACACACTGCAACATTTATTTATTTTTTTTTACAGTGGGGATACCATTTGAGGGTTTTTTTTAAATTTTTTTTTATAGTGACATGCAATATAGCTTTTCCAAAAAAGCATCTTTTTACAATCACAAGTAACAGGGCAATAATCAGTGTCTAGATGCAATCTGAGTGGAAAAAGCTTGTTTTTGCCTTTCGTCTGCAATGTCCTATTTTACTCATCCACAAAGTAGCATGTAAACGTAGTCTACTGCACATACCTACAGCCCCATCTGGTGGTGCTATCTTCATGGGGTATGGGGGTACATGAGCAGTGTCTGGTCCGCCATCCTTGCATGGGCAAGTGAAGGGAATGCGCTCTTGATTACAGGCGAATTTTATGAACTTGCAGAGTTCCTCCTGTGTAAACATCTCCAGTGCCGCCCAGAAAAACTCAATGTGCTGGTCAGTCTCCATTAACCCCACCTGGTACATAGTGTGAGCCTAAAGAAAGAATGTTATGATAAATGGAGGCTGTGAACTTGTGAACTTTGAACTATGTGAACTTTGATGAGGACTCGGGGAATGGAAGTATGGTTCAGTTGTAATAGAAAACACCCAATTACCAGTAGGAAAATAATATTTAACTCCAAAAAGCCTATTTTACACTGGAATAATAAGGCATACTGGTTGCATTTAATAAATATTAATGAAGGTAATTTAGGTACAGAGACAAGAGATTTCACCTTAAGGAATTCCAGGTTGATGTAGTGGAGGCCACAGGTACGTAGTTCCATCTCTAAGGGGCTAAGTGCGGTAAGGAGCTGCAGAGGGATGATAGAACCAAGGCCTGCACGCACAGCACTCATACACTCCACATTTTGCAGCTCCCGCAGGCGTAGAGCACGTATTGCCAGTGCATACATATCTTTGTTCTCCCAACTGAAAACATACAGGACAAATGGTAGATCTTGGTAAGTCACAGAAAGGACTGGGTGGTTTTGTGATTTCAAGAAAGTATTCCATTTTTTTTAACCAAAGAAAGCAAGGATAGGACAGTCACCACGGTAATGAAAACATGTTTTTGAATAAACAGGCCTTGTATGTCTTGTATTCAGAGTATTATTTTATGCATGGCTCTGGATGAGGTAGCTACATTATAGCCAAGTTTGATTTTTTCTTTTAAAATCAGAGGTAACAGCTCTATTTAGGCTATGTGTTTATGAGCCATTTCTGTGCAGACTTTGAGCAGTCACCGATCACATGCAAATAAGCAAATTACAACAACAAATGTAAGCTACCAAAACCATGACAATAATAGATCAAAGAGATAGGCCAATGCAAAATATTAAAATAATGAAAGATTCAGTTGTTACTGTGCACAAATGCTTTTCATCGGTTGCCGCAATGCGATACATATGGGTTAATTTAATCCCCCATGCAAATTATATATATTTAAATATATAAATATAAAAGCTTTTGAAATAATTTAATTATCTCGGACCCATATTCAAATATTAAAAAGGCAGGAATTAACCTTATTCATTAATTTTTTTTTGTTGTTGATAGTGGTTTTTATCTTGGAACAGGCTGGAATGCAGGAATAAAATATGGGTTCTGCTCAAAACAAACAAACAAACAAACAAACAAACAAAAAAATCCCAATTTTAATCCCAAACCCCTCCAATCTACACCCATTCTGATCATGTATCTTTCTTTCCACAATTCTTCCAAAGTTCTTTTGGATGGTACCTGACAGCAAGGTTATATCCACCCTGACACAGTTCCACCTCCTCGCCTGTCATGGTGATGTAGGTGAAAGTACAGCATGGGCGACTGGGAGAGTCAGGGCTCTCGCCAGATTGGTTCTGCGATGAGATCTCTGCACACAATACCTCCAATTCAGCCTCATCAATCACCTAGAAGGAAAAGTAGAAGAGTTTCCCTACCAAGGTCAGTTGCTAATTGCATAAAACTTATACAAGTTATTTCCTTAATCCTGCACATAAGTAAATAAAAAAATATTCTTTTAGCATCAGTTTTTCTTAGGCAAACATCATCTCCATAGCAAGAGTTTCTTGACACTTGCTATGGAGTAGAAAAACCTGCTTTGTATCTACATTCACTGACCACTTTAGAAGGTATATATGTGCATTGTGTACGACTATACAATTGCAATCTAGTCTGCTAGCATGCACTGTTCCTAAAACACTTTCAACTTCCTTCATAACTGGTCAGTTTTTGACAAAAGGACCACTGCTGGAAAGATTAATTGGGGTGCACAGATGGCATATAAACTTGATCTATACTTCTACAAGTTATTTCTGGTAAAATGTCTGGTGAGTGAATTCGTTATAGCTGCCATAAGCAATTTATTTTAAGAACACTCTGACTAAATCCCATTACAAGTATGGCATTTAGGAGGCACTCTCCTCCAGACTCAGAGAGTGCTAGAAATAGTGTTATCCCTTTGCTGAGATAGTGTTTCAGCACTAAAAACACCATCCATCTCCAAATATTGTCTGTAATAAACCAGATTTTTTTTCTCCCTGTAGAAAGCAGGCACATGGTGGTGGATGAGGGTGTGGGTGGGTGTGCATGTCTGTCTGTCTGAGACTGGTGGAGGGGAACGTTCCAAATTAGTATATAGGGATTTCAAAGCACTAGCAATATGGTAACAGCAGAAATTTAATGTTGTGCTGAAGCGTGTATAAACTGCATGTATTGTTGTCAGTGCTGAAACAGAGTTCAAGTGCTTTTCATGGAGATGATGTCTTCAGTCGGCATATAAAGACAGCGAGGGACTCTGCTGTTTGGAAAGCCAGTGGAAGCTCATTCCACCAGCTGGCTACAATGTCTTCATGCATGTTTTCCATGAACTGAAGAATGACTGGTCAAATCATGCTGTAATGGTAGCTTGACAGGCTCAAGGTGTGAATTTGGTTTTGACAACTGTCATCAAGTAGAAGGAAGCAGGTCAGTTTTTAGCTTTGTAGACAATACTTTTAAATCTGATATGAGCAGCTACAAAACACCACTGAAATGAATGCAGTGCTAGAGTGACATGGGAGAACTCAGGACCGCTGAAAAACGCTAAAACAATTGCTCTAAGCAAATGTAAAAAAATAAAATAAAATCAACATGTGGCATACCTAAAACAGTGGGCACAACAAAACTTTGAAAATTTCAGAAACACTACTGCTCAGCTTACATGACATTATCACTTGTGGAAGCCTTGTTGATGCAGTAGTGTGCACACGTCATGATCAAATATAGATAATGCTATAGGAAAGAGTAGGAAAGAGTAGGAGGAAAGAGTCCATGATTCCCAAATCCCACCATTTCATGAAAATACATGTGAGAAATAGCCTGGCTAAGGCTAGGGTTGTTGGCACCAGGAAACTTAAAAATAAAGGAGAAATTTACAGTTTGTATCAGGCACACACAGGCTAGCATCAGTGGCAGTGAAAAAAGTGGAGGGTTTGTTCAGAGTCAGTGAAAAATATGGATGTAATTTATAACACATTATATAGAAATAACAAGAGTAAATACTATAATAACAATATAGAGAAGAATGCTTTTTAGTTCACGGTACCCCTAACAGGATGAGTTTAAACATTCAGGAGAGAAAATCCTGCATTTAATTTCCCCCCCAATATAAATGTGCATATTCAAAAGGATGATTATATCTAAAATCAGATTTTTGGATTTGCTTGGGCAGTCACTGAAAAAACATGGCTATGCCTTACACTTTCAAACTTCTTGACATGGTTGTAGGTGAGGAGGTCAGCTTCCTGCAAATCTGCATCTGGGTCCAGCACCTCACCCACTAGACCTTTCCAGAAGGATCCCAACAAATCCAGTGGCAAAGGCACATCTGCCCGGATGGCAATGCCCAGCAGCTGGCCGAAGAAGTGTAACAGCTGCTCTTCAGCATAGCTAATGGGGCAAGGCGTCAAGATGTACTTCCCCTAGACACAGACATGCATTAGCTTTATGCTGCATATAAACTTGATAAATAAAGGGAAAACATACAATTCCTATTACCTCCATTTTGTATGAGATGAAGAAGACTGTACCTTGTTGTGGTTAGCTGCAGCACTGGGACACAGGAGAAGCAGAGAAAGGGCACTGCTTTGCAACTCCTTGCAGACTTGCCAAAGGAAATGGCGAAATGAACCACCTAAAAAGAAACAATTTAAAAGTACTAAACAGACTTAAATAAAATCTTGGATTGGATTAAATATATGAAAAAATATTTTGACTGTGTTTGTAAATGCGAATGCCTTGAACACACTAGTGCCATGAACTTCCTCCCCAGTGAAGCGGATGTTGAAGGCATAGGTGGGGTCTCCTCCACTTGCGAGCTTCACACAGAGCTGAGATGAAGGTACGCTAGCCAGCTGTCTGGCTGCTTGACAGAAATAGGTGTTTTCTGATGACCGAATCTCTCCTGGACAACATGAACATATGCATATGAGAGTTTATAACAAGACTGAGAAATTATTTGAAACTGTTGCTCTGTTCTCCATACCTCCCACTATCTCTAGAGGGTCCAGTATGATCTCAGGGGCAGCATGGTCAGCAGTGCGCTGCACTGTTGCATTCAGCACTCTGTTCATAAATGTCACTTTGGTGTCATAAAAAATTAGGCCTGAGAGAGAAATTAAGTAAAGCATAAGAAATATGAGGGCTTTAACAGCAAAATATTTTATAACTTACTACCACTAGTTGCCAGGCCTAAAATTAAGACTTACACTGTCAAAACAGATTTTATACTAAACAGGAGGTTTCTACTTAGACTGGAGAGAAAAAAAAAAAAGGACTTAAATAACCTCAACAACAACAACATATGCAGGATCCCACCTTTGGCCTCACACAGCAGGGCAGCAATACTGTTCTGATAGGCATGTGTCTGCCTGAGCTCTACAAGTGGCAGGAAGAAACTCTCCAGCATGTTATTAAGAGACTGCAACAAGGCAAATCGCAGACGCAAACTTTCCACAGGTACACCTAAAGAGTAAATTTTAGATATTAAAAATTCAGTAAAAATGGGGAAAAAATAAATAAAAATGTATGACCCACTTCTATTGCAAATGCTCAAATAAAAAAGCCTGAACTATTCCCATGAATAAATAATGAAAATGCATCATTAACAGCATGTAAAAGTGTAACGTATACAGCTGTTCTTACTTAACAGACATGAGACTCTGGGGTCTGCTGCATCTGTGGGGTCCAGGTAAACTTCATGTGGATGGAGGCGTGTAGGTGTGATGGCCAGATGACGACATAGGCGATTAACATATTGGACTAGTGCGATGTCCATCTCCAAGGTCCATTTCTTGCTTGTCTTCTGGGCATATCGTGTGTCAACACACGAACATCTACAGAAGACACCACACCAGTAGTAATATTCAGAATTTATACCCAATTTACTCCAGACTTAAAAGGACAAAAAAAAAAGAAAAAGAACAGGCAACCCCGTACCCCCCAACCCAAATTAAATATAACAACTATACATGCAGTTTATACAAGCTTCAGCACAACATTACATTTCTGCTGTTACCATATTGCTAGTGCTTTGAAATCCCTATATACTAATTTGGAAGGTTCCCCTCCACCAGTCTCAGACAGACAGACATGCACACCCACCCACACCCTCATCCACCACCATGTGCCTGCTTTCCACAGTGAGGAAAAACCTGGATTCTATACAACATTTGGTAATGGATAGTGTTTTTACTAACCTTTCAAAGTGTAGGTCATAACCACATGCCAGGATGGCTCGCCAAACACTGCGAATGTCCTGCTTGGACCGATCAACAGTAAACTTGTGGAAACCTTCCAGAGTTAAATATTTTTCTTCTGGGACTGAAACTGAGAGTGGGGGAGTGAACAGGGGAGTTTGATCTCTCATATATGGACCTCAGAATGCATTTATACACAGGCACCTGGACATTTTTGACATACAAAAGTTCCAATTTGTTTATGTGGAGTTGTGCAAAGGGTAAATTCTTTGCATAGAAAGAAAAAAAGAAACACATGTACATCTAGATATACACCAACAAATACGTAAAATGACATTTCTAAACATAGCAAACATTCATTATTGCTATTCTATTGTAAAAACCTTCCATCTTTTTGGTAGGTGACTTTTCAAGGTCTTTCTCATCAGGCCTGGATTTCTCTGGAGACTTAGGCTTCAGGACTGGTTTCTTCTCACTTAATGCAGTCCTGAAATTAAAAGTAATGGAAGAGAAGTATGACTGACAAATTCTTGATGCATACCCATGATGTTTAATCCATGACAACCTGTACCAAAAGCTCACACACAATACAGTTTGTCACTGATCTAACACAGAGCAAACCACTGTTGCTATTTTAGACAACACTACAAGATATCACAGTACTATTAATCACTGTTGAACACTGGCTAAAGTGACTTCTTAGGCAAACTAATATAACATGGAGATCATTTAAATACTTCAATATGTTCATTTCAGTAACTTTTTTATATTCTCATACATGCATGCTACATATATGCTGCCCTCCAAAATTACTGTCACACTCAATTAATATGATTAAAAAATCCACTTTATGATTTTTTTTTTTTTTTTTTTTACTATTTCCAATTTTTTTTTGGAAATACACGAGCTTTCATGCAACTGTCAACAGCATGACATCTGAAATGCTTGTAAATCTCCTGTAAATGATCATAAAGGACTGTCTATGGTCTGTGTCAAATAAATAATTTCCCATATCCCTGCTACAGTAATAATTAAACTGCTGTATAGTGTGCTAAAATATTAGTCCAGTTTGTACTTGTCAAATATAGGCACAGGTAACAGTAAATATGAAGCATGATCTTTCAGCATATTTCAGCAATGGAGAGGTTGCTTGCATAAAAAAAACCCCCTAACCTTGAGAAAAGACGACCAATTATACAGAAGTTCAATTGTAACTTTACACAGGATATGATTTGAAATATCCTATGCCAGTGCATTAGACCTTCATATAGGGCCCATCCCTCTCACTTCATACCAGCAACCAAAACATTGCAACCTCTTCCAGGGGTCATCAGGTAGGCACATTCCTTTGGTGTTTCACAGAATTAAGACGACGACACCTCAAGAAGGCTCAACAGTGAGGGCTGGCATCTCAGCCCCACCTCTCTGCAAGCTCACTTTTAAACCAAGCTGCACTTTAGACATAAACACAAATTGGCTTCCCTGAAGGAAGGCTGAATTTATTCCCCTGAATAAGGCTATACACAGTCCCACTGACACTGTTTGACTACAGTGTATGTGTAATTGTTATATTACAAATTTATGTAATCTTTGTCATTTTTAATGCTAATTAGTTAATAAATATGCTTGGCTTGCTAATAGTACTGAACTGGGCAATCTGTAATGCTCTGGATCAATAATAATTACAAGAATAACTACTACAAAACCATTCCTGAAAGTAATCAACATAAGGGTCAGGGGAAATATGGCCAGTAATTATCTGTTACATTAGCTACAAAGGCACCCTTCATTTAGCTCGCACCTCACAGCCCAACTTTTGCTAAACAAATGCATCCTATATATTTTCTACAGAGTACATCCTTGGTAGGTATGTGGAAAGATGAACTTCTCCATTTCAAGAAACTGTGTGGTCTAGCAAAAGCACAAAATGTATATTTAACAGAAAATGTATTTAGTAAATAAACTGGTAGATTAAGATTTAATTAATTTGATTGTAAATGTAAAATTAATGAATGTCAAATTAATGAATAATTTAAAATACACTGTTATTTAATTTAAAAATTGACACTAATAGCCCCAAGAAACCTAAATCTGTGATTTCATTCTAATTAGTTTAATGTTGTATCAAATTATTAATAAGTGACCTTCCAATTTACTTTATTTTCCAACGCTTTATGCAGCACAATCACAATGCTGATGTCACATGGTGCTCCCACATACCATTTATTACAATTAAAACGTGCACTTGAACAGTTCTTTAAGTCTGAGTAATCTATTGAGCAAAGGCTAACCTAGCAAGAGCAGTCTCCTGTAATAATTCTCAAAATTGCATCAGTAGGTTTGTACCTGTATGTTAAAGTTCTAATTCTCCTTGCTCGTATAATTATGTTTAATAACAGTAGACAAGTATGAGTTATATCTGAAAATTAATAATCAAATCAGCAGCAGTTTACCATTTTATTTTACTTTAAATATCACTTTAAAATACCATTATATATATATATATATATATATATATATATATATATATATATATATATATATATATATATATATATATATGATGGAAACATCATAGTCCATGCTAGAAGCCACTGAACCATCACTCTCAGCTTCCAGCTAATGCACCCAAACATCTGCACTTAAACTTCAGCTAAAGTAAGTCTCCTCCTTTTCATGATGTCCAAACGTACTGGCGATCAAATTATCCACAAAAAAACCCTGACTGCCAAAATATCCATGATATCCATATGTTTTGCCAAACAGGATCACATGCATGCGCTAAAACTTATCTGGCTAGAGCACACCAGAGATATATTGTTTTACTCATTGCCCTCCCTCACTCAGTGGATGACAATACAAGGCAAGTGAGCTGTCAACGTTTTCACCTATGGGAGTGGAACAGCTGCTAATCAATCTGGGTGCGTTGTGAAAACCCTTGTGAAGTAATTTCATGACATCAAGCTGTATGCCAGAAGTGATTGACAATGACTCACTTATCCATCACACCAGGATATACAGCAACAGCATCACAATATCATCTGGACAGGATAAATAAAGTTGGATGGTTACAAAGGGAGGGAAGTTAGCTAGAATAACTCTTCCCTCTCATCTTTGAGACAGTCTCCTCAATCCTGTAATTAGTCCCCAACCATTATCATTAAGTCTGCAATTAATTAGAATTACCTCAGAAACTAATGATTATTTGTTATACAAATACTTATATTGTAACAGAACTGCAGAAAGAAGCTGGAGAAACCACACTGGTATATATATTTTAGGGTCCTAGATACTTTTGCATCAATTATTTGGAAGAATTTTAATTATTTGGGGAGAGGAGGAGCTGAGTGGAGGAATATAATGCTTGAGGCAAAACAAACATATCTGGAAATTTGGTACAATGCATGGGGTCTACAATCAATATACACACACAGTGCATGTTCAGAAATAAGCCAAGAGTCTGTAAGGAGTCAGTAATGTAGACTGTAGATTGAGAAAATAGTATTGGTGACTACAGAAAACAATCTGATCATGTGCAAATAAGTGATTTGGTACAGATATAAATGTTACAAAATTTTGATTTTGATTTTTAATTATTTAGAAGAATTTGTGAGGAATTTTTACTTTTTCTTCTTGTTGCCAGATTATTTTATAACATTTAGCATTTGTAACAACTGGTTTTGCGAGCAGTGTGTGTGATGACTCACCGGACACTGTTGAGTACAGACTTCTCTTTGATGGGGGGCTTGGTAATGGGTCTCTTTGTGCTGACCACTTTGCCTTGGTGCTGCTCCTTGCCTGCCTTACTGTACTTGCATTTGTTTGGTTTGACTGTGCCATATTTGCGGAGAATCTGGTGATAGAAATGTAGTTTATATTGTCATTTTTAGCACATTTCAATAGAAGACTGACATGAAAACTGGTTGATGACTTCTGAGTCATTTACATGTACATGGTAAATGGATTTCTGGTGCATAAGAAACATTCCATATATGTAATTATATACGTTAGCAGTAACCTGTGTAAGCTGATCTTCAAGCACTTTCTTAGGAGGTCGTACATGGTTGAAGAACACGTACAACAGGTTGCCAGGTGTTTGAGAGTTGATCTGTTCTTTGCTGAGATAAATGTCAGACACTTTCACTGGCTTTGTTGGGGTTAGGCTTAGCATCTGCTCTGACTGAATACAACTTTTAAAGATGTCTGTCAACACATCTCGTGCCCCAGGAACAAGCTTGTCTCCTGTTAGAATATCATAATGTAAGTTAGACATGCAAAGCAGTCTGCCTCCTAAAAATTAAACATACTATTCAACTGTAGTTGAACTGATTTTAGTTAACTGGCTTTAATTACTACTGCAACAGCTGGGTACTTTAACAGATAGCATGCATACCAATAGCAACTGGACTGATATCAAAAAGATATTTTAAAATTAAGATTAGAATAACAAATACTTTGTGTTTTACTCTAAAGCACATACAATAATTATCAACAGAAGAGAAAATATAAAATAAAACAACCTCTGACTGTCTTATCAAGAAAGTAGTCCTCAAGTGCAGAGCTTCCTTGTGTATCAAATAGGCTTTGATTAACACTGGAAGCAGTCAGGATTTCTTCATTGGTCATTTCCATTAGCTCCTCCTCTCCTTCAAGGCTGGACAAACCAATGAGATCACTGCTGTTGAAGAGACTGGCACGAATTTTCTCTACTTTGGCCCTGGCCCGTACCTGTAAAGCAAAGACAAGCGATCTACCAGCTGGCAATAACCAATATGATATCCTTTCAAATCTGTTTTTTCTCCACCTACCTCTATTACAGCATAACCTTTAATGGAGCGTGCCATAGTGGTGTTGTTGCCAAGTGAGTTGACTGTGTACAAGGATCCCCCATCAGACACTGAGGCTGTTTCTCCCCCATCTAGCTGCTCCCCAAGACTACCAAGACTACCAATGCTTCCTGTGCTACAAAGTGAGATATCAAGGCTTTCTTGACTGGAGATATTGTGGGGATCAAGAGGTCCTTGTGGCTGAGCAGTGGTTACTTGTGGAGTCACAGTGCATGCTAACACTTCCTGGTCCACAGACAGCTCACTGGCAGTCCGGGACACACCCTGAGAGGAGCTGCAAATGGATGTCTGGCTCGTTGAAGCTGAAGCACTCATGCTGATAGCTGGGGTGGCACTGCTGGAACTATCTGGACTGTCCATAGTGCCTGGATGAGACTTCTCTGTTTTAGTATCCTGGGCAGTGCTTGGAGTCCCAACCACAGCTCCTTTAGTCTTCTTATGGTCCTCGACCTGAAGCGGAATGAAGATCTCATCTTTGAAAAGGCCTCCGTGTGCATTGCAAGCCCTTCGGATAGCCTTACGCACCACAGCTTCTTCCAAGTGAGTTGGAATGCCAGAGAGCACCAGCAGCCGCCCATGAGCAGTAGGACCAACCAGAGCTTGGCAAGCATCAGCTACAGCATCCCCAGTCACGGCCAGCCCCTGAGGGTCCTTGTTAGTTAGGTGCCGTATGATCATGAGTAATGTCAGCCCACGGTGGAACCACAGCATGTCTTCTGGCTTTCCCCCTGCCACATTCAGTAAAGCACTATCACTCTCGGATAGTCTTGAACTACTTCCAGAGCCCCGTTTTCCTGAAGCTACAGCTGCAGCAACCACAGCTGCAGCTGCCCGTTCACGTTTCAGCTTGACCTTCTTACGCTTAGTCAACAAGCTTGGACTTTGGGGGGTTTGGCCTGGTGAAGATGATGATGATGATGACGAATCACTAAGGTTTGGTGCATTGGATGATGAAAGAGTGCCTACAGAGGAGGCTCCACCACCCACATTTAGTGGCAATGTGACTTCTGCTACAGCCAGGCATACCTCCATTAGGGCATGGAAGTACGTGGAGAAGCGGCTTTGCTCAGCAGTCAGAGCCAAAGAGCCACTACTTCCTGAGGTAGAAGAACTTGCAGTAGCCAGCCCCCAGCCCTGGGTCTCCCGGTCATAAAGCTTTCTGAGCTCTGTCTGTAGAGCCATGAGAACTGCCAAGCAAGGATTCAGGAGCAGTGCAATTGAGCTGGATAAGCCTGAGGGACCTTTGCACTGTTCTAAATGATGGATCTTGCGAAAGAGCTCAGCAAGCAGGTGAAAGATTAGCTCCTTGATACAAGGTGCAAGATCAGTAGTCCACAGAAGACCACCTTATGGAAGAAAAGTATGGATGAATAAACTGACTGATTAAAAAGCAGAGGCTAGAATGATCAGACCAACCAGTTAGTGAAGAGGATGTTTCTTACCCAGTAACTCCACAACCTGCAGTAGCACAGAAGATGGCACAGTGTCTAGTTCCTCCTCTGAGTGCTCACTGCCCTCATCCAGTGTCCACGTCAGGAGCTGTTCGGCAAAGGCCATGGCCAAAGGAAACTCCAGAGGCAGTGCATGCAGTACAAGCACCACCCCAGGGGGGGGAGACACACCTTTGAGAAAAGTCCAGAGAAATCTTAGCAAGAGATGCTTATATGTAAGCACATACACATGATCAGTTACATTTGAGGACACTTGTTGGAACCTAGTTCCTTTACATGTGAATGTATAATGTAAAATTATATTACATAAAAATAAAAATAAATGGCCTCTAAATTTTGAATTCCTCAGCACAGTCTAATTTCCCAAAATAGCAGCTTCAAAAACAAATCATTCAGTAAATTTGATCTATGAAACAAATTGGGAACCAAGTTAGATTATCTATAATAGAAACATATTGAACTATACAATGTATTGCTGTTCTAACCTAGCTTTATATGCAATCTGTCAGTAGGAATGATGATGCTGGGGTATTGGTTGGTTGTGGGAGGAGGCGTAAGGCCTGTATTAGAGGGAGATGCATCCAGTGGGTAGCAGACGGCCTCCATCAGATTCAGCTGGCCATTGCGCCGCACCTTGTGCCCCAACCCATACACCATGATCCGGGCCCAGGGAGCCTTATATAGAGATGAGCTGAAGGAAAATAAAGAATGAAAGTGAGAAGAGGTGGTACAGAAATATCAACAGACCTTTAATCTTATATTCACATCTAAGGTGGAATCATAGGTTTTATTGTACAATGTCCTTGAATTCTTTTTTCAAGCAGTTTTTTTTTTTAATAGAAGCTTCAAATTGTTTAATAGAATTATTCAAATTGTAATGTTTACTCACTCTTTGCGGCATCCAAGCTGTCCTTCTTTACAAGATACAACCACAAATGCAGCACCAGGGAAGTTGACATCCATGCTGACTTTTGATTCCGAGATTGGGAACTCCTCTGATGTGAACTGGTCTGGAGCACTCTTGAGTTTCCCCCCCAAAAAAAAAAAAACCCATCATGTAAGAAAAAATCTGTCTATTATTGCACGTTCACTGTCACTTTAAATAAGTTTGATATGTTTGTATGGGTGAGCCCTATACAAATGAGTAAATATAACAGCATGTGGGAATACAGAGTTCATATAAAATCATATGGTGCATGTAATATTCTAAGTTTAACTACAAATTATTAAGTATTTACAGTGTAAAACCAATGGAGTCATATTGGAGAGCTTTCACTAGACTAAGATCTCAGACCAAGTGATGGACTCTGAGGGTTAGTACCTGGAGAAAGCAGCAAATCTGCTTGGTAAGATCCAGCAAGCTGTCTTCTCCCTGGTGCAAGGCTCTGCTAATAGCCACAGTCAACCACTCACGAATGGTCTGTGCGTTACCTTGATAAAAGAGCTCAGTTGGAGAGCAGCTTTGCCCTTGAAGGTTGTGAAGCACAGACTGGGCCAGCAAAATAGAGTTTGAGCTGATGGAGCCATCTAAAAGGGGTGAGATTAAGAAGGAAATATTTCAGGGGGAACTGACAGCAGAATTAACGAAATTAATGAACTTACAAAAGAGCACACCCAATGCTCTTTAATGCTCATCATGTGTAAAAGGTAGCAGCTGCTAGTTAGCCTTATGCAAATGAGCTGGCTCATTAATGAGTTAACATGGGTAAACTACTCAACACAAAAAAAATGAAAGCAACTCATCCAAAGTCAGAAATAAAAAAAATAGTGTGTGTATTTTAGCTGTCTTTACCTTATCTGGAACTACTCAACATTTAAACAAATTAGCAACTTAAGAGCATATATAAAGACAAATTACACAGAATACTAATACTTCTGTTAATTTCTCTCTAATGAAAATTACAGTTTAATATAATACTTATTGTAAACCAGTTTTTTCTATAATTGGTGCAATGATGCATTCTTTGGATAGTTGTAGTAACTGATCCTCGGTTACGTGTACAATATATGGTATCTACTGAATGCTTCAGCCAGCTACGGGTCAACAAATCAGTGTGTTGCTGTAATGATGTAATGGTAAGAGTTGATTTAAAGAATATTTTTTGTTATGCAAAATTTCAGATAACTAAATAATGGGCTTGTACTATCACCAATTTGTTAGTTTAACAAAGTCTATACAGATCATGTAGATCTAAATAGAATAAACAATATTTTCTCCTTTTAAAATTCACCAGCATCACTGACAGGAAAAATGCAGCATTTCATTTAAACCTTCATGAGTGAAATAACGTTGTAGCTTTAGCATTGACAGACGAGCCTGGTACACCCATATGCACATACATACAAAACATTTTACATTTCAATGTTACATCGCTGAGTTAAGCTGTCACTCATCACCCTAAACAACATTGAAACCCCTGTCCCAACCTAAGAAGGTCTGAAGCAGTTTGATTTTGGAAACCCTGTTTCACTTTTGTTACATTAAAAACTGTTCTTCCAAAATATAGTTTTACCTGCCAGTGGTGGAGCAAGCAACTGATTAGACAGGAGTTGCAGGTGTTCAAGGGTAATGTCACGAACAGCTGGGATGTGGAAGAGGCGTGTGAAGGTGTGAGGGCTCTTTGGGGCAAAGATATTGAGTAATGCCATGCGACAGTACAAACGTGCAAGAGCACTCTCACAACGCAGTAGCTCCCTGAAACACACAAACACACAAATATCTTAACAAAGAGTGAAAGGCCACCAATGTGTATTTCATTGGTAGCAGGGATAGACAAAAAATAAGCAGGATATACAAATAAAATAGTAAAGTAACTTATTATGCTGCAGTCATTGAGTTTATAGTGGTGGCGTTTGTTTAACCTGTGAATCTGAATGTTGCTGCTGTCCAGAGACACAAGGCCATTGGCTGCAATTCTACGAGAACCTGCAGGTGGGCGCTCCAGAATCTCAATGGGGTACCAGTACCTAACCAGTACACCTTCACTGCGTAAATATGTCTCCACCTGGACCAACTCATTTACCTGGACAAATGTGTGCATGCACACACATGCATACACGAGTAAACACAAGCACACACAAACAGGCAAACACACAACAACAATCATCTACATAAATCTGTCTTGGCCCAAGTAGTACATTCTTTGTTGAGGTGTTCCTAGATGTCTGGGACTAGACTTTCATATTTTTTCATAAAATGTAAGAATTTAAATCTTGGTAGAAATGTGGACAAATATGCCACGTGAAACACTGCACTGCAATAAAGACTGAGAGACAGTCAACACAGTAACAATCTTCCGGAGGGCACGTCCCATGAGGTTATAGTGCATCCTTTAGTGCATCTGGTTTAGCAGGTAGCACATGGTGCTAGTAACACCAATGCTCAATTCCAAGAAGCACAAATATTGTTATTCTGATAAATGTGTAAGTTGCTCTGGATAAAAGCATCTGCAAAATGTGATAAATGTAAACATAATAGATGCTAACAATTAGGCCAACAGACTTTAGATCCACAGATATTTTAAATGAAGGTTTAGCAGATTTTCATGTTTTTTAAATATTTTATGACAATGTGTGTTTGTCTAGTAGAACAGTATATCAGTCATGTGTATGGGTGCAATTGCATTTCATTCATTGTCCAAGTAATGATGAAACATGTGGGTGTTGAGTATTATAATGACTAGAAGAAGCTCAATGTGTTTGAAAAGTAACGAGAATGCCCAGCAATTTACTCCTTGGCATTGAAACTCTGAAGGGAAAAAATATGGATGTGGGCAGGGGGGACTGGCTTCTATATTTGCAAAATAGTGCATATTTAAGAAGAAAATGTAACCAATCTCAATGCAGTCATGCTAAACCAACATCAATCATCTCAGGCTAATATTAGCATTGTCAGCCATATTTATATTCTCTTTAGCGTAATGAAAATCTGCTCCATATTTCTCTCTAAATAAAAGTACTTATTCTAGAAGAATTGTTTCACAATTAAATTTTTTTTTACAGTAAACTTACAGAGTCAACATCAAGAACCATTCCATGAAGGCCAAATGTTTTTATCATGCCTCGGACTGCAAACTTGGGTAAGGCTGTTCCTCCTGTGCTGCTGCCAGTGTTGTTGCTTTCAGGGCAGCGTATAACCACAGTCAAACCTAGAGGAAGTTACAACCACCACAACTGGGTTTGAGGAAAATTTCCACTTTTGAATTCAATGAAAAATTTCCAACAATTATTTATTTATTAATTTACAGAAAATCTAATCTCTCAAACATAGGCATTCTTTCAGACAAAATAGAACAAATTAAAACTGTGATGACAGACTATTACCCACATGTAGCAGGTTACTAGTTTCTGCTATTACATCTGTTGAGCTCATAGTAAATATTAATTAAAATGGTAAATAGTGACACACAAGCTTGGTATAAGGATCTCAATAAATTCGGGGAGACAATGTTAGAGTATAGGAGCCTGATGCAGACATTGTGTCCAAAACAAAAGGGACCAATCTCTATGAATTTACTTTGTCCTAATATCTACACTTACTTAAAAGGGGAGTCTGAAAAGAAAAGGTGCTCTTATTCCAAAATAATAAAGCAATAAAGCATACATGATGCACATAACTAATGGTGACATAGACATAAAAAATAAAAATGTTCACTTTAAGTGTGGGTGTGTACCTTTACGAACTTTGTCTATAGTAAATTTATTAGCTTCATCCTTGATGTCCTCAATAGTGGGGAGGTAGAGGTCTCTGGGAATACCACCATTCTCCTCATATAGGAACTCCACTGTTTGTCTTGCTATGTCCACCATTCCTGTCCACCATGCACACATACATGCAGACAAAGCAAAAAAAAGCACAAACAAACAAACAAACAAACAAATAAATTCTCCTCCCTTATATTTTTTCACTCAAGTAAAATTTCACCTAAACATAAAAAAGACCCTGCAATTATCCAGTTATTTATTTATTACACATTTTGTGTTCTCAATTTTGTATTGTATTGTATTAGGTACTCAGGAAATAAACCTGTGTTGACTGCCTATGTAAAAGATTGTTCTCACCAAGCTGGAGGGCTCCCTTGATCTGATCTAGACCCGATTTCCTCTCAGCTTCATTCCTGAAGCGGCGGCGAATAGTGGGGAACACTTTGGTCTCCCAGGCTTTCACAAGAAGGGCATAGTGATCCTCCTGGGACAAAGAGAGGTAGAATAAGATTGGGGATGATGGTCAACTTCAAATAAGTGTCTATAATGACAGTAAGACCTCTTTCCTCACCCTTGGCACATCTTCGTCATCCTCATCATCACTCTCATCATCAGCAAGATGTGGGGGGTGTGGGTTAGGGCCTGAGGTCACCAGATTCTCATAGCTAAGCTCAACTTTGTAGTAGCAGGAAGCATCACTGTTATACTCTACTCAGAGAGGAGGTAAAGTAAGAAAAGATAAGTGTAAAGGCTTCTTTTACTTCATTTGCACATCATGGAGACTTTGAAATACGAATCCCAGCAACACCTTATAACCTAATGAATTACCAAAAGAACAGGAGAGAAAATAGTTTTTTGTAGCATAGCAGAGGAAGACTACAGAGGCAGGCAGGAAACAGATACATTTTCATTTATGAAACAAAAGTGAATAAAAACATTTATAATAATATGAATAATAATAATAATAATACTAATGATAACTGGTTAGGTGTGCTCTTGGGAGAGTAGAATAGGAATACTTAGTGTAACTGGAGGTCTCTGACAACTAGATTAGAGCACATTACAGGACTACATTGCTACAAACAGCACTACAATCTAGCTAACTGTCACTGTTGCGTTAACTGCATGAGATGAGCCTTACGTTGCTGAGCAGCAGCAACAGCAGCGATGCGACAGGGAGGTCCATGGGAGCCCGAATCAGATGTCACACTGGCACCAGTGTCATTGTCACTGTCTGAGGCCATTGCAAATGGCAGGGCCTCAAAGTTGGCACTAATTTCCTCTGAGAGGTCTATACACAGATCAGCAGCATTCCGGTGAGCCTGCCCCTCTGCGTATGCAAATGGTCGGCACCCAAAGTTAGCACGGATCTTTGTGTTCTAGAAATGGGCAGATACACAAATACATCGTTTAGGTACGTAGAGGGGGAAAAAGTAGAGTTCATGATATGTCACACAAACCTTCAGCTACTAAAATAAGCATTAAGCTTTTAAAAACATACTGAGAAAGAACAGTATCACAGAAATCATAAACATCACTAATCTTAGAGTAATTTAACTACAGACTGAAAGCAGTTCTAATCTACTCAATTGACTAAGTAAAATAGCTTGAATCTATAGAGAACCAACTGCAAATAAAGTTCACCTTCTTCTGAATGTGGACTAGGGGCCACATGCCTCCAGCCACATCTTCCAGGCAGGGGCTGAGGCGCTGGCCACAGTAGGTAAAATATACCCTGCCTTTAGGGGCCTGCCCTGGAGGAGGTGGTGTGCCCTCCAAACGCTCCCAGCCTATCCCAGCGATGTCTCCTGAGTAAGACGAGCAAAAGAGAGAAAAATGATATTACCCTGTGACATAACTTTTATAATTATGTTCAAAACATTATAAACACAAAAAAAGCCAGTGTACGATCAAAGCAGAAAACACATCCATCACATCTCACCAGGAAGCAGCGCCACATCTAGTCTCACACTTTTCCACTGGAGCAAACTGGAGCCATTATAGTGTACTGCCCTCCCATTACTGACAAAGGAAGAAAATAAAAAAACATACGAGTATTACATCAAACAACGGGTCTAATCTAGAGTGATAAAGAGTACTCAGTGTAAGCCAACGCGAAGAAATGGAAAAAGAGTAAAAGGACATAAAGAGTACTTGTGAAAGAGGCAGGTTCCAACAGGATTAGTCCATGCACCATCTCTCTTTTCTGCTTCTGTGGCAAAGCCAAAAGAAACAATTGGACCGCTGTCATCCTCAGAATCTCCATAGGTCACTATCTCTATCTCCCAATAAAAGGATGGAGCCTAAGAAAGATACAGGAACAATGAAGAAGTATAATGAAGTGAGGCAAACAAGTGAGACTCTTTTCAAAACACTCCTTTGTTTTCCAAAACAAACACACCGGAAAAAATTAAGCATTTGAATTGTAATTATAAAGGACACAAATCTTACATTTCGTACATATATAGTAATAAATTTGCAACATTAATTTCGCCTTTGCTAGGCCAGGCTAACTTACTGAAAAGATTTTTAAAAACACCCTGCAAACAGATGATGTATGCAGTTAAGGCTGTATGCTGTTTATATGTTCTTCATATTCTATACCTGAACAGGAACTGCTGAAGTGGCATAGATGAAAGTGCCTCTGGGTAGGCCACCCCCAGCACTGGGGTCCGCAAGAAAGGTCACAGAAGTCAAGTGGGATGAGAACATACAGGCACGCACAGGTGGGAAGACACGTGACGGACACCATGTAATTTCCTTTGGCTGCAAAGAAAGACCCACAGAAAGACGTGCTAAGAGAATATTTTAAAGTAAAATACATTTCACTTTTTTATATTATGTAAAACATGATAGGATAAAAATCCACTAACTTGAAAAAGCTGAGCTTTTATTGAATAGCAAAGTTCAAATCAGCTTGGCAAAAACAACAACTTCCAGAACATGAAAACACGTAAAATCCAAAAGGAACACATTCACTGCTTGTTTACATATTTAATTACAAAAACGTGATAATGCCACTAAACTCTTTTACTATGATAACACAATATTCCTAAGGAACAGAAAAACATACCTGTCTTCTGTCTGTCTGCAGAGGAGGAGGTGGGGGGCGGGCACAGTCTCGATACAACATTCGGACTCTCTCACACTGACACTCCACCATGCCCAACCTCTCACCTACACACACACACACACACAACACAAAGAACCTACTGAGCAACCAACCAAGAAGAAAGCATTAAAAAAGAGGAAGCAAAGCATCACAAAGAGTCAAATCATATACAAAAACTGGGCACATTTCCAGATAGCTGAAAGTGTGCATCTGTTACATTGAAAAAGGCATATGGATTAACATTATCTTTTGAGGAGCATAGAAATATGACGAGTAATCTATTTTGAATGTTAGATATGAGAGAGTATCTGGTTTTACTTGCTGATTTACTTGCTAAGTATCTACAACATCAACTGCATAAGAGCCAGCAAGTCCGTGAAGTCAGCAAAGCAAACTTGAAGACTGCAAGATGACTGCAGATATAGTGAGATGACTACAGATATAGTCAATAAGATATAGTCAATGAGTAGCATAGCATTGAAACTACTGAGAAACATTCATGAATGTTTATTTATTATTTACAAGTCCAAATGTAAATTGTGTGCATTTGTTCTACCACATGTCTGGTACATTACCAGGGCTACACTCCTGTGCCACTAGGTTGAGAACCTCCACAGCAGCAGGGCACTGCTGGATAAACTCCTCACAGAATGAACTGTCCTCCAGCAACTGAGCCATTACCAGACATGCTCTGTGAAGGGAAGACAAACAAAGCCACAATCACACCATTTATAAGATCCATTTACATATAAGACAAGAACAAACAAGTGTGAAAGTTCTGCTTTAAATTTCTACGTTCTGACCTAGTCCTTATCTCAGCCAGCAGGCGCACAGCAGCCATGACTGGACTGGCGCCGTCTCCAGAGGCTGGTAAGGAAGTATGGATGGAGAGGCTGCCCTCCTGTGGCAGAAGCATGGACTGCACTGCCTGCACAACCTTTTCAGTGATTGAAAGCTTATAAAGTGGCAATGCCTGTAACAGAGCGGGACATGACCATATACGGTATTACAGAAGATTATCAATGCCAAATAAAATATCAACATTTAAGAAAAGCCACAAAAAGCCCCAAACATGAGGAAATGTATTGTAATTTATTGTATATATATATATATATATATATATACATACAATATATTGATCTTACTAAATTGAATTTGTTTTTAATTAATGTGTAAAAAAAAAAAAAAAAAAAAAATTCATAAATTACACTCACAAATGATTGTGCTACATGCAATAGCTCAATAGCTCCTAGCCATAGGTAGATTTTCCATTTCATCATTAAATTTAGGAAAAGTTGTCTAACAACAAGGCAAGCAAGTCTGCAAGTTTATCAGCTTCTTTAACAGCTTTACCTCTGAGCGAGGTGTGCAGAGGCGGGAGATGGGTACGGTCAAGATGTCAGAGGCCTTACAGGTTCGCCGATATTCACATGAGGGGAACTTAACTGTGGCAATGCCTTCTTGCTCATTGATGGACATGACAATACCAATGCTTCCCAGGACTCCTTTACCCCCAACCTTTAAAAGAGGTGGATGCAACACTAAATCGCAAGCAAAAATTAAGATGTGGGCCAGAAAAAGCCTATGGAATGTCTGTCACTGAGCCATCTCATACATCACTTTATAGTCCCACCTGGACCTCTGAACCGATCTTGATAGTCTCCTTGAAGCCGCCCAGGGCGCATAAAGCTGCCACAGCCTGTCTTCCAATTGCCTGCAACTTGGCCAACTTCCTGCCACTGCTGCTCCCATTCTCCAAGATGCTTTCTGCATATCTCCCCAGCTGAGGTATATACATCAAGGCTCGGGACAACACCTGTAAGATGGAGAGTGAGTGAGTGAGCGAGCAAGTGTGCGTGCGCATATGTAAACTGGGAAGACAGACAGATCATTATGGTAAGATAAAAGTTGTTAAAGAAATCATCAGCATATTTCAAAAAACAACAATGGTGGGTTGATATTAAATAAGACCACTAGGCAAGCTTGGTTTTATCGGGACACTAGCAGTACCCTTCATGTAAATGTCTACAGTCTGACATCTGAAATGGTTAGACATCTTTCAAGGTAGAAATGGTTAGAAACCTTGCAATATAATCTGCTGAATAAAGTGCCAAACTATTAGTTTACTTTTCCCTGTTAGTTATAGCTACAGCTAATAATAAATGGTCAAACGAAGTCTGTTAGACGTGTTATGTTAAACTCTTAATTCATGTTAACACACATTTCAAGCAATGCAGAGGTAATCATTCATAAAAAGTTACCCTTAGCGAAAATATTATAAGGCAAGTCCACCCCCCCAAAAAAATCTGACAAGTCATTGATATGTTAAAATGTTATTAATCTTAGCTAACAAATGCCTGTGGCTTACAAATAGCAGTTTGCATTTAAGTCTTGAGCAGCCAAAATCACCATTTGTTTTTTGAAACTGGGTAAAAATGAACACGATATTTTAAGAATTATTATATACAATAAATTGAGATAAAGCACCCACATAACTATGCACTTAATTATGTGAGAAAAAACAAATTATTGCCCCTCAAAAAAACAACAACAACAAAAACAACAGCAGCAGCAAAAAAAGATTACTCCTCACAAGCAACAAGGTTTTTACTGCTGTCTTGTTATCTACTTTGTGCAATTTGGCTAGTTGCCTAGTTTGTTAGCTACTGCACATGTGCACTAGGAGTTTGTTAGCTACTGCACATGTGTTCTGAGCCTCAAATGTAAGAAGGCTCAAATGTAAATACATTTAAAACTAAAAACTTCTGAAAAACCTCAAAGCAATATAAATAATAAACAAACAACAAAAGGGAAAACCTTTTTAAGGCTCTATATCAGGAGCTAAATTTCAGTAACAATTTGATCAATCAAAACAATTTCAAGCATTGTGACCTTAGGGGTCACAAAACCTATCTAATAATACAAAAAGGAATGGCTAAAAACCTCAGAAAATGAAAACCAAACAGCATAAACCTGACAGCATCAGAAAGTACATGCTAAAACAACATACCTGATTTGGCAGTGAATATTTTTAGTTTTGTTTTCAGTTTAAGCTTTTGTTCGGAGTTTAGTTTTCTAATACTATGCTATCAATACTTCAGTCTTGGAATGTAATGTGTTGTGTATCCGTTAGCCTTGACATTTGTGATCGTGTTTAGTGTGTTTGCTCTAAGAACTGAAAGTGAACTTGAGCATGGGAAAGGTACTCTATACGTAAAAGTGGTGGTGGTGGTGGTGATGATACAATCAATCAACAGGTTTTAAACCAATGTTGAAAAAGATGCTCACCTTCTCTACAGTTGTCGTCCAGATCTGAGCAGTGTTTGACTCTGGTGCGGTAAGAAGACTGTGTAGCAGAGCAATAACTTCAGCAGCCATGCTATTAGCCACGTGGCCACTAATGAATGGACGGATCGGGTCAGACCTGTAGGAAAAAGAGAGAGCGAGAGAGAGAGAGGGAAGGAGTGAGTGAGAGAGAGAGAGACCACCATATTTAGAACTGTGTGGTTCCGCTTTTATCTGATCTGTTTTAAATACTGATCTGTTAAATGTCATTCTGTGTGGTTTATTAACAACTTTGACCCTTATAAGTAAAACTAATATAATAATGATGCTTGTACTTGACTACAAGTAAAAACAATGTACTTGCATTACTCTTATGTTTTTAAATAGTTAATATCAATTACGCAGAATGTATCCAAAATATAAACCCTAATAGAGTGCACTTCCATTTTCTGTACATGTATGCACTTCTTGCTATAGCTGTGGAGCTATGTGGACTTAGAGCATAGAAATCTTCACAAATTCTTACAGGAGGAGACTGAGGGAAAAGTGGAAATATTACTTTCAATTTGTTGTCCATCCACAACTGCAGGTGAAATTTAAAGAGTACTTAATCTGTTTAAGCAAATGGTACTTAAACAATCAGACAGCATGTTACAAAACATGAGAGGTTGGTGTGTGCACCAAAAGGACTTGCTGTTCTTTAGCACATTTCTAACCAGTGGTGTTGTATTTTCTGTAGTTGTAAAAGTCTGGTTTCTATAGAGAAACATGGTAAAGAAAGAATAGTCTGAGCAAAGTGATGTACATGTGGATTAAAAAATTCGCATAGGTTTCAACATCTGACTAAGAGCTGTGTCAGCATATTTTGCTAAGGCCATATAGACGTTATAACTAGTTTGGTAGCCTGTGAGTTTAGAGAACTTTGGAGTCCAGATTAGAGCTTTATTGCTCTTACCTGGCCAGTTCAGAATTCCTGTCCCTGCACACCACCGTCTGGGCACTTTTCTTCTTGTCTCCAGTCGTGGCTCCTCCTGAAGTCTCCTGAACAAGGGTGTCTACCGGGGGGCCCACGCTCACAATGAGGCCAGACTGAGCCCACTTATTCGCCTTTCGCAGCGCTGCTGAAGCTTCCTCTGTGATCACTTCACAGCTCCCAGTCTGTAAGCAGATGAATGAGGTGAAGGAGATTCATTGGTAAGATCCACTTATATTTAAACAGTAATCATTCTTCTTATCAGTAATCAGCTCAATAACATGCTTATTACAGAATTCCACCAGGAAAGTAAATACTGGTGCAAGGCTTTATAGGCATACTTTAAAAAAAATGTAGCTTTGTATTAATCATGACTATAGAACACAGTGTTAAAACTTTTAATAGTAAATAATAATTAAAAGTAGAAATACAAGACTGACCTTAGTCATATCTCTGTCCATCTTCACCACCTTCTCCATGTTGGCCCCAGTACCAAGCCGAAAAGGACGTCCCTCTGAGCTGCTGCATAAAGGCAGGGACAAATAACAGGGGCATAGAGAGCCTAATATAGATAATAACCCTGAAACTTAAGATCCCCCAAGCACATTCAAGTTGTTTCGCAAAACGTCCCTGGGCAGTAACACTTTAAATTTGCTAGTACATATCAGAAGACACAATCCCGACATTGATCTCTGCAGTTTGCAAAAGAAACCTCCACAACAGATAACATTTCTTAGAATTTTTCAAATGAAGCTACAGACAAATCAGAGAATCAGACCAGTGCCCTTTTGCAGTTGCTGAAAATAACAGATTTAAGCATTTGCTCAGTGCGATGGAACTGCCAAACTGACTGCATTTCCGTCAAAATGTGCTGCCTAAGCTTAACAATGAAGTACAGACTAAACTGCTGGAAGACTTGCAGAATGTAACATTTATTGCATTAACTACAGTTGGGTTGACAAAAGAGTTTTATCAAATCATGGCTTCCAACACTTCCGACAACTGGGTAACCCCATTCTCAAGACACGCACTGTCTATGAAAATCACACAAGTGACCATTTTTAAGAAATACTACAGGGAGCTGTATCAAAGTGGAAAATTAACAGACCAAATGCCACTATTCCCATAACAATGGACAACAGCAAGAACATTGTGAATACAGTTAAAGCAGTTAAAGGTTTTAGTACATTTAGTACATACATTCAAAGATTTAGTATATACAATTAAGCTGGCTTCATAGAAGGGGATGAGCATTAATCAGACATCCAGGCTTTTAGGCAGAATTAGAAATGTGCTAAAGAATAGTGCTAGCCATATTACTACTGCTGCAGCAGTGTTAAAGGGAAAAACGAGATGGTCCAGCTTCCTTCACACAAGCCAATTCATATACCCATGGCTTGGAAGTCAAGCCACCTTGGACAGCACACCTTGGACAGCAGTTTTCTCAGCACTTCTCAGACAGGAGTATTAAGAGGAACATTAATACCAATACATCTGATGATGTAAAAATAGCTGAAAAACATGGAACAGCTTAAAACAGTTCCGATGATAATGCCACTGAAACACACAATACTAGCATTCATAAAGCAGAGTGACTCAGAATCAGCAGTTGTGAATAATGTCAAATGTGCCTGTGCCTATGCTCCTAGTTTCAAGATAACTGCTTTTATCTATTTATACCCATTTTTAAAATTTATTTACAGTACAAAAAGCAAGCTTCTCACTTGAGAATGTGGAAAAGATGTTCTGGAAAAAGAGCTTTAAACTTAATTTAAGCATGTCCACAAAAATGTGTGGTTAACTGAATGGACTTTCTTTCTGACTGGTTTTCAGAGAGGTTTTTAATTAATTTTTGTTTAATTAGACTGGTCTTCAGATAATTGTTTTTTATTGGTTTAATTTTGTTTAGGTAGTTAATATGAAGATATATGCAATTAAATTAATCTACAATGTTATGTAGCCCATGTTTTTCTAATTCACAGCCCCACCAAAAAAAAAACAACCCAAAAAACAAAAAAAACAGATCTGAACCAAACCATGAATTTGGAGAACACGCCTAGGTAATATAGAATGATACATTAGAGGGCGATAAAGAACATTGTCACGTCACGGCCCTGCCCCCTCCTCAAACGTCTTCGTGTGTGTTCCTCTGTGTTGCCACGCCCTCTCGTGTCGTTCACCTGTTCTGTGTTAGGTGTAATCATCTTGAGTGTATATATGTCTCCTGTGTTGTAGTGCGTGTTGTTGGTGTTTGAGTTGTGCAGAGCGTTTTGAGGTTGTCTTATGTGTTGCGTGTTAGTAGAAATAAAACTGTGTTTCATCGTGCCTCCTCCCCACATCCTGCTTGTCCTTGAATTGTCACAGAAACACTAACCGAAGAAGGATGCCTGGGATGGGTAAGAAGTAGGGGAGTAGACGCACTTCCCCAGCCCGTACATGGGAGCCCCCCCATGTTCTTGGCTACCCTATTGACTCCCGCAATAGGGGAGCGTGCTCCTGGTGCAGAAGCAGAGGAGTCACACGGGACTACATCTGACTACCAAGACTGGTATAATGATTTCCAGTCCTCGGAGTCGGACACCGTGCCCCTGAGAGACCATCGCTCATCCTGGCCTCGCTCCATGGGTCCACAGCGGGGGAGGGACCCGTTGGGTTCTACGGAGACCAGCCTGTCCGTTATGACCGGTACTCGGAGTTGGAATCCGCTGGGCTTTCCGGAGACCAGCCTAACTATGTGGATCGGTATTCGGAGGTGGAATCCGCTGGGTCCTGCATGGACCTTAAAGAGGGCTATGCGGAGTATGGCGAGAGAGGGGAAAGTAATGATGTTGCTCTGGAGTCGGACATGGGGTCCGATCGAGAGGAGAACCCATCAATGAAGGGGGAGGAGGTACCTCAGGAGGATCCTCCCTCTCAGATCGACATCACAGGCTCCTAGGAGAATGAGCCCCCAGCACCTAAGGCCCCACCTTAAGCTCCACCCAGGGCACACCGCTCCGGAGGAAGCAAGCTGCCCCGGGTGACTGGCAGAGAAGCGGCGTCATCGTCAAAGGAGGACCCTCCTCCCCTTGAGGCGAAGAATCCCAGAGCGCATGTGCCTACGCCGAAGCCTCTGGGAGGCAAAAAGGCAGCGGCACCGGGACTTGCTCCACAACCAGGCAACACAACCGGTGTGCTTCCCTACGCGCATGCGCCAGGGTCCGGACAGCCTTCGGTAACCGAGCTGGCGATAAACACTCCTCCCCAGGCTGGTTGGCATCCGACCCAGCCGACAGCTGGGGTTCCCCCACTCTTCCCCGGACTGTTTAATTTATGTAGTGCAGTGCCTGTCCCTGTCACTGTGTCTGTCCCCATTACGGTTAATGTGCCTGTCACTTTGTTCCCCTCTGTGTCTGTCCCTGTTAGTGTGTTTGTTCCCATAACTATTGTCATGTTGGTCCCGGTATTTCCCCCTGTGCTGACCTGTGGCGGACTGCCCGGTCCTCTAGCCTCGCCGTTTGGTGTTGGTTTTGGGCCCGCAGCCAATTAGTCTGGTGCGCCGGGAGTCGCGCCCTTGAGGAGGGGCTCTGTCACGTCACGGCCTCGCCCCCTCCTCAAACACCTTCGTATGTGTGTGTTCATCTGTGTTCCCACGCCCTCTTGTGTCGCTCACCTGTTCGGTGTAATCATCTTGAGTGTATATATGTCTCCTGTGTTGTAGTGCGTGTTGTTGGTGTTTGAGTTGTGCAGAGCGTTTTGAGGTTGTCTTATGTGTTGCCTGTTAGTAGAATTAAAACTGTGTTTCATTGTGCCTTGTCCCCACATCCTACTTGTCCTTGAATCGTCACAAACATAGGTTTAATCAAAACAAAACAAAAATTTCCTTATTCATCTCTTTATCCCTGTATCACTACAAACCTATAAATTGTCTATAAAAAGCTTTCCTGGTCTAGTAAACACAATGATCAACTTCTCTCGTGGGAATATCTTTTTTTACCTGAGTAATGGCTGAAGTACTTCATGGGAAGATTGATCTTCTCTCTTATGAATGAAAATGGAGAGTTTGCCATCCACAGCTTCTCCCTCCTCTCCAGCATCTTTGTCTGTCTTGATGCTGTTCTTTGGGGTAGCCCGGCTAATGCTGGTATCTGGCTCAGAAGAAGCAGGAGAAAGGAGTGTCTGGCAACCTAAGGATGATATACAGGCATGGAAGACAGTAATACTCATGTGAGTGAACTAAAAAATACAGATGGACAGATGCACAGATAAACAGAGAGAAAACAACAAATGTATTTTTTCTTCTTATATTGTTATTAGCAATAACCTTTCTGAGTGATTCCACCTCCACCTGAGGATCCTAAATGGCTGGTGCTGGTACACAACCATGCAGGCCATTACTAGAATTCCAGCTGTAAAGTACACTTCTGTTCTGAGAATTTTACTCAGTTTTCATAAAACTGAGCAGAGTAACAGTCTGAGTGAGCCATCTTTTGCTCAACTGGACACAGGTCATGCCTTAAGTTATTATTATTGGGAACAGTTTAAAACAACAAACAAATGTAAAACAATAAATTCCTAGAAAATATGTTCGAGACAAACTAAACATAAAAACACTAATACTGCCCAAACTCTTTCATATCTTCATCCTTGGTCTCACCTGGCACCACGTAGTCAGCTAACTTGGCCAGCAGAAGTGCTGCAATGCAGGAGGCTGGGTCATTGGCATCCTGTTGTTCTGTTTCAATGGCATTAATGGAGTAGCTCCAGGATGGCAGTGCCACATTACCACAGTCCTCAACACTCATAAGAGGTAGGGCAGCACGGCACAGCTGTAGGATAATCAACACCAGTTTGGGAGAAGGCCGCTGGTCGAGGAGCAGTGAGAGGAGCTTGGAGACACAAGCCGGTTGGCTCAGGATTGTTTTGCCTATATGGCTCCTGGAAAATGCATAGGTATTGAAGGTGATAATGAAATGCGTTCCTGTCCAGTAGGATCATACGATTTGAACAGAATCCTTCTTTTAAAAAATACACTTTATATAATGAGTCTCACATAGGTATTTCAATAATATATCCAATCATTATGCCCTTAACCGTTGCTTCTAATGTTTCTACAGACAAAGCAGGGCTAATGGGACTTTCTTTCAATGACAGCTGAAGACCTAGACAAGCTGGTCATCTTGAATACCTAGACAAGTAGACAAGTTGGTTATCTTGTATACCTAGACAAGTCGTTGAGTAGACTTAGCACATCCTGTAGGGCATCATTTCCAGCTGCTTGGTTACCACAGCATTCTGTTGCTCTCGCCAAGTGGTTGGTCAACAGACTGGACACCTGCCTCGCTAGCCCAGAATGAACTGCATCTGTGGAACCACCTGAAACACAGTCATGCATTTAATTCCTTACAGATTCTTTTTAGGCATTCATATTTATTTCTTCAGCACAAGGATTGCAATAATTGTATTCCTCAGAGTGGATATCACTTTTTTAATACTGATGAATTTATTTGGTTTCTTTCTCCTGGTCCCTTGCATTTATGCCAAAATACAAAAACAGATCTGCTGAATGTCCAGATGCTCTATGAAAACAGAGAAGTCAAATTTCTGAGAAAACAGAAAAATCAAGTCCCCTTGCTGAAGTAATTTTAAATATCACCTTGTAACTTACCTTGTACCACTATATTACATCTGTAGTGAGAATACATTTATATGTAAACAGAAAAGAAAAGTATCAAAAGAGTGACAAAAAGGCACAAAAACATTACTACCTAACAAAAACAGTATACACTTTTAAAAGTTGTCATATTGGTTGCCATGCTAGTCTTAGGTAAATGGACATATGTATGTAGCAGCACATCAGACAGTACCTTCCACCTTCTCCCACTCAATGCAGCGGTTGGCCAACACTTGGAAGGCTGCCCAAGCCATGGTGGCCACTTTCTGCTTTTTGGTTTGTTTCTCATTGGAACTGCAATCTCTTTGGCTGCTTAGGCTGCACAGCCGGTCCATCAGCTGAACCAGGCCACTGCGTACCAGACATTGTTCCTCACTCCTAGAAATGCAAAAAGTTCTCATGTTTAAGGGCTTTGGAGCGACACATTGCAGAAAATTTGTTACTGTATTACTGGCCTCTTCAATATGACAAAAGGCTGAAAATGATGGAAATGGTCTTTCCTTGTAATCATAAAAACAACTGCAGAAAATTATAGTATGTCCTGTCCAAGCACACTGGTTAATTGCAGGTCTGAATTCTATCATCACAAATTACTTTGTAAATACTTGTAAACATATAACAGTGCAGCCTGCCTTCTTTAAGTTATGCTTTCAAAAGTTTATGCACAATCTTTCCAATGTTAAACTTTAAAACATTTTATGTGAAAGCGCTGTGATTACCTGGTGTAAGGGATGGTGCACAGCAAGCCAATGCTATTGGCACAAGCAATGGGATAGCGAGCACACAGAGACACCACAGAGGTCATAGTCTCGCCAAAGGCTTCCTGAACCTGCTCCACCACACCACCACAGGTAAGTTCCTCAATCCTACAAGCAAGCATAAAGCAGACACACAATGCATTTTAACAATTTCTCAATAACTATAAAATACAGTGATCTAATGTACAATTGAGATGTTATATGGCAATTGAACATTTGAACACACTGAACATTTCCTCAAGAGACCAAGAAATAGAATATAAAGGCATTTATCCCTTCCTTGTAACGGATATTGAAACTAAGGAATTATTGCAAGTTAATGAAAGAACAAATACATATTGAACTTAAATCATTTTAATCACCAACACTGACTTTCTTTATATTGAGGCAGCCTCTAAAGTGCTTTTAATGAGAGATATTGTTTCAAAGTAGCTTTAATTATTACTGATGTTAGAGAAAACCGCAAGTGTGGAAGGAGGCCTTTTTGTAAACACACACACACACACACAAAATATATATATATATATATATTTGTTTTTTTTTTTGTGTGTGTGGTTTTTTTTTGGTTTTTTTTGTGTGTGTGTGTACAGAAGGTCTCTCCCTCTCCCTCTCCCTCCAAATAATTATTAGTATCAGTTAGCTGTATACTGGGGACGTACCTGGGCCCACCCTGCAGAACCATGGTGACAGGACCCACCAGGTGAGTTACTCCCCCCACTCGAACAGCGGCAGTGAGTAGCTCCCTCATGTGGACAAGAGCCTGCTTCCTGGTGCTGCCTCTCCTCCATCGTGTCTGAGCTGCTGCTAGAAAACTACTACTGGACACCTACACAAGATCAAAATGATTACTACGCAGTTCTAGATCTTTGTACATAAATGATTGGTGGAATAAACATCACATCTTATTATCTTGTACACATTTTGTATACAAAATATTGAGCAAGAACAAACAGAAGTCAACAGGAAAATAAGAACCCTAATGCACCCCTCTCCAGGCACACAAGAGGCAGTTGTACATTACCACTTCTCACTCCCTGTGTGCCACTCTCATCATATTTAAAGTAACACCTGCCTCTTGGATCCTGCCCTAATAAGCTCATAATAATAATAATTAAAAAATGATATAATACACAAATGATAATAAACAAACAGTCATTTACACTTCATATTCCATTGTCCATACAAATGTCCCCGCTATCTGAGTTAGAAGATTTTCTTAATCACTCAGTCAGAGAAAGTCAAATCAAGGTAATATTATGAATCATCATCATCACAGCTGAATACAAATTTTTGTAATTGTTGTTCAAGGAGCTTTTACAGGTCTTGACCTTTACTCTTTTCATAAACCCTTGTCTATCTGGGATAAGATCCTCATTTCTTCCAGTAATCCAAAGATTCTGAGGTGCAGATCATCAACCACAAGTACGGCATCTTCAGGATTAAAATTGTGGTTAGCAGCTGAAGTGATGGTAGGAACTCTTTATCCTGCCTGTTCCAAAAATCTCCAGACATGCACTGAACTTGCCTCCATCTCTTATGGAGAGTATGATGTTCATCCATGTTGCACCTTCAGTATAGATTTAAAAACAACTCTCACAAAGCTGATCAACCTTTCCCAAGCGTCTCTGTAATGTGAGCCCGTAGGAGTATTAAAATTCCATTTAATGCCTTTCTGCAATAGTTCAAGAATATCTCTCATCCACTCTGCAACAGTCCTTTTCAACTCTAGATTAGCAGCCACAAATTTAGTCCTGTTGTATGAAGACATGGTAAATCTGCCATTCTGCCAAATCCATGCAGATAAACTACACACTTGGAGAGAAATCTTTGCTTTGTCACACTGGCATCAACAATTCAATATCTCCGATGTCTTGATAAAGTGGTTTCTTTCTTTCATTTTACCATGGGGACTCAACCTTCTTTAACGTTAAGATACAGCTCATGATTCATTTTAATTGAGTCCATGATGAATTTTGATTGATTAACTGTCACTGAATTCAGCTGCTCTTTTGCATTGCACTGGTTAAAACAGGTCTTCTGATTTCTAAATCTTCATCACCACCTGACGTCAAGACATTTGAGCCTTTAGGCCAATATTCCTGAGGTAACATCAGAAAGTGTGCAACCTGTGCAATCATGCGATCCCAAGCATGTCATCTCAACCAAGTAATTCCTTCACAAATTCAGCCTTTAAAATAATTGTTACCAAGATTCCTAGTGGATTGTAGATTAATCTAAGAAATGACAATACTTCTGCAGATTAGAGCTCATTGTTGAATTGTTCCTTGAACTTAAAATCATCCTCAGGTATAGCAAAAAACAACTTATGACTTGAAGAGCGTCCTTTTATTGTCTGTGCACTTTTGTAGTTCCAAAGTTAGCACAACTTGGTGATGTTGCCCCAAACAAGTGTACAACATCCTGTAGGTCACTCCTCCATTTCCTGATTGAAGTCTCCATCTGCCACCAAAGGAACCTTAGCAGATATCAATCCTCAGCTAGGACTAGCATCAGGTAAAACATTTCACCAATGTCTGTCTTCAAAACAATAGGCTCTTTCCAGAATCTAGCTAGCAAACCCCAGGCAAAATCAGGTCCCTGCAACAACTGTGCATTCAGTGAAGTTCCTTGAAATGAGGCAGTCAAATACTACTCTGATCATCTTTCTGAGGGTATGCAGCATCATGCATGATGTATCATATTTTGCCAAGATTTTGTTGCAGTTCTTCATCAGGAACTTTCTCAGAATGACCTTTATCAGTGATGGCGTTCATAAAAAGCAGTGTCAGCATGAAACAAAGAATGAAACAAATGTTTTTTTTTAAATCACTGTCTTTTTATTTGTAACAGATATTCAACATAAAAAAAATATCCATCCCCCTCCCATGAGACAAACATGTAAATGTAATACATAGCCAGACTTCCATAAAAGATAAATAATAATAATAATAATAATAATAATAATAATAAACACTGTAATTTTAAATTATTTGAAATCCAATTTGAAATGGCACATGACTTCTCTGATTCAGTGATGATGTTTGTGAAATAGGATGTTTCAATTTAAACAAGAGCATTCTTCTGGCCAAAAGAGGGAGCTGAAGGCCAACATGACAGATTCCTCCCAGAGAGAAGGGTGAATTGCCTGAATGTGAACAGCATGTCCAAAACGTGTAGCAGAGAAGCTGGGATGGGTCTATTCTGGAGTTGCAGTCTAACTGTAGACCAATGCAGAATATGTACAATTTTAAATTGTACAATACCATGCTTATTAATATGAAAGAGGAAAAAATTCCTCATATTTTGTGCCAAATTTCTTTTGAAATGGGCTCATCTCCCATTTAAGGAGGTCTAAAGGCATTGGTTTTAATATTGAGTAGTTTGTAAATTACACTTATAGTCTGCTTTTTACTGATTTATAGCTACAGATTCTAAAGAGTCTAACAGAGTTGTGGGAGGGCCTAACAGAAAGATACAAAATCCAATACCTATTCAAGGCTAAAGTCCCATACCTATAAAAGTGTGATCTGGAAAAATCACTTATCTGTACTAACTGTTCAAAGAATGCAAAACTACAGTCAATACTGAGAGCAGACAGTGATACCACACCCCTTTTATACCAGAGAGTAAAGGCATCATCCATCACTGATGGAACAAATATTTGATTGCAGGTGGCACTACCTGTGAGATACTCCTAACGGAAAAAAAGATCTCCTAAACCGATTCCAGATTGAATTTGACCAAAGTGAATGATAATGAATGATTACTTCCCACAGTTTAGGCCATCTAAGACGATCCTACTGCTGAGATATACTGTTCAAAGTCACTGACATTTCTGTGTAATGAGGACTGGAAGACACTAAAAATCACTGTCTAATCCAGCTACCTCTAAATCTCACTCTGTTTAATCCAGCCACTCATAAATTAATCTGCAACTCTGTATGATTCTCTCTTGGCCCATAGTGCATAGAAGAATGTTTGTTCCTCTTCCTGAAAGACTTAATTTATTCATCAGACCCACTCTGCTGAACTCCCTTGATCTAAAATGTATGGGTTTCCACAAACCTCAGACCATTTTTGGACTTCACCTTTACTGGAACAACTGTTACGTTTACTTTCCTGCTCATCAGCTCCAGTAAGACCACCTGTTTGTACTGCAATGACAGAACTGGATTCAGCCTTTTCAGTTTGCTCCTCCTCAGTGCTCTTTCCATTTTGTTAAATATGAAACATGCATGGGTGACTGGAACAACATACTTAAACTCCTCTTACAATCCTTACATATACAACTTAGTTTTGCCCTATACACAAACAACTAAAGGAGATGCAATTTTCTTTTAAAAAGGTAATTCCATCGCTATGAGCTCTTCTTTCCAATAAAGAGCATAAGTGCATGACTTTAACATTACAGATACTCCTTGTCAAATCTAGATTTCTCCTTTCGTTTAAGCTCCTTCTGGAGTTTTTCCTTCCAGTATGTCAACTGTTATAGCAAAGCTATTTCTTTTTGGCCAAACCTGGATCTTAAACATTGCTTTAATGCCCTCTTTAATAGATGGAACCTCTTCACAAATATCTCCACAAATAGAGTCAATTCAAATTGACTCCATGAAGTGTACAGTATCAGTAAATGTTGATGTCCAGTGGATCCTCTCCTGCATCTCACAGGTCACCCTCCTTCATTTATCTGTCAACCTATAAGGAACCTCTATCACCATAAGCAGGCATGTGTTGTTCCTAAATCCCTAATCAGCTAGTTTTAAAATTAAACATTAAAATAAAGATGCAAACTTCAGAATTAGTTGAAGAGAATAGCTGGTCCCGTATTTTATTGCAAATCAACGCCATCAAGAATTACTGAGGCGCCCTCATGAGAATGTCTAACAATCACATAAAGAACCCACTTTTGCTACATTTTTTCAGAATTGATTGTTTTTACCTCACCTTCTTTTATATATTAGTGTTTACATTTCCCATCATTACATCCAAACCATACAACATTGAATATCAGTTTGCATATATTGACTATCTACACCAGATGTGACCCATTAGCACTACATTCTAAGATTATTAATATGTCTAATTCAATGTTTAAACCTTTTTCCTGTAAATACTCATTTTATTACCTCACATGTACGACTCAGTACTGAACGTCTTTGATGGCATTGCTATACCTTCTCAAAAGGAGACTAAGCTTGTAGTGCCTTTACATCTTAAAGGCCACAGTGACAATCACTTGTCATGTATGGACCTTCTGCAGATGGGCTGAAGCAATTGTCTGATCATTTCCTGAAGTGTTCTTCCAGAAGTGCCTTTGCTATGAAATATCCTCTGTCTGCACCCATTTGTTGACAACTTCTAACAAGCTTTCTTGGCTACTCCAAGAGCTCCACGAAGAGCAGGGAGTCAGTTGTCTGTTTTAGTCTCAATCATTTATTTGAAAGCCCTCATAAAGGCATGATACTGCAGAGGATCTCCATCAAATATGTGAATATCTTGGTTTTGTCAGAAATGATAGAGAGCTGCTTTGACCTCATACAAGCAATTCAATTTGTTTTTCCTTTATAGTTAAATTCATAGTTATCATGAACACCTGGAGCAAATGTATTTGAATGAGTAGGTAATGAGGGAAAGTGACACTTTGTATTTTGATGCCTCCTGCTGCTAAACACCAGCAAGACGAAGGTGCTGGTGTGGGCCTTCTGCTGAAATATAATTTTAATCATTTTCCACAAACGTTCTAGGTGCAAGTTGATCTGCATCTACATTCAGTAAAAGGTGTTTACCATTTCCTATGCATTTGCGCCATCACTTTGCTGAGTGAGACACAGTGCTTGACAATAATTATTTTGGACAGTACAATCTTTAGTTTAGACATCAATGCTGCTATTTCTGTTTCCAGTTCTAGCTGCTCCTTTTGCTTTCTCATTTGCTCTTCATTTTCTTCTAGAGCAGGTTTTTTTTTTTTTAGCAGCTCCTGATGAGCTGTAAGTGCAGCAACTTCAGTTTTGGCTTTTAAGCATGCAGAGGATGTATAGCTATAATTTTATGATTTACTAGAAACTGGACTGTGATCCGTAGCATTTGTTTAAAATGCCATTTAGCCTAATGTCATAAAGGAGGTTAACAATTTTTGGTCTAAATATTATTGATTTTGATCATGAGACGATTGCTTGTTCTTTTCTAAACTGTGAAGCTTTTCCAAAGTGTCCATGGAGTCTTCATTCCTTTAGAGTATCCCAGTTTTACATCCTCAATATAACCTTGGATATAAAAACTAACACTTAGAAATCATGGATAGTGTTTCTCCTTGGGTAGTAATAAAAGCATTAATATTTCATGCAAAGTGTTTGCATACTTAAATCCTTAAGTCAGAATGTTCAACTGAATATGTACTTAAATATAATCTTAATTCATCAGCTCTTTCAAACCTATATCATTATATCGTCAACATTGCAAAGCATGTAACTTAAAGCACCATTTCATATTCAGAGTGATCACTCAGACAATCAACACAGACTTAGCACCACCTCTATGCAGTCTCAATTACTTAAGCAGCAGTAATAACTCAGCGATGTACAGACTTCACAGCACTAGGAGCAGCAGCACAAATTTCAAAGTATATCCATAAAATAAGAATTCCATATAACACCTTTGCTGCACTGATTAAAGCATTGCTCGACCGTTTATTCAACTGACTGATATGACTCGGAATTAAAATTATCATCACGTGTCATTTCCATTTCCATCCGTTTCCATGTGGTTCAATGCATGCTTAAGTTTTCTGTTGACAATGAATTAGTAAATTTAATCAAAATCGCTGAGTGGCTAAGAAAGGAAGTACTGCCTGACATGTCTTGCCCAAAAAGATCCAACAGACTGCATGAATTTGTTAATTTATTTAGTCCATAAGAGAGTCATGGCTCCGTCTTCTTTTACACGAAACATCAAATAAGGACCAACAGTGATCAACATAAAAATAAGACTGCCTAACAAACTCCCTCTACAACATTTAAATTGACAATATATTTAAACATACCTGGTTTTTACATCTAGGCCTTTCCTGATCCTGTTCAATAGTCAATTTTCACACCCTAAATATGGTCATTTCTTATTTGATCATACAGATTTAAGGCAAACGTAACACAGATCTGAACAGGCACAGACCTTTTCTGTTGGTACATAATTTAAACCAATTTATTCTAACATGAGCACACTTCATTTTATATTAGTAGGCTCCATCAAGATATTTTCCAGATGATTAGCTCTTATTGGAAAATTAGACATAGTAAACTATTCAATAAAATGTAAAGGTAAAGGTACTCACTGCTTGGTTGGGTGTGGTCCCTATAAAGGCAAAGAGCTGTCCCAGCAAAACGCTGTATGTTGGTTTGTCTCGGCTGTCTTCAATGGCTAGAGACTGCAGCAATGTAAATGAGCTGCTTCTGTGACTGGTGGGATGATGCCGCCTCCTACAGAATAAGGGACATTGTTAACTGAATTGTCACATTGTGTACTGATCTGAACAAACTGCACATCACATTTTCTTTGATCTCACTTTGACTCTCCCTTTATGTCTTCACCGAGTTTCCATTCTTTTCCACTGAATTTCCTATGTCTTTACCATCAACTTTCGACTAACTTAGAAAACTATAACTAAATATCTTAATGTCAGTGAAGCTTACTGACCAAATTTTATTTTTCACTGTTTTTTTGCTGCAGTTAGGAAATCCCATGTCTATAGAAAGTAATGTCATCTCACCGCTGTGTTCCATGTGTGAACTCCATGTCTTGGTTTGCTATCATTTCAAGGTCAGATGGAGCAGACATACTACGCAGGAAAACTGGCTGCTTCACCAAAGGAACCATGGTCTTGGTGTCAGATACTGACTTACATGCTGAAAATGACAGACACCAGTTGATTATTTGCATATGTACGTGTACAAATGCATGGGAGTTCAATTCACCTGTGTGCAAATATGCAATAGATGTGTATCAGAATAATTTAATTAGATGTGCATGAGAATAAGTTTCCCTGTGTGTTATTACACACAGTGCTTGTAACTGGCAACATTCCTGCAATGGTATGTGATTCTGAGTTGTACAGAGCAAGTGTGAATTTTTTTTGAGTGCTTGTATATTTGTATGTACAAGTTAACTACCTGGTGTGCCTGTAGGGGTTGTGGTGAGGCTCCTACAGTGCGGGGCAATTGTGACATGTAGCAGTAGCTCTGAGCGATTCATTAGGCTCTTCACTAGGGCTTTGGTTTTGGCTAGAGGGACAGCACTTCTAGACTGCTGCATAGAACTGACCTCCTGAAAAAATTTCTCCCTGCAACACACACACACACACACACAACGTTTTAATATGGTTACTACTTGTTCACATCCACAGCATAGGTTTTCAAGCAAGTGTCAATGTTATAGTATCTAAGTTAGAAAAAGAGACATCTATTTGGGACAAGTGTGTGTCTTACTGCTGAGAAAACAGTCTTGGTTCCTAGAGGTCTGCTAGCTTGCAAGCTATTCTGATTCCAAATCACAACATCCATTGCCTAGTTTTCTTGGTGCTTTAGCAATAGTTAAAGTCCATGCACTTGCACATTTACCTGACAGTTTTATCCAAAGTGACTTACAATTCTGACTGAACACAACTTGAGCAATCAAGGGTTAAGGAATTTGGCATTGATGAGGCTAAAACTGGCAACCTTCTGATTACTAGTCAAGTACCTTAACCACTGAGCCTTCAGTAATTTATGCATACTTTAAAAATAGGGAGTCAGTAGTATAAAAAAAGATACTTATACTACTGTTACTAAAATATTAGAATATAAGAATGTACAATAATGTTTTGCCATCCAAAATCTTTGATGGCAGTGACTGGGAAAGCTGACATGGTTAAACAAAAAAAAACAAAACAAAACAAACAAACAAAAAAAAGGACTGATCTTTTATTATTAACCACCTATTTTTGAATATCTCCTATTGCTTTCTAGTGTTTTACATTTAACAAATGTTAACTCTAACTGAAAAATAGACATCTGATATCCATCACCTTTTGGCAAGTGAATAATATATATTGTTTAATATTTGTCTCCTGCATGTGGGACAAAAATCTTGCCAACTGAAATAATGAGAAAAATGAAAGCATAGCCAATACATATTATGGTGTCAGATTAATTCAGCCATTAGATTATCAAACACATCACAACCATGTTCCATCACTGGCAGAAGAAAGCAGACTTAAATTTAAATATAACAAGAAATCTACAAGATTTAAAAGATGTGAATGTACAGACTAAATCTTACCGCAGTGCCATCACTGCATTCTCTAGGTCACTCCAGTCTAATGGAATCTCCTTCAGAGAACAAAGAAGTTCAAGTTCCTTTATTTTGCTCTAAAAAGAGAGACAAAAATGTACACTCTGAATGTTAATCAACTTGGCCACCTTTTTAATTGTTAACTGCGAAATAGTGTTACTCTACTGTTAAACCAACAAACTATTCAGGTGAGCACTCTAGATATGTTAGATTTTTCATCATTATAAGAAAACATTTTGGGTAACTCAAACTGGATAAAAGTTCATATGGAAACAATAAAATGTCCATTACAAGCATGACTGATTGACATGCTACCCCCTCATTACCTCAAAGAAGTGGTAATCATGAAAAAAGGGTGTGTTGTTCTCTAGTTTGCCCTGTTGAGCTTCACCAACTTCACTCTGCCACTTCTGTTCTAGCTCAGCCACACTCTTGAAACACACACACACACACACACACACACACACACACACACACACACACACACACACACACACACACACACACAGAGAGAGAGAAAGAAAAGAACCACAATTACAATTAATAATAAATAATTACATATAAATAATTGCAGTAAATAATGACAAAATAAACAATTACAAAAGAAAAATGCCAACAGACCACCATAAGCACACATACTCTATGCATACCTGTAGCTGTCTTTCCATAGCATTGATTTTCTTGAAGGTCTCAACCATGATCTTGCATAGCAAATCATGCTCCTCTCTATGCTCATCTCGGTACTGAAAATTTACCAGAGACTGCAGTGCATCTATTAGACCCAAGTGCTTTATGACACATGACACGATCACCTCTTCCATTATGTCTGGCTGTATTACCTCTCTAGAAAAGGGACAGAAGGAAGCAATTAAGAAAAGAGTTTAAGTATTTAAAGGCACAAGAAAGATCTATAGTAAGGTAGTATTGGATGGAATATGTAATTGGAACAAACACGAAAATTCTACAACAATTTGATATTTCCATGTCCATATTTGACAGTGATACCAGAATACTGGTATAAACAGCAACCGTATTTGACAATGACACCAGAACACTGGTAAATATTTGGGCAGTGGTAGCCAAGTTGCCACTGTTGGGCCCATGAGCAAGGCCCTTAACCCCCAACTGTACTCGGTCATAATTGTAAGTCGCTTTGGAAATAAGTGTAAGCTAAATGCCATAAATGTAAATACAGCAGTAAAAATAGCAGTGTAGTTTTTCTCCAAGGTTCTTAGAGAAACCTTGGAGAAACAGGAGAAGGTGCTTCTGAAGTTCTAAGAATGGAAACATTTTAATGTTATGTTCCCACTTAGAGTGGAGAACAGAGCACTGTTGGAGATATACACACACATTTTATATATATATATATATATATATATATATATATATATATATATATATATATATATATATATATATATACATACATATACACACACATACATACACACATATACATACATATATACATAGATATTATATATATACATACATACATATTTTATATATATATATACACATACATACATATTTTATATATACATATTTTATATATATATATACATATTTTATATATATATATATATATATATATATATATATATATATATATATATATATATACACATACATACACACACACTCACACACACTATACATACACACACACACACACACACACACTATACACACACTACACATACAAACACACTATACATATACACACACACATACACACTATACATATACACACACACACACACGCACAAAACTGTTACCAATTATTATTATTATTTTTTTTACATTAACAGGTTAAAAAAACAATGAATTACAGTTAAAAACCTTTCAGTCTTCGCAGCCGTCTTTATGTTATACACTCACTTGATGCTGGGTCGAAATTGAGGACGCGCTCTGCCAGAGAGTTCCCTTAGGCGGCCCATTATGCCTGGTGGAAGACGAATGCGTGGCAAGTCACAGTACACGCCAGGAATTTGTCCTGGCGTGGGGATGAGAACATCTGTGGGGTAGGTGAACTCCCGGTCCTCCTCAATGGTGAGTGGAAGGGGAGAGGGAGAGGGCGTGAGAGCAGGAGAGATGGCACCGTTTGCTTCCACCTGCCATTGGCATCTGAAAGTGAGAGGAGCCATGAAAGAATAGGCATCAATTTTAATTTTTTAAGGATCATATTTATTAACTGAGAAACGGGTCACATCCCAAATCAGGTCACCTCTGCAAAAGTTTGGAGCAGAGCAGATCATGACAAGCTTCTTCCTCTCGTGTAATCTCAGGACCATTGTAGAGAATGCGCAACATGGAGCAGGCCAGAACAGACAGGCCCAAAGCCAGATCAGCCAGAAAGGGCAGACCCCCAGAGACATCCTCTGAAGACTCCTGGAACACACAGCCATATAAGTAGGTAGTCAATATTAGAATTATTCACCTCATCTGCAAGCAGAAGAATAAAATAATGGTAATGTTTTAAAAAGCATGACCATTTAATGCCATCTAAAAGGCACAGAAATAAAAGTACCAAATAACATTAAAGTTACACTGCCTGGCGAAAAAAAAAAGGTAACACGTTCTAATATTTTGTTAGACCACCTTTAGCTTTGACTATGGCATGCATTCGCTGTGGCATCGTTTCCACAAGCTTCTGCAATGTCACATTTATTTCTGTCCAGAGTTGCATTAATTTTTCCCCCAAAATCTTGCATTGATGAGAAATTTGGACCACTGCGCAGTCTTCTCCAGCACATCCCAAAGATTCTCAATGGGGTTCAGGTCTGGACTCTGTGGTGGCCAATCCATGTGTGAAAACAATGTCTCATGCTCCCTGAACCACTCTTTCACAATTTGAGCCTGATGAATCCTGGTATTGTCATCCTGGAATATGCTTGTGCCATCAGGGAAGAAAAAAAATCCATTGATGGAATAACCTGGTCGTTCAGTATATTCAGGTTGTCAGTTGACCTCATTGTTTGGGCACATAACTTTGCTGAACCTAGACCTGACCAACTGGAGCAACCCCAGATCATAGCACTGCCCCCACAGGCTTGTACGGTAGGCACTAGGCATGATGGGTGCATCACTTCAGCCGCCTCTCTTCTTACCCTGATGTGCCCATCACTCGAACAGGGTAAATCTGGACTCATCAGACCACATGACCTTCTTCCATTGCTCCAGAGTCCAATCTTTATTCTCCCTAGCAAACTGAAGCAGTTTTTGCCGGTTAGCCTCACAGACAAAAGGTTTTCTTAAGGCTACACAGCTGTTTAGTCCCAATCGCTTGGGTTCCCTTCGCATTGTGTGGAAATGTTCTTAATTTCACTATTAAACATATCCCTGAGTTCTACTGTGGTTAACATCTTTGACACAACCACAGGTTGTTTAACAAATGAGAAGCTACTCACTGCATCAGTTAGGGTTAAATAACTTGTTGCCAGCTGAAACAATCACCCATGCAGTAATTATCCAAATAGGAGGCTCTTACCTATATGCTTAGTTAAATCCAAGTGGTGATCTTTTTTTTTTTTTTTGGCCAGGCAGTGTATAATACACTTAAACTAAATGCAAAAAAAAAATTAAGCATTTGACTTCCTAGTTAACAAAAACACATCTATATATAGCAATTGTTGCTACATTTATTGAACAATAAACACTCGATGTCTTAAGATGTCAGCAAAACCAAACAAAAAATGATAGACACAATGCCTGCATTCTACCATTCAAAACTTTGAAGTCATATTCAAATCTACTGTAAAGCTAAGCAGGTAAGAGTATCACATTATAAAACAAAACAAAACAAAACAAAAAGCAGTTCCTAATGAATCTGTGATATTTACATTGTATTTGTTATTTGTAAAGGCTGTTCTTTTTTATTTTGGTATATATGGTATATATTGGGTGATAGCTAGACTTCATGCAGCTAAAAGGGTGGACAACAAATATATGTGATTTCCATGCAAGAACAACATGGAACAGTCTAACGATTGCAGGCAAAACAACATTCTGTGCCTCTTGGAACATTTGGGGAGATTAACCTGCTGCTGAAGGTGCTCGTCATCTTAACAAGCTGGTGGTGGAGAGAATGAGAGGTGTTATTTAGAAAGATCACTAACTTGGAAAGCATCCTCCTTTCCACCATTGACCTAAGTACCTAAGTAGGTCCAGCTGAATTCCATCTCCTATGACAGAGCTGGCTTTCTTGACAAGTTGTTCAGTTTTTGAGTGTCTCTCACTTCTTGACCACACCACTGTGTAGAACATGACACAGGATACCACTGACCAAACATCTGCAGAACCTTGTTGCAGACATTGAAAGAAAGTAGTCACTGCAGTAAGTAGAGATGACTGTAGCCCTTCATGTAAAGGGCCTCTAGGTTCTTGGTCCTCTCCAGCCAGTTCCACACTTCCCTTCTGTTGATCTTACATTTTTTTCTGGACCCTTTTAATCCCCATTTGTTCCCACTCTGAGTGCTATCAAATGTCATTAATGAAAGCCTTTAGGTCTCTAGTAATCCAGGGTTTATTATTTGGGAAACAATGCACTGTGTGGGTGGGGATGACATTATCCACACAGAAGTTAACATAACTTGTGATGTATTCTGTCAGCTCATCTATGTCCTTATCTATGTCCATGTGGTTCAGTTAGAACCTCCCAGTCCATAGCTTTGAAATGGCCTCTCAGAGCCTCAGGTACATCATGTGAGCATCTACTGAATGTCTTGAGGGTAGCAAGCTGCTGCTGAACTAGATTACTGGGGGGAGAGGTGGAGGTCATAAAGAGTGGAGCTGTATGTGTCCTTAATGTTGGAATACATTAAATCCAGGATTTTACTGACCCTGGATGGACAGTCAACAAACATGAACTTGAGTGCAACATGTAACACTACCGATCATTATATTATCAACTATGTACTAATAATGGACAAGCTTGAGAACCCAGACACCGCTACCCATGACCGAAGATGATCACAACAGTTGTTTCATATTTCCTTCACTAGATGAAAGAGATTAGAATCTCTGACCGACAACAATGCAATATACACTATACCTTTGGAAAGATAATACTGGCTTTCATTTACATCAGTGATACACTTATCTCTTCAGCTAGATTCAGCAATCCAGTGTTAAAGACCAATAAAAATGAGTATACAAGTTTACTCATCTAAGTTTATGGACTACTATGAAACAAAACAAATCCTAAATTTATAGGCCAGTAATGGATTGTTTTTCATGACTGTCAAATATTTAGTGTTAGTATAAATCTATTTTTACATGTTATTAAACCACACAGCTCGCAACATTTATCTGAAGCCCTGGGTTTAATTGGTTAAATTGCCATCTGTTTCATTTTGAGGCTTGCCATCTTTGCAGGACAGTAATGTCTGTAAGTTTTTTTTCCATGCTTGTCACCGCATTCATCTTTATTCTTTTGTGGTTTACAGCAGTTAAACAGATTTGTTTTATGTGATGGGCTGAAACTAAGCACCACAATGTGAGTACTAACAATGATACTGGAAAAGCAAGCTCTTTTAAAAGTGTCATGAAATTGTATTACCCTTATCTTTGAAACAAATCAAAAATGAGGAAATTTACAGCTGTGAGGCAATTTTACAAAACTATGCCAGCTACATTACTGAAATTATAATTTAGTAGCTGAAAATCATAGTATTTGAAAGATACTGACAGAGACAGTCTCTTTTACTTTGTAGCAAAGACACTGCCTTATTGGCTTTTGGTGTGACTTTGTATATTGGGGGCACAGTTAGTTCTGCCCCTGTGAAGAGTTTGCCTTGGGCATATGTTTAACTTGCACATACATGTTTGTCTTTTTCTGCCAAGTTCTACTGTGGACATAATTAAATAACTGTTTTTTTAGTTTCTGGTCATTATGTTTCTGTTGGAAAACAAAGGTTTGTAAAAAAAAAAGTGTGTAAAGTTGGTAAAATACAGCTTTGAAACTTCTGTACTTAATTGACCTTAATGATAATTAAGGTACTGCCTATGTCTCTGGATTACTCTCTGCCTGTTCCCTATTGGATCCTGCTACCTGTGGATATTATTTTGTATGTACATGGACTATGCCTTTGAACAGCTCCAGTTCTCTATGAAATTGCACCCATTATACTGCACGAGTCCCGTCTCTGTTCGTGTCCAGAAGCTGGATTCAAATTGAAGCGTTTCAATTCTTTAAACACCTGCTGGGCTTGGGTGGACCAGCAGAACTGACCCGACGCCTTCCTGGTCAACGTGATCAGTGGGGCTGCAACTGTGCTAAAGTTCCTAACGAACCTGCGGTAAAAATTCATGAAGCCCAGGAAACATTGGACCAGACGCACCGAGGTGGGTCTAGGCCAGTTCTCTACAGCCTGCATCTTGGTGGGGTCCATGCACAACTTATTGTGGGAGATGACAAATCCCAAAAAGGTGATAGTACAGGCATGGAACACTGACTTCTCCAGCTTGATGAAGAGGTGGTTCTCGAGCAGAACCTGGAGGACCCGCCTAACATGGGTGACGTTCATCTACCGTTTGGCTGTATATTAGGATGTCGTCTAAGTAGACGAACACATATCTATCAAGGGCCTCCCTTAGGACCTTGTTAATGTACCGCTGGAAGACGGCAGATGCGTTCATCAACCCAAATGGCAAGACCAGGTATTCGTTGTGATGAACGCCATCTTCCATTCGTGTCCCTCTTGGATTCTCACTAGGTTGTAAGCTCTGCGCAGGTCCAATTGGTAAAACTGGAGGCCTGCTGCAGTGCCTCAAATGCTGAGGTCATGAGAGGCAATGGATAATGGTCCTTAACAGTCACCTTGTTAAGGCCCCGGTAGTCTATTCTTCACGACAAAAAACAAAACAAAAAAAACAACAACTAAAAAACCCTGCGCCAGCCGGGGAAGCAGATGGCCGGATGAATCCTAGGGCTAAGGCTTCCTGGATATATTCTTCCATTCGCCTGACGTTCGAGCCCCGAAAGGGAGAACAAGCGGCCTCTAGGGGGACTGGAGCCCAGGAGGAGGTTTATGGCCATATCATATGGCCGGGGGGCAATAGTTGGGCCTTCTGTCTGCTAAATGCCTCCCTAAGGTCCCAGTATTCCTGGGGAACTCGATACAGGTCTAGACCGTCGGGATTGTGATCAGCCCCAGACGGGGGTTTGGGTGGCTGCAGGCAGGAGGCCTGACATGTTGAATCCCAAGACAGCACCAACTGGCTCAGCCAGTCTACCTGAGGATTGTGTTACTGAAGCCAGGGGTACCCCAAAATCAGCTGCAAGATGGAAGCATGGATAATGCACAGTACAATGTGTTCGGTGTGTGCACCAACTTGCAACGTGACTGGTCTGAGGACTAACAACTGCTGGCTCGAGGGACCAGCCATCAATGGCAGCAAATGGGTTTGTCCAGTGGGACCAGCGGCAGGGCTAACTTGTTGGCCAACCCAGCGTTGAGAGAGTTGCCTGCTGCTCCAGAGTCTACAAATGCCTGGAGACGTGTTTGAGACGTTCCCCAAGCCATTGTGGTGCTGAGGAACAACCCTTGAGCTCAGGGAGGACTGGTTGAGTCTGTCAGAGGTCCTCCCTTCCCTGACAAACGTTGTCTTTTCCCTGGAGCTAAGGAAAAGCTGGGTGGAGATGATCCGAGCTTCCGCAGTACAGACACCTCTCTTCCCGCATATGAACGTGGCACTCACTCCAGGAAAGGCGGGTGTGTCTGAGCTGCATTGGCTGGGATCCGGACTCCCCCTGCTTGTCAGGCACATGAACAGGGCGCGAGCGCCTCGACTGATCTCTGGTCCCCGTGTTCAGTGCCTCTGCCACATGCGATTGTCAAAACGCAATACCAGATCAATCAGGTTGTCGAGAGAGGCGGGAGTATCACGGTGGACCAGTTCGTCTTTAAGCTCCTCGCTTAGGCCCTGGTGGAAAGCGACCATCAGCGCTGTGGGGTTCCATCCACTCTTGGCTGCCACAGTGCGGAATTCAATTCACGTAATCAGCCACTGCTCTTTTTCCCTGAGATATATTAGAGAGATGGGAAACCGTCTCCTCTACAGTGACTGGATGGTCGACAGTCTGCTTAAGGGCAGCAGCAAACTCTGCTGCAGTGGAACAGACGTCAGAGCCCGCCCAGTCAGAAGGGAGATTATGTATGCCACCTTTGCTTGCTCTGTGGGGAACCGAGGTGGCTGCTGCTGCTCAAAAGCCAGTGAGCATTGAAGGGGGAACCTCACCAGCATAGCGCTCAGGGGCAGGGAGCAACAGCTCTGAACATGAGGTGGGCAGGATTTGGGCTGGCTCTGCTGCTGCTGCCACAGCCCCAACTGCCTCCTGACTAGGGGCAGCCGGAGGCACTGGTGTTTGTGCCAGGAGGTCTGTTCATGTCAATCAACTGATTAGTCAGAGTCACCTTTACCTGTTCCAGATCTAACTGTTGAGCTGGGTCCATGGCTGGGTCTTTCTGTAAGGTGGGCTCAAACCCAGGTCAGCTAGGTGATGACACCAACAGCCTACTGGGTGAGCAACCATGCTCTAATGATGGTGGGCCTGTGTGCAGAACAGTTAGATCTTGGATCAGGTAAAACAAAAGGAAAAACTAAACACCATGCCGAGCGTGGGAAAAAGAGAACAAAGGACAACACGGGAAGAATGGCAACCCCGGTGCACTGGGGAAAACCAAACTAAAACTTCCCAAACAAAACCAGAAAACGGGGTGGAACTTTAATGACTAAGGGAAGCCTCGGGAGAGAGACAGACTCAAGAGGGTAAAACTGGAGAGGGGACATGTAAAAACACCGACACCCTCACAGGGAAGAAATGATGTTTAACACAAGGGCTCACAGACCTCAATACCTGAAGTTACCAGCTAGGAGCTTGGCTCAAAACTTTAGCAAAGACCCAGCACTGAATGACTAGGTCACTGGGCTTTTATAGATCTAGCCCAGCTGTTGGGCATCAAGCCTGATTAGTAGTGTGGTTGACTCGAGGCCTCCCTCTGGTGGCCAGAGGGCGCCTTGGCCTGGTGCCAACCCTTACAATTGTAGTGTCCATTAGCGAGGAGAATGGGCCCCGCCTTTGAGTCTTGGTTCCTCTCAAGGTTTCTTCCTCATGCTCTAGGGGGGTTTTCCTTGCCACTGTCATGTTTGGCTTGCTCACTGGGGGCTTGGACTCGGACATGTGTAAAGCTGCTTTGTGACAATGGCTGTTGTAAAAAGCGCTATATAAATAAATGACTGGACTAAACGATATTAAGCTCACTGCTAATAGGCTAAAATGTTATACTGGGGAATATACTGTAATACTGCAAATAAATAATATGCCTTCTCTTGTGCACAAATGTTTATTTAGACTTACAAAATTTCACACAGGAAGCATTACAAACTTTTTCCAGCAGGAAGCATTTGTGATGGAAACATCGTAGTCTACCCTAGAAGCCGCTGAGCCATCACTCTGCTTCCAGATCATAACTACACCCAAACAACTCCACATAAACTTCAGCTAAAGTAAGCCTCTTCCATTCCATTGTGTCCAAAAGTATTGGTGATCAAATTACTAAAAATATCCATGACTGCATCAGTTTCACCAAACAGTGTTACAAGTACGCGCTACAGCTTATCCGGCTAGCACGTACCAGAGGTCTATTGATTTGCACGTTGGTCACTCCCTTACTCAGCGGATGACCATACAAGGCAAATGAGCTGTCTACAGTGTCAGCAGAGTGACCACCACTTCTTTAACCAGCTGTCACCCGCTCCAGGTGCATCTGGTAAACACTTTTGCTAACATGCACAATTTGATGTCTAATGCACTATTAGGCCTCTTTTCCCTCGTAACACTTTTTAATACCTCATTAACATGTATTGTCTGGTAACTAAAGGCTTGAGTATTTTGTGTTAGGTTACAGAGGAAATGAAGCAAGGATATAAAGAACTTTACTTACATTCTATACACTATTTAAACATCACACGGTTGCTTTGGCGGTAAATAAATTTATGACAAAATCTGAAGTTCTCATTTTAAAAAATCCTTTTAAAAGGGAGTTGTGCAATCACTGTATAAACAACAAAGAAAAACAGTGTACTCAGTGTGGGATTTCTGACAAAGGGTTGGTTGCATGTGGACGGCTGATAACTAGCATGCTGGTAGTTACACTAGTTCTAAGACATGTGTGGCTGAATGGACTGTATTTTAAGCATATTTGATGCTATGAAGTGATTCATTTTAGTATGCCAGAATGGCTAAGGGGAGCAGGTGGAGAATGAGGTTTTAATAAGTGCATTTATTCGTTATTCATCCATTATGTACTTGTAAAGTGCTATAATTAACAAAGAAGGTGACAGAAATAAAGTGTATTATTATTTTTATGAATACAAATTGTCAATTTTGCCAAGCTGATTCTGTAAAAGCTTAAAAACAAATCAAAATGATAGTATACAAGATTAACTTCAGTCCAGAAATGTTTAACCAAAAAAAAAAAAAAAAAGAAAAGAAAGAAAAGGAGAGCGAGAGACTGCCATGTTCCAGGTAATTTATGGCTAAGTTTGGAACTATCCAAAGACGGTAAAACTTGCCATCAAGTCAAAGAACGTAACAACATAAGTAAACTTTCTTTGTTTTGAGACCAATGCTACCACCTAGTAAAATGTAAAAACATGCTTGCCTGTGCTCGGACAGTGCAGGAGAAACCCCACATGGCTTTGTCCGGAGTATTGTGCTCACGGCCACTTCTCATCTCAAAGGAGAATGTCACCGTGTCTCCTTCCACCTGGATGACAACAAAAAGATGCGACAGTGATTATGTATGTTCGGAAAGTAGACTTTGATTGATGTATTCTGCACTTAAAACTTGCTGTTTGATTTCAGGTCAAGTTCACATTTAAACGTGAATTTATTTATTTATTGTTGTCTAGAGCATATAAACGAATGATTTGAATATACTTTCCCATTTGTATACTTTACTCAATGCATGTGAACTTCTCTTCACATAACGTTGTGCATGATTAGGCAACATAATAAACAAACAACCACAATCAATACCCCCCCCACACACATTTCTAAGTTCTTTTGTGTATTCAATTTTAAAAAATATAAGAAATTTGACTAAATGACCAAGTGCCAGACTCAAAACACTTGACTGTAATGGCACTATGCCAAACAAAATGTGCAGCATTGTATTTAATTCCTATTCATACAGTTAGAGTGGCGATTATTAATGCTGCACTAAATACATCTATACCCAGTCCAATCAAAATCGATGTAACCGAGACCCTAATTATTAAAGACCCATACCTAGAAATGACTGACTAGCCCCAGTTATGAGACCAATTGTATAACGAAAACTCAACTGTAAACATTTTTAAGTTTCATCAATACAGGAACTAATTGCTTGCATTGAGTTAAAGACTTCAATAATAAACCACAAAAGAACAGCAACATTGTATCAACAGTCTATATTTATTTATAGTTTCTTACTCTAATGCCTAAATTTGCATTTCTTATGGCAACTGTTTGTGGCATTCTGAGATCCTGCTCTATTACTGCAGTTGTAAAGTCTGCCATCATGTTCACGCCGAACAAACAAAAAATACGACTTTTAAATACATTTGTTAGCTAAATTGTGCATGTGGAGAATTTGTTGAGGACTTGCATGTGTAAACAAAGAGAAAAGAGAAAAGATTACCCTATCCACTTCAGATTCTTCAGAATACTACCAGACAGGTTTAAATTAGTACTTTTTCAGAGTGGTTTTCTATTATGGATTGTTAATATGCAAATGAGGACAGTGGCACAATATAACATGCAAATAAATACACTTGTAATCCACATTTATGCACGACAAAACATTACTGCGGCACTAGTGATAGGTCGTAGGAATTTGGCCATAAATCTCTTCCAAGAAAAGTAGACAAAAAACAAACATTACAGAGGTCAGAGCTAAAGGCTTTAGTTATTAAAACCAGTAATCATGAAGGTCTTTGAACGTCTGGTCCTAGCAGAGCTAACAGGTTTGTTGATGTGGTCAACTTGGCCCTGCACCTCATGCTACAGCTTTTCAACAGTCCTGGAACCTACGCTAGAGTTCTGGTTGTGGACTTCAGTTCAGCTGTCAGCACCATAGTGCCAAAGATGCTGCAGGTGGACTGTGGATTTCCTCGCAAACAGGAGACAGCAGGTGCGGCTAGGTAAACACACATCAGATCCCTGAACCATCGGTGCTGGAGTACTATAAGGTCATGCTTCCTCACCCCTATACCAATGACTGTGTCTCTAAGGAACCAGCTGCAAGATCCTGAATTTTGCAGATGACACTACTGGGCCTCACTGAGTCTGAGTACAGACTACAAATTATTCCCCTGATGAAGCTTTGACCTGGTTGTGCAAAAAAGCCATAAACAGCATAGCTATCAAGATGGCCTGCCTTTCTGAACCTCAACCCCCTCTCCTTAGGAGTCATAAATTCATGGATGGGAAGGCGAAAAGCTTACCAGTCTGTTTATATTTCAAGACACTGTGACCATAAATTCCAAGACTTAAATCTCTCTCAGGACAACCAACTTTTCTCACCCCATAGATTCACAAAGTAACAACTTGGCATTTAATCTACTATGATGTAAAATGATAATCAACCAGTAAGATATGGTTATTTTAATATAATCTCCAAATTGTGATGTTTGCTCCTGTTATTTTATAAATATCTGCTGTCACATTATTCTGTTCATTAGTTGTTCCTTTTTAATTTGCAATATTCACCCAGATTAATGACCTCGTGCATGTTTTAAACAAATTGTTACTCACTCCTAGTTGTGCTTACCAGAAATCCTATATGCACCAATTAGACAATATCGTGAAGTTAGTCGTAACTACTAGAAATTAGGGAAGTAATTAAATCAATTATCCATTTGCTCTGCTCCTCCCAGGGTTTGTTCACAAACCTAATTCGAAGACCAGGAGGCACAATTGGGTATTAATGTATGATTTGCTTGGTTTGTTGTACTATATTTTAATTTTTACCAATTTCATATTGTTCATGTGTATTCGTCGGAATTTGTCCATCATGTCTTATACTGAGCAAACCCATCTGGTTAAGACTGGTGTTTCAATACACTACCAGAAACAAACCAATTATTTGGAAATGTCTGCCAGAGGAGGCCTAAATGGCTCTCCTTCAAGACAGCTCTGAAGACCCAATCCCAATCAGTTTGGAATCAATAGTAACCAAATAACAAAATAAGGTTAACTCTCTCCTCTTGTCTGTGATGCAGCCTGTGATATGTGCCACAAAGGCTGGCCCTTGTTCCTCTGAGCTGCCTTTTAGAGTACAAGTATGCTTGCATCACAAATTTTGTTTGATAAGTTTGCTTTGTTGTTCTTGTTTGGTCGATATGTAGACTATCCAGTTGGTCAGTTCCAGAGGCTGGTTAAAACAGTTTCCTTTCTCTTTAGTTTTTTTAATCCCAATTAGCTAACTCATCCACCACAGATCACCTGCATTAAATTCTAAATTCTAGTCAATGTTTGTCATGCATGTTTTTCATACCTATTCAATTAATATCCCTTGGATTCGTCTGTGAGTCGAGAATGATATTCTAATGTTTAGTAGATGAGACAGACAATCACGCATCAAATTAGTGACTTTCATGAGTTGAGGCTGAACTATTAATCTTTAATAATTAAAAAAAAAAAAGTCCCTATTAATCAGGGTGGTGCCCTTATTAATTTTATCTGTTGTAACTGACAATCCATTAAAACCGCTACACTTTCTACCACACAAGCGTGATAATAAGAAGAAGCCAATATATGAAGTCAATATCAAGAAGCCAATCCTGACTTTTTTTTTCTTTTTTTTTTTTTACATTTTTGCATATTTTATTGAATCATTAGCAAGCAACAAAGAGGCTATGAATAAACTCCCAGAACCCGTATCTTCATAGCAGTAAGGTTGAGCAGGTTCTAGTGAAGACCACAGGTGAAAATGTTTATTTAAGAGCAGACACCAAGCCTAGGCAGAGTCTGTACCATCATGCATGAGTTATGACTGCAGAGACAGGAGAGGATCACACAGTAGGGTGTCCGCGCATGACTCAGGAGTTCATGTCACTGCTAGCTCATGAAATGTTAGCTGACAAAGTACATAAACCTACAAAACTACTCAGGACTATTGAATTCTCTCAGAGCAATTTCTCATCATGTTTATTGGTAGACACATCAAATTAAATGTATAAACAAATATACTTTTAGGGAATCACCTTTTGCACACTAGGAAAGTAATAATCTGTTCTATGTTCTATTTTCAAAACTCTTTTTGCTTTACACATATGATGAGGTTCACTGAGTGCACTGTAAAGGTTAGGGAAAGTAGCAAATGGCAAATTACTTAGTTTTACCTGGTTTATATTTTTCCTCTATGTAAACCGAACAATTTTGTGTTTGCCATTCGTATCAACAACCACTTAGCATCGCTACACCAGATTTGTAAAAATAACTTTTAATGACTCAGTTCACAAACAGATGTTCAGCACTGTAGTGAATTTTGTACTTTTAAAAAATTGTTAGTTACAGATGTTAAATTTAATCTGGGCACCACCCTGATTAACACGGAAAATTAAACAAATTTAATTTAAATTAGACTAATTCAGTCTCAACTCATGAAAGTCGCCAATTTGATACGTGATTATTTCTCGCCTACCAAACATTATATCATTGGCTCACAGACGTAATAACTAAGGTATGTTTATCGAATAAGCCGAGATAAGAAAACATGCACCACAATCAGTGACTAAGATTATATTAATGATCAGAAGTGGCTAGTTCAGTAGAATCATTATAATAGACTAACAATGTAAACATGCTAAAGTTAATACAAACAATTTGTGGTGGATACAGGTAACTAGATAAGCTAATAACTTTTTTACAAATACAAATTTGAGAAACAAACTAAACAGAGTGATTTACGCAATCTATTGGAGGAATCAACAGGTAATCTACTTATCGATCAAGACCAACAAACGAAACTGAATCAACAAATTTGTAATAAAAATATGCCTACAGTCGAATAGGAGGATCAGGAGAGAAAGCCATTGTGAACTGAAGTGGGGAACAAATTAAGAGTTATGAGGCTGTGTCACAGGTGAGGTTAAAAAATGAACTAATCTAATTTGATTAATAAACACTAAAGCCAACAATGGTATCAACTGGTAACATCTGAAGGAAATGTCAGCCCTTACGACTCACTGGCGAACAGTCTCGAGCTACATGAGTGTGTTCTGTTGGATCACCCAGAGAGTGCGGCGAGTGCAAGGGAGAGTCCATTTGACTTCAGGCATCAGGCCAGCATGATCAGTCTTTCATCCAAATGCCTGAATGGCAGGGAGAGTAGCATCCTTCCTGTGAAATTGTCCAATGACTGAAACGGTCCACTGTTCCTTGTAGTTCTTGACATTTGGTGATGTGGAGACCAGGGTTATTATACCAAAGTACTGGACCTTCGGGTCTGTATTGGACCCCAAGGTATTGGACCCCTGGGTCTAGTGAAAGTCACATAGGGCTTTGCAGGCAGACCTTTTCCGAAATTAGTGTGTGTTCTTTATCGGCAGTCTATTGGAATTCCGGGCTCGATCAGACGGGTTTGTTCAACAAGAGCCATGATGGGTCAATTAAGATGAATATACAATAGCGAAAAGAAATTAATAAGATAACAATAAAAGAAACAACGGTATCCAATTAAAATATGGTAAACAAAAACAATCCAGTATTGTTAGCTGCTTTTCCAGAAGTTATTGACTTGTTCAAGAAACGATAAAAAATAATAATAATAAAAAAAAAAAAAAAAAAAAAAGTGTCTTCGCCGAAGTTTGGGTTTTTTTGCCCCCCTTCTTTGTTTCAGCCGCAGTTTACACCTCATACCCAAAAGAAGAACTCCTCTCCTCACCTCTCAACTCCACTCACCAACCCAACTTCTCCACAGTACTCCACTGAGGGGGAAGAACTTATCAGATATCTTTTGGAAGAAATGAGGCCTGCCTAGGTCATGCATATTCACTAACTTCTGTTCATGATTGGGAGAAAAGAATTTAAGAGATATAGGGATACAGGAATACATAGGGTCCACCACTAATCAATTATAAAGAAAATAAAGCAATAAAGGGATAATAATAATAATGCAAATCAAAGTTTCCTATCCATTTCTACGTCCTGGTCTTAGAATGAGAGCAGCGCATTTAGATAATAAGTTTTATTACTTTCCTGGTTTCTAGATGTTACAGACTACTAACTTTAATATACTACCTAATTGGTTCATATAGGATTTTTGGTAAACACAACTAGGAGTGAGTAACAATTAGTTTACAATATGCATGAGGTTAAGCAGTATACAGATGAGGTAATAGGAGTGAATAATACAAATTAATGAAGGACAAGTAATGAAGAGAATAATGCGACATTAGCTAATTATATACAACAGGAGCACACATCACAAATTGGAAATTATATTAAAATCACCATTACTGGTTGATTATTTAACATCATACATTAAATGGTAAGTTGTTACTTTGTGAATATGTGGGTTGAGCAAAGTTACTTGCCCTGGTAGGAATTTGAGCTTAATATAATTTATGGTCTTCCTTACTATACCCAGGCTCTCACCTTACCATCCATCAGTTTATGAACCTAGGAAAGGAAGGGGCTGAGGGACCAGGCCATCTTCATAACTGGGCCAATTATGGCTTTGTTGCTAAACCTCCGGACACCAGCATATCCCAGGTCTAGTCTGTGGCCCAGAGGTGGAAGAGAGCCCCCCTTTTGACCAGGTTAGAACTTCATCTGGGAATCATTTTTTCACTACAGCACATAATCATTTCTGTATTTTAGAAAATGTTTTATTTAAAACCCAGAACATAATTTGGTTCTTAAATACACAATTTAGTTTTGACAGATACAGAAATTTAAGCAATAAAAATGATGATTTTTTAAAAATAGAAATCAATTAGTTGTTCATTTTAAGAGACTTGTCATATTGTCTTTTGTATATTTACTACTGATCTCTAATAAAGTATTTCTTATCCGATTACTCGATTGAGTATTTGATAATTTTAGCAATCTTGTATTCTATCCTAGTTTCTACTTTGGAGTCACTCAAGTTTCTGGGCACCACCACATCCAGGGACCTGAAGTGGGTGAGGAATATGGTCTCCAACAACGACAGAGCAGAGCAGAGGATGTTCTTTCTGAGACAGCTGAAGAAAATTCAACCTGCTACAGAGCAGGTTGAATGAGCCAAACTCCACTGAATGTTGAGGACTGCAGAGAGGATCTTTGGATTTAGTTTGCCAATGCTTCAGGACATCTACAACAGTGGGGTGATGAAGTACACCAGCAAAATAATAGCTGACCTCTCTCATCCTGGAAATCACCTCTTCCAGCCATGACCCTCTCTTACAAGATTCAGGGCTATCAAAACCAGCACAACCAGAAATACCAATAGCCTTTTCCAAGACCTGTAGGGCTCATCTACCACAGTGGGCACTTTAAACTTTAAACCTTAAAAGTAACCTCCGATACTGTATACAGTATACTGTATACATGTGTGCACTTACCAAAACAAATCCCTTGCATGTGTAACATGTGTACTTGGTGAAATAAAATGATGCTAATTCTGACTCATCGATCACTAGCAGTTAAAATAATTTGCATGCACATTCATTAGAAACTGGTAATTAGAGTGCAGAGATTTGACTTTGTTCTACTCCATTTTTTGAAAAATAATTGGGATTTTAAATAAAGCACATAAGAATGAGTTACTTATGCATCTTTTAGAGTCCAAAGAGTTTATTTCTCTTACCTTGACTAGGTCTTTTGGCCAGCCAGTACCCAGGACGCTGCGGCTGCCATACCCCAGAGTGTTGCCTCCATACTCTGTCACTTTGCGACTGTTTGTGTTAGGCCCAGCATATATAACAAGCTTCAAGTACAAAAGAGAGAAAGGAGAGCACACTTTAAACAGTAAATATTACACTAAAACCATTTTCATACATTCAGCCTATTAATAAAATGCATATTTTTATTTCAGTACAAATTAAAAACTAATTAGCAAGAAAAGTGTTTTAAGTTTCAAGTTTGGTTTATTTGTCACATACATAGTCATACACAGTATAACTCGCAGTGAAATGGTTGAGAGTGCTCTGTCCAAACTGAGGAAAATAAAACAGGGGTGCATAGAGAAATATAGATATTCTATATATGTGAAATATATATATGCAAAGAGAAATATATATATTCTATGTACAAAATATATCAACAATGTATGTACAATATATGTATATTATGATTATATACACAATATACAATGTATATAGTTGTGTATATATGTACACAATGTACAGAATGTACAGATCCATTTTGTAGAATAACATTTACAGTTGTGTTACAAGGTAATTGAATATATATATACGTATATATACACACACAGTTATGTTACATGGTGGTGGTGGTGCCCACATGAAATTAAGTGCCTCATGAAATTATGCTATTAATATTATCATATGATTAAAGAAAGTTAATTAAAACATGACATTGAGTGTGTGCCATACATAACTATTATAGCTACCTTATCATAGTCATACTGAGAAGAGCAGCGAGGATCAAAACGCAGATAAAGACAGCGAGCGCCAGGGATATGGACAGTCTCTTTAAATTTGTAGTTGTCCCGTACTGGATGGACAGTCTCAACAGTTTTTCCAGCAGCCCATGGTGCAGGGATCTTAAGACCGGTCAGGAACCCTGGCTCTTCCCTTTCATCAAGAATCCGGAAACTGAGGGATAGGTTTGTATTATACGTTGGTTTTACATATGCTGGCCACCAAAAACAGTAAATACATTTTTGGGGGATTTTTTTCTGTTCAATCAGGAGGCCCTGATCACTGCAGGAGGTTCTCGGCAGCAGCCTAGGCAGAACTTTGCAATAGTCTGCCCCTGCTTGGAGATTGGATTTTAAGAACCATTGGGGATTATATTTAAGATTATATTTAAGAACCATTTAAGGCATTAATTCTGCAATTCTGCAAAACTGACTTCTTCCTTTTTCATATTTTGTAATTACCCACGATACCTTTGTGTCTTTAATACAATGGCCACTTTGAATGAGTATGAATGGTGCTATATAAATAAACTTGCCTCATTAAAGACACTACAATAACTCTGTTTAAATAGCAGATTTAAAAAAAGTCAGATACTTCTTTCAAAGAGGACAATCTTAACAGTTATATATCAAACAAATTGAGCTTAATGAAATATCTTGTACAAGAAGTCTGGACAAATGGCAAATTTCATTTTAGCCTGAGAGAAAAAACGAAATACAATGTAATACTACTACTACAGCCATCAAACCTGGCATAAGGAATCAACCTCAAAGCAAGAGCATATAACTGCTTTTCATATTGGTATTACTTATTTATGTAACCCTTCAATACTTTCTTCCTCACAAAGACAAAAGGTCAATTTGATATTCCTAAAATTCTGAAGCTATGGCAGTAAAAAAGCTTAAAAATATGACCCAAAGAAAATACTTGCACGTCATACTGATAGGTATAATGCTAGGCAATTCCATGATTATTTATTTCCATGCACTTGGAATGGGCTTCGCAAGACCAACTGAAATTCATTCACAAATTCACATTTATTTACATCCTACTTTTAAACACACTGTTGAAAAGGTTATATAACTGAGACCAAATAAATGCCCATGAACAAATATTTAAACAGAGTTTAACAGTTTGCAGATGGTAGCAAAGTGGAACATCTAGAATAAAGGACAACATATGAACCTACTTGTCATCATTACAAGGCATCTTCAGTCCATGGGTGAGTGGGCCACCACTCAGTGGAGAGTCTTCAGTAAATAGTGGGGACTGGGTCTTCAAAAGTAAAGCAGTCTAAAACAACAGAGAGGAACCTGTAAATGTAAATCAATTAAACTGCAAAATATTTTGCATGTATGTACTCCCTTATGTTACACACCCACAGACATACCTGACTGGTGTAGAGGACGAGCTGGACAAGCTGTGGCATAAGAGCATCAGCGAGTGACAGAGTCTGAAGGTTGGGGTGCATAAGAGAGGTCAACAAGACTGGCAGCAAATGGCCCAACATGGTAGCTTTAGTCGCTTGTTCCAGTCCTTTTAGTCTGGGGAGTAAAAACATTGAAATTGTGCATATGAGAGACAGCAACAAAGTGGAGGGGGAAAAAAAAAAGTGTGTGTGTGTGTGTGTGTGTGTATACATACATGATAAAATAAGTTTTCCAAATTTCTCATAAGTTAAACAAGCTTTGTCTGAGAATCCACACTGCAAAATGATTGCTTAAATAACTTTGCAAAAAATGTCCTCAATATAGGATTATAATACATTAAATTTGACCAAAATTTCACACAAATGTACAGCAAAAATATACATAAATAATGAGTTTAAGAAAGCATTTAGCTGTGTTCCTAGGTCTTAACCAATCACTATGGAATTTCATTTCAGAAATAATATTTATTAACAATGTATTCTTGTAATTAACCATTTTCCCCTCAGATTATGCCAATAGTATAGTAGGCCTAATAAGAGAATTAAATTTAATATTATGAAGAAAAGCCAATGATTATTCACTAGTACCTGGATTTATTTTTTTTAATATTTAGTAATCCAATTAGTTCTCCAGTTCTCTAACTGAACATGGAGGATGTTTTCTTTTCAGACACTCCTGATGTGTAGGTGCAAAATAAAAATGCATTAATTTGCACTCAGGTCAAGGACTTGAAGCCAGACATTTTCAGGTAAGCAAATGTCTGTTGTAACCACTGCTCAATATGTAAAGGTAAATATTGTTTCACTTCATGTCTGTTCTAACACTTTATCAATGATGTTAGGGTATCACAAACTGTACGCAATCATACTCAAACAGTAAATATCTACAAACTCACCTGCTTTCACGATCATTAATGTCACTGTTGATAAGGGCAGTGGTGACTTGCTGAAGAGTTTCTAGAACTTCATCACAGCCCATCAGGATCTTGGTGGCCAAGGACAAGATGCTAGTCTGCAGTTCCTGATAGGAACATATTTATAGACACAGGTGAAATTTTGACTTTGCAAATATGAGAAATACAATAAAAATTTGAGATAGTACTGATATTTTTGAAAAGCAACAAATATGTGCAGCTCACTTATCCAATAATCCAAACAGGGTTTTCAGTGGGCATAATTAATATTCCACTATCACATAGCTGTAAACCACACTGGTCAAAATTAAGTTGCCCTTTATACACCAACTATAATGCGTGTCCAAGACCTAGAAGCATACCTATAGTTATCTACTAAAACCCAGATGTATAAAATGATGTTGCCTCCACCATCTGATATCAATATTGTATTTGTACTACTGAATAATGGCAATAAACTATGGGTTAGGGTTAGGGTTAGGGTTAGGGTTAGCTAGTCAATTTTTTGTTTATTACAAACCTGTAATGCTTTAATGAATGTATAATTCTAGTTACTGCAACAAATGTATTGCTTTCCTTCTGTTCTTGTTTATATGGTATAGTGAAGCACAATTAGAAGCATTTCATAAGTTTTTTAACTTTTTATTGACAGATACATCCTGTTTAAGCAAAGACTTAATATTTACAGTGATGACCCTTCTTTATTAAAGACTTCTGCAATTCACCTTGGCATGCTGGATATCAGCTTCTCAGCAAAATCTTGACATTCTTGCCTAATAAGTGCTTTGAGTTGATCAGTTTCTGTGCTTTTGTTTGACCACACTCATTTTGAAGATTGACCACAGGATCTCAATGGGATTGAGATCTGGGGAGTTTCCAGGCCATAGACCAAAAATTTCAATGTCTTGTTCACCGAGCCACTTAGTTATCACTTTTGCCTTGTGACATGGTAATCCGTCATGCTGGAAAAAGTATTGTTCATCACCAAATAACTCCCGGATCATTGGGATAAGTTGCTCTTGGAGGATGTTTTTTGATACCATTCCTTATTCATGGCAGTGTTCTTAGGCAAAATTTTGAGCAAACCCACTCCCTTGGATGAGAAGCAAACCCAGACATGAATGGTCTCAGAATGCCTCACTGTTGGCATGACACAGGACTCATGGTAGCGCTCACCTTTTCTTCTCCAGACAATCATTTGTCCAGATGTCCCAAACTGTCTGAAGGGGGCTTCATCAGAAAAAAACCCAAAAAACTTTACCCCAGTCCTCTGCAGTCCAATCCCTATATTTCCTAACACTTTCTCTTGAGCTAACGAAAAGATCACTGAATTTATGTTAGCAGGCCATTTTGTGGTAGGGCTGAAATTCAGTGGCTGGAATACAGTAATTTTTGTGATCAAGTTGATTGTCATGGCAAGGAATGACTTTGCAATTAATTGCAATTCATTGGATCACTCTTCACAATCTAGAGTTAATGCACATTGCCACCATAAAAACTGAAGCAGCAAACTTTGTGAAAACCAAAATTTGTGCTAGTTTAAAAGCTTTTGGCCATGACTGTATAAAGTGATGAAAACATTATCATTTTGAAGTAAACAATAACTCCAGGAAGAGCACTATGTATGGATACTCAGGCATATAGAGACAAATAAGTGTTATGGGTATTAAAAGGGGATGTTTACCTGTACCTTCATTGTTTCCCCTTGAAGGGAGCTGTCGCTGTCATCACTGTCATCAGGACGAATCAGAACAGCGTTGCTGAGTAAATGGTTCTGCACAGCCATAAGGTAGTGCAAACTGGGTGAGGCCACCTGAGGTGAAATACACACATTTAAAGCCATCCTCTGATTTGTGTACCTCCACAAATATAAGGTGTCTGAACTGCTTTAACTATTGCTGTGCTTAAATCCTAGCCAATAAAATAAACTGTAAAAAAAAAAAAAAAAAAAAAAAGTGAAAGTTTTAATATAGCTAGTAAGTCTGACCTGAGCCAGTAGTATTTAAACTAGTTATTATAGAATTTATTTTGTGTTCCATGCAACACACCCATGTAGTCAGCAAAACAGCAACTTAAAAAATACCGCCACCACAGAATTAACTATACCTATTCTAACACAGGTAGAGAAACAGGCAGTTTACTACCTACAAATGATCGTAGGTATAAGGTTTATTACAATAACAACAATAAATGGCTTAAATAAATAATTTTAAATGCTTGTGTTTTAGATTGTGACATACAGGCACGGTGGACAGAAGCTTCTGGAAATCGTCCTTGGCAACTCTTTGGCATTTAGTGATGAGAAGGCAGGATTCACGTACCACCGTCTTCAAGATGTAATGCAGCAGTTCATCACTCAGCCTGTAGACCAAACATATGAGGAACTGACAAGACTACTTTAGCCATTTTTCTGCAGGCCAAAGTATGACAGTAATATAGTAAATATATCTCTGAGTTAAACTGCAAGATATAGAAGAAAATATGGAGCTCTTAACCTGTAGTGGTCATCATCCTCACTTCCAAAGCGATTCTTCTGTAACTGGTCTGCTAGATTATTAAGAATAACATCACGCAACTGTGACAAGCCACCGTTTCTCTCACCTAATGGATGATAGAGAAAAAAGTTCAAATTCATTAATAACATTATATACAGGGAAACAGGTTAAAGATTGGTACAAAAAGTTGCTACATTCTACAGGGCAAATGGCTTAGCATCGTGACATTCTAGCAATTCCACAGAGACTTGATGTAAACCTTAGAATCCAACAATCTGTAAATCATACCTTCAGTGAGAACCAGTTTTAACAATTTGCTCAGCTCGGACTCGCCCTGATACAAGACATTCAACCCAGAGCTGAAATGAAGTAAAATAAACAAAGCAAAAATCTTGTTTAGTAATCTAAGCAGATTTGAAAACATGATTTATGACACTTCACTTTTATCCCTTTTGATTTATATTTTTATTATTCTTTTTCTACCTTATTGATCCTTTCTTCAATACTAGTAGTGCTGAATGGAATAAAGTATGATGCATTTATTGATATCTGAAAAGTATAACCTTTGATGCATTTGATACTATAGATCACAAAATGCTTCTTAACCTGCTTTATAATTTGTTTGGTCTTCCTGCAACTGTGTTAAAATGGTTTTCTACATATTTAACAGTAACTTATAGGTATATAGTATAAAAGTATAGTAGTTAAGTATAAGTGAATGTAGTATGTAAGTGTACATAAGTGGATATATTAATATTCTTTCTAAGTATTTAAGAGTACATGTGTATACAAACACGCACAGGCACACACGTATTACGTATATATAAATACATGTCTCATAAGGATGATATTCGCTGTGGGGTACCACAAAGTTCTGTACTTGGACCACTTTTAATCTCTCTGTAATATTTTGCACTGGAGCATCTGCGTCAATATTTCTCAATGTTTTTATCAATATGTTTGCAAAAACACAACAAAGAAATATTGTTCAAACATTCCCTGCCCTTTCAATTTTGACAATACTAACAGTTAAGAGCCTATGAGAGGTTATTCATAACAGTTAAGATACACATCATCTGCCTCTCACCATGTGATTTATGTGTTCATGTGTCACTGAGGTCTTATCCATCTAAATCACTGTGTCTAACTGATGAATGTGTGTCAATTTGTGTGAATCTAACCAGAAAACAATCACTAAGAATTTACCCTTCACATTGAAAATATTTCCTTTCTTGTTCAATCAACATTTAGCTAGCTAGCTAAAATGTTGTGCAGAAAGTTTACAGCTGCTAAAGTTTACTGAAACAAGATTGTAAAGTAGTGACAAAAATAACAGATTCAGAGCCTGAGGGGTTTGACTCCTTTTTACAATATCACTATTTTACAATATCACTATAACAGTGGACATAGCTCAGAGGTAATTGGAGGATTGTGAGTTCAAGGCCCACCACTGCCAAGATACCACTGTTGAGCCCCTGAGCAAGACACTTAACCCTCAATTGCTCAAGTTATACTCAGTCATAATTGTTAGTCGCTTTGGATAAACGCGTCAGCTAAATGCTGTAAATGTAAATAGATAGCTAAGGTCACCTTTAAGCACAATGTTTGGTAATAGCCAGCTAGCTAAAAGCTGAGCCTTTTCTCTTTGTTGCCATATTTTGTTTATAACTGTAATGCTAATTTTTTCACTTGCACACTCAAAGTTTTATATTTTGATAATCTATGAGGCTTCATATCTAAAATACAGTCATTGATCATTTTATCCCAGTCCCTATAAGATTTGGTGAAAGTAGTGTGAAACTAGTTTTACTCAATAAATGATTATACAAAATGTCATTTTAGACATTTATTACAAATTTCTACACATATTTATTCATGTGTCACTACTTTTGTAAACCAGTTTGGTAAACTTATTTCAAATAAAACGGTTCACAACTAAAAGTAAGTAATGTTTTCACAAAAAATATGATACATTTCTAAAACCTGTCCTCACATTTTTAGATTTTCATATTATGTCTTTATGCAGTGCTCTAGGTCAAATAATACTTCATTAGGAAAAGAGCTGAGATTGTTCTGAAATTTTTGGTTGCATAAGTACCTTTAAAGTTAATTTAAGAAAATATGCAAAAACAGAGAAAATGTCCTGAGACTTCAGAGGGATAATGAATATAGTATGAGACCTCATCTCCATTTGCAAAAGGCTAAATAATTGATCCATGCCTTTGTTTTTTCTTTACTACTGTAATGCACTGTTTATGAGACTTCCTGGAATGACAACGCAGCAGAAATTAATGCAGACTAGAAAACAAGATATTAGGCCAGTTTTAAAATCACTCTGTCTGCCCGTTTCCTTTAGAACTGACAACAAAACTTTACTACTAGAGATTAAAAGATTTTTACTTTTAAATCTCTTAACGTTTAGCACATTCATATGAATGCCTAATGTTCCAAATCATGGAACATTAAGATCAAGTAGTGCAAATGTTCTCCATATTCATTCTGTTTTTAAGACACCAAAGATCTAGAACACATTACCAATAATTTTCAGATTTTAGAAAAACTCAAACATATTTATTTACCATTTAACTAGATGTTTGTTACCATTTCTCTTAGGTTACTGGTATAATATTTCTGTTGTATTTTTATTTTATGTTCATCTATACTGTTTGTCTTGCACATTGTATAAATACAAAATAACTATATAAAATTATGTATTATTTAGCACTTACATTTATTATTTTTTAATTTTATTATTATTATTATTAAATACTATATATTACTTATGTTTATATTATATATATTTACATTAGTGCTATTATTATTAGCATTATTATTTATTTTTATTATTGCTATTGTTAAACAGAATACATATCTATTCCATAAAATTTAGATTACACTTGCCAAATCAACATAATTTTCATTATGCACTTTTCCGGCAGATTATTACTTCATAATTGATTCTGTAATCAATTGCTCCATGACTAAAAATGAAAATGCAGAATACATTACTGAATATACAAAAGTATAGTATATTGTAAAGTATATTGATGATGACAATAAAATTACAAAAAGTAAAAATAACTGCACCTATGGTCCTAAGAGATTACTCCTCTCAAATTACAAAAATAATGAACAATAACAATAAACAAGATAACCCATACCTTCCCAATAAAACCATCATCTTTTATAACTCACACCCACCAAACAACTATTGTTACAATTGTTCCACAATCACTGTTTCTGAGCTGCCAGTTCATACTTCACATGGTGCAGCATGCAAGCCTGACCTGATGGCCATGCAGACTTCTCTTTGGATTTCTGCCCCTATCTGATCCACAGGAGCCATAAGCAGCTGCCACAATAGCAGTCCAGAACGCCTCACACTTTCTCGGTTCTGCTCTGAGTGGGGACGGAAGAACCGAAACACCACCTGCAAGAACAGCAAATGATCTGTTAGAGCATATAATTCTGAGAATACAATTCATCTTATTTAGTCTGTTCTAAAACTACCAGATACCGCAAATGAAGGAATCACCTGGAAGACCACAAGGATACACCGGATGATGCACGTGTCGGAATGCACCATAGCCTTCTCCATTATGTCACAGATGGAGCTAAAGTGATGGGCTTCCATTGGCTGCTGTTTTCCTAGGAAGGATCCCAGTGGCATGCTACTGCAGCTGGCAGCCAGTAGGTTCAGCTGGTGGATGCACATGGCACCAACATGGTGTAGCAGCTGGCTGATCACCTCACCTGTCTCCATCATCTCTTCTGTAGCCAGAGATGTGATCCATTCAATTATTAAACAAGCAAAATAAAAATTTTGGTTCAACAAATGGAAAGATAATCCCAAATTCTCAATTTAAAATAACTAAATCTATTTTAAACATGGCCTACTCCACGTGGGGACCCACTCTATGGCGCACAAACTGGTTGAAAGAAATTTGACAAAGCAATTTGATTCCAAAACACATTACAGGAAAAAAAAAAATCAATTTCAAAAATAACTTGATACTGCAACTTTTTGGAGGAAACAATTACTTCTTAATTGTGAAGATCAAAAGGATGAGCAATAAAGAGGGGTAGAAGTGAGTGCATTTACATTCACTTAATCTGATTATCATCAGACTTCTATATTTATCTGATTATTTAAGTAGTTAGCATGCTCTGATTTCTTAGATTGGTTTAAGACCTAGAAACCCAATTAAGAAATCCAATAAAGAGAGCTTTATTATTTTAAGTCAGTAATCAGATTTTTCTGTATACCCTTATCCTGATTCGGTGTTCTCAGTCTGCGCAAGCACTCCAACTTAACTAGGCAGAGTGTAGAGCTGTCCAGAAAGTGGTTAGCAATATTATATGCACCCATGAAACGGCTACCAAACACTTTGCATTAATATAGAGAAATCTGTTAGAAGGGCAACACTCTATACCATTAGTAACCATAAAAAAATAAGATCCATTTATCAGTAAAGTGGGTCCATGTTTACAAAAAGATGTCAGGCACTTTGAACTTTACATTACATCCTTCTGTGAGATTATTGGCTGATTGCAAAGTAGAAATCTATTGCATGGCTCAAGTAAATGCTGAGTATTCATGTTATACGATTACCCAAGTACATATAAATGCGTTAATCGGATTACTGACAAAATCTTTTATCTGATTATTAAGTGCATGTAAACACACTCAATATTTTTATAGAGCACTGCGATTTTCCAGAACACACGGAATTGTTATACATCTGCATTTGGTCAAAAACAGTTTCATGCTGTGCTGCAAAGCATTTTCCTCAAACTGTCTTTTACCTTTGGGCTCTCTGATGACATGGCTTACACCAAGTCGTTGGCACACATGATGAAAGGCTTGGTTGCCAGGATTACACCACTGGTCCATGTAGTCGCTTGAGCAGGTCCAGATCAAGTTGTTCAGGGCATCATAGCATGCCCCTAATTCATTATGAAGAAATCCATAGCCAGTTAAATGAATGATCAAGAGCTTTAAAAACATTATGGTAATGTTAACCGACTAGGGCTTGACAAAACACATTGGTGTCAATTGTAGCAAAACATTACTAGACTACCAAAAAGAAGCAGTCGGCGATCATACCTAGTCCTGCTACCTGAGCGCCACGACCCAGAGAGCTGCCAGGGGCATCAATGAGATCTGCACGATTGATGAACTGACCATCAGCCAGGTTGAACACAAGACTAGAAGCCAGGACTATGAAGTAATGAGTGAGTGAAAGAGAGAGGAAGAGAGAGTGTGTGAGAGAAAAAAAGAATGAATGAAAGAAAGCAATGCAGCAAGCAAACAAACAGACAAAAATAAAGTCATTATTGCCCCAGGTTTTTCAAAATCTTTCAATGCAACATAGGGGGAAAAAAAATGGAATTTTTAAGATACGCGTATTCCATCGGACAGTTACGGCATCCTGTGTTATAACAACTCTGACACTACGTAGGCAGGCAGATTTTTTTCTTTGACTGTGAAAACTTAAATCAAAGAATGCTCTCATTTCATCCATTTTAGATGATGACAGGAAGCATTTTGCTACTGATAGCTTTGAAGCCATATTCAAAAAACTATTTATCAATCAGTTTTAAATTTGTTTTCCAAGTTATTTACTTTTTAAGGAAAGGCACACGCTCAAATGTTATTTGGCAGACACATTTGGACCTGTGTTCAGACTCAGAAATAATAAAACATCTGTGTTGATGCTGTGGGTCTACTTTTTTCCCACCACAGGGAAAACTGATCAGGAATCAACAAAATAACTGATCAGGAATTGGACTAATGGAATCGATGATGACATGGGCATCAATTAATCATGAGCTGCCTCAAAAACATATTAAAATAAATAAAGTAAAAAAATCTTAAAAAGAAAACTAATTTTATTGTTTTCTTTGTAAAGCACCACCAACTGTGTTGGTAGTGGCACAGCAGTTTTCGTTAGTTTTCCGAAATCCAGGATTTTCAGATACTTGATTGGCCATCTCTGTCAATAAAGTATGCTACTGCTGATTAAGATTTGATTGATTATGCAGTATTAATTTAAATTTTATATATGACTAAATGTAACAACAGAAACTGTTAATGAAAGATACTCGCTGGACATTTATTAGTTTCCCAGGAGAATGAAATGGTTTATTAATTTGTTGCTAACAACTCTGTTGTGTTTCACTTTTCCTGGCCAGGCAAATCTAGCATGAAATGGTGCAGTTTGTATGAAAGATACTTATACACATCTGTAGGCTCATACGCTAACAGTATTGTTAGTAGTCTTGTGGAAATTCCAATGATTCATGATTGCAATTATAGTAGTATAGTAGTATGCTTTTGAATAGTCTACAGGACATTTAATTACAGTATAGCTACATCTTAATAATGCAAAGTGACCCATCAGTGTATTGTATGATAATAAAAACTGAGCCTTACTGCTTAGTAGTAATTAAGATCTGAAAGTTCCCAATCTAAGCTCATGTTTTGGAGTAAGATAACAGAATCCCCATTTGATGATTTCAGAACAGTTCCTCCTCTGAACAACTGTTAGCCACTGCCCTAAAGTTTCTTGCCATAAAATTGTTACTTAACAATACTTAGATAGATAGCATACTTCAGGCGGACTTCTACTAGCTGGATAAGTACATAATATTTCAAATCAGAGCCCTACCCAAATCCTGATACCCATCAGCCCCGTCAGTTTAGGGTCAGGTTGCAGACCTCCAATTCCAACTAACCAGAACTTTGTTTTACACAAAATGTTATCAGAAAATGTGACCATTAAACTATCATCACACTGATCAAATGGGAATGGGAATGTACGCTAGCAAAATTGCTTTCAGTGATTATCATGGAATTGTGCCATCATATTACTTGTGTTGGCCAACACAGCTGGCCAATATACATGATGCAGGAAGCAGCGATCTTGGAGAGGTGATCAATCATTTAATCTAAAGCTGCAATATTTCCATAATTCTGGTTTAAACTTTTTGGATGGAGAGAAAAGTTCTGTGGTCATGCCACCTTCCACTGTGCTCTGGCATCTCTCACAGCATAGAGGACAGTGACACAATCAGAGCACCACACAGCAGTGCAAGCGAGAGGTTATTAAAGCAGGGCTGGTTTGCCTCTCTGGAGAAATAAATAGTCAGCTTTTTTTTTAAAGGCAGTGACGGTATTTTGAAGTATCCACAGAATTACCATATACTTGCACATGCCAGATAGAGCCAATATCAATAGCCACCCCTAAACATACTATAAAACAGTCTGAAATACTCTTACTGAAAACCTTTAATGCTATTGTAAAATGATTGGTGTCATTTGAAACTATAATGAACTTACTTTTAAGGGAGGAAAGGCTGCTGGACCCACCAAAGAGTGAGCGAGTGGCAGAACTACCAGCTACACCAGGAGGAGAAGCCAGCATTACCAGGTAGGTCCCACACACATACATAGGTGTTTTCCTCAGAGTCTTTAGAGGGAGACCACAGCTAGCATTTACTGCTAGGGAAGAAAAAAAACATAGTGGAACAGTAAACAAACTGATATCCGTAAAAGCTTAATTACTCTACCTCTATTTCTGCCAAATTGTACAATGCATAACTGTAAACACATAATTGGCAGAATTGTCCAAACACTTTAGTATTTCTCCTTTTTCATTAAAATACTATTCTCATCTTATCTTGAACTCTTAAAGGAGCCGAAATTACCACTATAAAATGGCAAACAATTTACGAAAATAATTATTAATTTGACATTTTTTATATTTGTGCAGTTCACATTAGATTAAGAATCAGATTTCTTTGTAGTCTTCAAATGAACTAATATTTGCTCCATGGTCCCCGACATGCAAGTGGTTTTAAAATAGATTTAGTTTTAAATAGTTTTAGTACAAAACACTCATACATCCAGGCCACTAGGTGCCAGTATAATGGCTGTTTCATAATGTCAAAAATCATTGCAAAAGAATGATTTATTGTGCCTTTAAATTCTCAGTGATTAACCTGACAGCATTATGATGTCACCATTGTAAATTATTCATTAGCTACACTGAAACTAATATGAAAAGTATATAGCTACAAGAGGAAATAATGAAAGCCTGGACCTGGGTCTTTAAAAGTTTAATGATAAAATGATAAAAGTTTAAAATGGTATACGAGTTACCAGACTGCTCCTCTTTGACTGGGTTGGTGATGGCTGAACCAGTGAGGGCAGCAAGTGTTGCTGAGTGTGACGCACGAAAACGGGACATGCGGCTTATCAGCAGTTCGTTCAGACATTTGGATGACTCGCCCTCTTTCCTTGACAAAATCACCCGCTCCCGCAGAGGACTGGCAATACACGGGCCAGAGTCATTCTGGAGGACAAAATTATTATTTATAAATATCTTGGAAATTATCATTATTAGGCCTGCACAATATTTACTGAGACTGTTTCAGGGTTATTTGAGAATGTTTGAGGATTATCCAACATATAGCAATATTTAAAATCATCATTCAATATATTTATACTTCAAATAATAACTATTTAGTCGTACAGCACAGCTACATGTCTATTTATTCTGCATAGTGACATTGCCTTTTTATGGATGAGTTAAGAAAAACAGCTTTGAGATTTTGGGAGCCATTGAGTTGAAAAATGTATTTATAAAGATCATAAAATAAAAACTACAAAACTCTTGAACTAAAAGAGTGCATGCTTAAACCACATTCCCCTTTTCCAGTCTCTTACCATTAACTGGAAGACATCCATGAAGACAGAATGGCCTTTCTGGGTCTTTTCATTGAGACTTACAGGTGACCACACCCAGTAGAGGTAGGTACCATCAGAGCAAATGTGCAGTGTGGTCAAACTGCTGCCCATGGGGAAGTGGTGAGGGGGCATGGACACAATCTGGCAAACCTTCATAGACGCATGTACCAGTTAAGAGAATTAGAAAGAGCCACATTCAAGCTAAGATAGAACACACTCAACAAAATATGGACAGAATATGCTGCTCCTATATGCACAAAGTCCTTTCTATGGCTGTTTTACACATACGACCTGAGCACAGCCTGAGCACTGCTTTTCTTTATGGTGCTCACAAAAAGCTTAGATGGTTTGCTTGAGCAGCATGGTGCTTTGTTCCAGAAGCAGTACCATAGCCAAAATGAAAAGCTAGATGTTATGTAGCATTCATGACATGCTGAGATATTGTGGGAGACTGGTCTAAAGCTCTGACAGGAATATATAGGAGGGGTGTGTGCATGCGTGCAAACCTGTAAAGTGAAGGGGTCTATAACCTGACACAGCTGATGGGGTTTAGTGTCAAAGGAGGCAGGGCGGTGGAGCAACTGACCACTGCTGTGCACTACCCAACCAGCCTCCAAGTCCTCATTTCGACAGTACACAAAACCCCTGAAAGAGAGTGTTATATCAGGTAAATGGAAAAAAATAAACAAAAAAAGTAGGGGAGGGAGGGAGAAAGAAGTCAACATAATAAGCACTGGAGATCACACACACACAAAGAGAGAAAGAGAAACCTTTATCACAGTGAAGTAGTTACGTGAGGACTGGAAGTGGGTGAGAAAAAGAATAATTAAAAAAAAAAAAGATTTGATGCAAAAGAGTAGAATCTATTACAGAAGAGAGAGAAAGTGATCAGACAGCAAGTGCAAACAGATGTTGGGGCAGGGAAATGAGGTAGAGCAAAAGGGGAAGATGGACTGGAAGGTTAAATGTGACCATGGCTGCATGTTTGCATGCATGTTAATGCAGGAAACACAGTAAGGGATCTCATTTTACCTTAAGGTCCCATGAAGACCCGAGCCCAGCTTGCTCAAGCCCCTACCAAAAGAGTTAGTGGTGTAGAGATACAGGCCATCTGTAGCCAAGCAGCGGCCCAGGTCTGTGTCTGAGGGACACAAAGAGAAAGGAAAGAGAGAAGGAGAGAGAAAGGTCAGATGAAGCATTTAAAATTCACCAAATGGTCTAGAATTCACAGCTTGTCTAAAATTCACCAAATCACTAAATAGTGCAATGATGATATTGTTTGAGATTGAATATTGATCTTTACAACCATCTACACTCTTACTCTGATTACGATGTATGATTTCTTTATCAGTACACATAATTGAAACAAGGATCTCCATTTGATTTCCTCTATAAATTATACTTCAGTGGAAACACTAATATCAGTGGAAATGAAAGGTAGAAAAGGTTTTTTGTACTTTTAAGATATGCATTTTTGAGACAAGGATTAAGGGGTTGAGACTGACTACATTGATTATGTACTGCTGTGGGAAAAAAGTTTCTGAATCCTTTTTAAAATAACACCAGCCATGCCATCTTATGCCTTGGTCTGAGAAAAGAAAGACAGAAAACAGTCCAATAAATAATAATAAAGGTAACAAAACCTAGTCCCAGCTTCTGAACATCCATTTTTCTCTCAACTGAACACATCACACCACCTCAAGACTGAATGTGAAGTTACTGGCAGACAAAGATTTCTTTAAAATCACATCTATGGCAATAGACACTTCTTTGCTTTTTAGCTCATTAATTAGTAAAGTGGCATTTGCATTTCAAATATTCATAATATGCCCTCAAGAAGCAGAAGCAGATCCTTGAGTGATCAAAAACATTTTAAAAAGTGCTTTTTAGCTTTTTTGGAATGATAATCTGACTGCTTTAAAAAACTGGAAATACTAGAAATACAGGAAATGCTGAACAAAAAAAGGAAAAGAAATCAAGTGTTTTGCCTCTAGAGTGGACAATCAAATGCCCATAATCTTTTGCAACAGTTAAGATTGGATTCACATTGATTACTGCCCATCTCACCATGTTTGTAGGCTCCTCAAGAGTTATATAAAAGAGTTTTTGTCCATAGATTCAGAAAAAGCATTCTAGAGTCAAGTGGAACTGGATGGAACTGAGACAGGTACATTTCTCTTATCTCCTGGGTTTACGTGTTCTATTCTTCTCACAAAGCATCTAACACATGGAGACAACATAGGGGATATAAGCCCCAGTCTATCCCATAAATACCAACCAACATCAATAAGCAATACTAAAGGTAGCACAAGTATTGACAAAATCCAAATGATACCAAATCCTTATATGTCTAAATGCCATGCAGGACTCAGCATTTACAGAAACCATTTGGTTGAGGTTAATGCTAATAAGAGATGTCTCAAAAGTGTTCTGAAAGATCTTTTCAGGCAATGATTCTTGTTAAAAGAACTTTAAAATTCAAATTGCATCAAACTGAATTGCATTTCTTGCTTAATAAAGAAATCTTTTGTCAGTGTTGATTACATTTCCATGGAAACACATGTCACACAGCAACATTACCCAAGCTAAATGTTAGTGGAGTAACTACTAAACATTAGGCTATCATTTGTCCTCATGTGTTTGTTGTAGTCCTGCAGCACTGTATACTGGAAAGAATATGTTTGCATTAATTGTAGTTACCAATCCAGCTGTGTATACTCTTGTTCAAACTTCTATCCAAACTATCCAAACCAAAGAGTTATTTCCTGATCAATTTTGCTGACGAGGGCAAAGACATTATGATTATATACATCAGTCAGTTATCACTATAAACAGTGAGTGTGTTTACATGCACTTAATAATCCAATCATAAACAGAAATCAAATTATGAAATCTGATACAAAGAGCTGGATTTAGCTCAGTAATCTGATTTCTCAGTTCATGTATACCCTTACTCTGATTGCATTCAGATTTCTCAGTTTGTATATCCTAACAAACAAGAGAGTGTAAAGTTGTTCTGGCTTGTTGGGGGGGGGGGGGGGGGGATAAAATCTTATTTCCTGTAAAATGGGCAGTATTGCACACTATTAATAACCATTAAAAAAAAGATCCATATTTGCCAGTAAAGTGCAGCCATATTTACAAAAAGCCACAACAGGAAGTTTGAAATTTACATCACATAATTTTGTGAGATTATTGGCTGGTTGCTAAGTAGAAACCTGATTACTGCCTGACTCATGTAACCCAGTGTTTTCCCATTGTCTGAATACCCAAGTAAATATATTACTGACAAAATCATATTATATGCAGTTATTGGATTATTAAGTGCATATAAATGCACTCATTGTTATGCAAGTTTAGTTTGACATTTGCATCTACCCTTTTTAATTAGATATGTATAAAATACACAGGTGGAAGGATGACTACTTCTACTAAAGTACTGAAAATAAAGCATCTGCACAATTTTAGAATAACAAGATTAAAATAAAATATGATCATGCAGGCTTTTTTCATGCATAAATAAATTAAAGGAAGACAACCTTCTCAAATTGTGAGGTGCACTTCAGGGTTGATATTTCAAAACGACTAGTAAAAGCCCATATATAAAAATCTACTGTTATGCTCGGTTTAGTACCATCATTAATGATTTTAATGGCACATCAGTCTGCTGTTGCTCTATATCAATCAAGAAGGCAATGCCAATAAGCAGAATACAGTACACTGTCAATTCGTTGCACAGTTCCAGGTGCCCCAGTCCTAGAAAAACAATGATTTGCATTTTTCATCGGCACCCAAGATTGTCTAAAGTTTTTACAGAATAATGAGTTTAAAAAAGTGACAGGCAGTAATATCAGGTAAATCAAGCCATTAAAAAACAATTTACATTATTGCTAATTCATGCCAAATTAGAAAGTGGAGACAGAGGCTTGGTACACGTCGAGAAAAAAAAAGAAGATAATAGTAGTTCTGGATGGAGTCAGAAACAGTAAACAGAATTAAGACAATGGAGTAAATGAGCTCACAGGACACTTCAAGAAAGTCAGTTCATGAAACTTCTGCGGTGTTTGGTCTTCCCCAGGTCACACTTACAGGTGTGCTAGTACTGTCAAATGGAAGCATCTAAAAGCAACAACAGCTCGGCTAAAAAGTGATACACCACGCTGGGTGCTGAAGCATGTAGCGCATAATAATAAAAAAAAAAATCTATTGTTGCTTCATTTACTAGAGTTCCAAGCAACCTCAGCAAAGAACTATGCATCAGGATCTTGATAATGAAATCAGTGTTCATGAAAGAAAGGAACATAAAATGGGTTTCTAATGCTAAGCAGTACAAGACTGCTTTCAAGAAAAGTATGTTCAGAACCTTCTTAAAAGGTGCAGTTTCAGGTATGCATATACTTCTGATGTCCATACCTCTGCTTTCGCCAACTCCTGCTATGGGTAATGCTGACTTGGTGCATTAGATTGTCATGGTTGAACAGTATAACCATTTTCTTACTACTCATAAGCAGGTGTAATTATTAAGCCATTACAAAAAGTAGTTATCCATACCTATAGTTATCCAGCAAGTCAAATGACCAGACAGTATTAGTTTTCGTATTTCAAAAACTGGTAGAACAACGTTGCTCCACAAGTAGTTTCATAAAAAGCTTCCTTGACAACAAAGAATAGGGGAAAAACTACAAAAAAAGTTATACAGATGGTAAATTCTTGTCAACTTGACTCTTTTTTTGTTGTTGTTGCTGCTGAACACACAGCTTCAATTATGTTAAGGGAAAGGTTCTGTTATTTCTAGAATCGTTATTCAATGCTTTGCAGAAGCCCTTTGGCAGCAAAGTTTGTCAGAAATTATGCTGCATTTAGCTGCACACTGTCCTTCAATTGTTACGTTTCCCTATACATACCACTGAGAAGCTCCCCATTACATGAGTACAGAGTACATTTTTTCATCTAATTTGACCACAGAATCTTATTCCCCTTGTTACATGTGTCCTTTACATGGTATTTAGCAAACTCTGAGTGGGTGGTTATATGGCTTTTATTCAACAGTTGCTTCAGTCTTGCCACTCTGCCATAAAGACCTGATTCATGAAGTGCTATATTATCCCAACTCTGCACATGATTTTACAATCACTGGGTTCTTTATTACCTGCCTGACCAAGCCCCTTCTTACGTTGATGCCCAACTCTAAGCAAAGCTTATTCCATTTGGCCACTGTGATCCTGGGAACACTCAAAGCCTTAAAGTTTTATATCCCTGCACTGATCTATGTTTTGCCATAATTCACAGACAGTTCCTTGGACATCATGGCTTCATGGCTGGCTCTTATAGACCCAAGTCTGTGCCTCGCCAAACTATGTCCAGTTAATTCAGATTGCAACAGGTGGACCCCAACTGAGATCTAGACATATCCCAAGAATAATTAAAGCATACAGTTTAACACTGATTCCAGTTCAGTGACACAGCAAAGGGTATATTTGTGAATAAGACCCTGTTCATACCTGGCATTAACAAGCATCCTGGTTAATCAGATCATAAGTGACCAGCTCTAAGTACAAGTGTGAACAGGGTAAAAAGACGTCTTGGAGATGCATTGTAATCTGACCACTCAAACTACATCTAGCGGTGGTGGGTCGAGATGCATCAGGCCACATTACAGCTGTAGTGTGAATGGTAATGCATCCTGATGGTTCCTCAAAAGCATCAAAGCACTGCCCATGTCAATAGTGTCGAACTTTGTAATAATAATAAGACAGTGATTACTCTGCATGTAGATAAGCAAGTCAGGCTAGTGGATAAAAGTGATAATTGTGGCTGATGCATCGGAGAAATGAGAAGCCTCATTTCCATTTGCACTGAGGACTCAAAGATTGTAAAGGCCATACTGGAATATTTGTGAGTATTCACTGGACCTTTCTGTCTCAAAATAAACAAAGTGGAAGAGAGATATAGTAAATCGGCTTTCTTCAGCAGAAATTATGGAAGTGGTCACTTGAGACACATTCAAAATGCCGGTGTAAACGACTAGGTATTTTGGGAATCTTAACATCCAAGAAGCATGTTAATGCCAGGTATGAACAGAGCCTAAGAGAGTTCAGTTTTTAATTTTTAATTCATTTTCAAAAACTCTAAAAAGATGTCTTCACCTCATCATTACGAATATTTAAGTGTAGATTAATGGGTAAAATTAGCAATTATGTTTATTATATTTTGAATTAAGTATGCATAAATGGGTCTGAATACTATCTGAGTCCAGTGTATTTAACAGCAAGAAAAGGAGTTGTCTTCTTTTAACACTTCTGATGAATAACAGGAAGGACAATGACACAATCCTTAATGTGTCCTTACCTTTACTCTCAGATCCTGCAGCATTGCTGTCTGGGGTAGGGAGCATGTCCTCAAAACCCCATGAGACACTGTGTTTTCCTCCAAGCAAACAAGATGGAGAACCTGGACCACCTTCCAGAAGTAATAGTCTGAGAGAAAGAAGAAATGCAGTTTTTGTACCATCATACAGCTATAGCACCAGAAATAATGGTTTTAATTTCAATCTAGAGACTAACACTATGCATACTGATTAATACTGAATGACAATATAAAATACAAATTTAAACAACAATCTTTGCATAGCACTTATAAAAAAAACAGTAACATTCAATATGATAAAAGAGAAACACAGTATATAAGACAAGTTTGTTCAAAACAGTAAAATGGCTCTTTTACAACTGAGATTTCCATTTATTTAAAAATAAAAAGGTGTATAGCCTAACCTGTAGAGGACATCTGCCACAGGAAGTTGCCCTAGGTCTGTTTGTTTCTGCAGCAGGTGAACAGTATGAATGAATGTCTTTAGAGATCCCCTAGACGCAGAGAAAAGAATAAGAGTAGAGCTCATACACACACACACAAAAAAAACAACAACAGCTTAGCAAGGCTTTGCAAATGGAAGTTGGAAAGTTGGATACATAAATAAAAACCATCAAAGAAAATTTAAATGAGCATGATAATGGGGAACCCTCTGCATGCTTCCATAATAAATGCATCACTATACACATCATTGAACAGCTACAACTTGTGTGTCTCCATGTATCCCCTTGAGAATATTTCCAAAGTATTCATTAAGTGGGTTTTAGGGAATATACACTGCACAAAAAAGGGAACTCTTAAATCACACATCAGATCTCAATTAATGAAAGACTCAAGTCAAAAAGCTTTACTGATATCAATTGTGTACTTTGGTCATAATAAAATGATATATTTGTCAATGGAAACCTTAAATCAACAACCCACTGAGGGCGGGAATCAAAATAATACCAAAAATCAATGTAAAAAACTGAAATCACAGACAGATCCAATTTGTTTGAATTTCATAATGGCAACTGATAATGTGACTCAGTAGTGCATATGGCACCGACATGCCCTGTATGCACTCCTGACGATGTCTGGGCATGCTCCTGATGAGATAAGGGCATCAGTGACCTCCTGTAGAGTCTGTGGTGCTAATGGATGGCATCAGATGCACTGATACCAGAGGTTCTCAATTGGATTCAGATCTGTGAAAGATGAGGGCCATTTAATGGCATCAATGCCTTCATCATCCAAGAACTGGGCTGGGCATTGTCCTGCTCCAGGACCCAGGGTCCACTGTACCAGCATAAGTTCTGACAATCACTCTGAGGATTTCGTCACGTAGACCCTCTAAGGATATGCCTTCCTAGACCATCACAGACTCACCGCCAAACCGGTCATGCTGGATGATGTTGCAGGCAGCAAAACATTCATTATGGCATCTCCAGATTCACATCTCACATCTGTCACATGTGCACAGTGTGAACCTGCTCTCATCTGTGAAAACAACAGCATGAGAGTGGCAGACCTGCCAAATCTGAATGCCAATCTAGCAGCACAGTGCTGTGCTGTGAACAAAGGTTCTACTAGAGGACGTTGGGCCTTCATGCCACCCTCATGGAGTCAGAAACATGCACACCAGTAGCCTGCTGGATGTCATTCTATAGGGCTCTGGCAGTGCTTCTCCTGTTCCTGGTGTCTCCTCCATTCTTTTGAGACTGTTAGGAGTCACAGCAAACCTTCTTGTGATGACACCCATTGATGTGTCATCCTGGAGGAGCTGTACTTCCTGTGCAACCTGAATTATCTACTGGTACTGCCTCATGTTACCAGTAGTGACAGTAGCAAAACACAAAACTACAGTACTGTAGAGAAGAATCAGTCGGAAAGGATAAGGAAAGTGCAATTGTCTGTGGCCACCACCTGCAAAACCAGTGTGCCTGTTGTCACTTTGATTTGTGCCAAAGCATGTGAAACTGTTTCAATCGTTTATACTTCCTAACTGGGTAGATCGATATCCCTGCAGTTCAACTGACTGTGTTATATTTAGATGATTAAGTGTTCCCTAAATTTTTGAGCAGTGCATTAAACCTGGTCTTCCATTTTTAGAATTTATGTGAAACACAACATTCAGTGAGTGCAAGCAAATAACAGCAGTAAAGAACAAAGATTTGGGTGGTATGTAGAAAGTGCTTTACAGGAAAGATTCTTAGGTTTTTAGAAATATAGACTGGTAAACATTAACAGTACACATACCTAAACATGCACATCACACACAAAATGTCTCTAGAATCAAATTGAGTAAATAGTGTTTTTAAAAGGATAAAAGGTCTATGCATGTTTTTCAGTAGGGGCATTTGAAGCAGCCCAGGCTGGATGTTTCAGTGACATAATGAGGGGTTAGTGAGGACAAAAAAGAAACTGAATAGTATAGTTGCTCTGGTTTTGACAACTCTGTTATCGTCGGAAATTTCCAAAATAAATAAATACATTAGTTAACTGTGGGAAACTCACCAAGGACAAGATTCACACTACTAGAAGAACATGAGGGAAAGATGTCACATGGCAAAAATAATTTTTTAAAGTAATCTTGAGGTTGAGAAGAAATAGCAGTTTTCTGGCCGAGTTAACTTATACAGCCAAACCACTGATATCAATTCTATATTTCACTATAAAGGTAAATTAAATAATCTATTACAAGCACAGATGCAACAGTATTGTGAGTATGATTAGAGAGTAATTAAATTGATGACATTCATAATAATTGTTTGAACCATACTAAAATCATCAAAAAAAAAGAAAAAAAAAAGACCATAGAAGATCCCAACCATGAAATATAAACTTCCAATTACAATGATCATGCTAGATTCAACGGCCAACAACCATCTCTAATCTATAACTTTAAAATTTGATGGTCAAGAATTTTTAATGTACACACCTGGCACATGCCAAAGCCACAAGGGCGGCAGCTGCATTCTCCCTCTGCCTCTGGGTTAGTAGTGGTTTTTCTTGTGCTATAACTTCTCCTTGTTCACCCCCCTGCTCCAACCAGGTGCACAGCAGGCCCTCTAGACCATTGAGGCAGTCTGCAGGCTCTTTACCCAAGCTAAGTGGCTGACAGTCACGCAGACAGGCCAGCAGTACTTCGGCAGTGACACCACCAAGTGCTGGGTCATGGCGGGTTTGAGACTGCAGCAGGGGGAAGACGAGCAGCAGTCCCACACGGGATGTGAAAGGCGCTTGGTCTGAGCTAGAGGGCAACGATGGGTGATGGTGGTGGTGGTGGTGCTGCTGCTGCTGCAGGAAGCCCTGCCGCTTCAAGAGTGACAGCGCCTCTTCATCAGCCCCGGCTCCAGCACCGGCCACTGCTGCAGCGCCCTCTCGCTCTTGTTGCTCTTCCAGGGCCAGCTGCCTCTGCGCCCCCCACAGGCCACGTAAAGCATTGAGCCGGTACTCCAGGAGACGAGCATAGGCATTACTCTGAGTACCACAAACAGCACGCAGGCGCTCAGCTAGTTCCACAGGGTTCTTGGTCTCAAAGGTGAGTATCTACACAAGGTTAGGGAGAAAGAAAAACATGCGATAGTGTTATAGCTGAGGTAGTTTATTAAGACAAGCATGAACATTTATATATAAAGACGCACTTAAGAAAAAAACAGCAACAAGACAATACTAACTGAAACGATCTGGACACATACAGACAATAAATATGGTCCATAATATGAATGCTTTAGGAAATAACTATTCCGCTTTGGAGAACACCAGTTAACCCTTTTCATACAGAGTAGATCAGACCCTTGTCTAGCTCCCCAAATCAAAAACAGGGAGTCACAATGATTTAAGTGCATCTGACCATGTCAGACATTAACCTGATGGCAACCAGGCAACCCGATGGCACTAAACAAGATCTGATGAAGTAAAATGGAAGAGGTCAGATGTGAATTGCAGTAAGACCATAAAGACTATATGAGTGGAATAAGAGAACATCCATTAGCCTTTTAGCTGCAGCATTTCATATTGATTTCATACCAAATGCACTAATGTGACCCAAATGCAATTTATCAGAAAAAAAAAAAAAAAGACAAGACAAATCTTAGAATATCTCCATATGCAGGTTGACCCATAGCCTTCCTCCTGTGGGTCACTGTGGAAACATTCTTGAGTAAATATTTACAAACAAGACATAATCAATCATAAATCACATTTAGTGGTCAAGAATGAGCATGCATTCACAAGTAGTACAAATATCAATCATTTTGCTTCATCTCCAGTAAGTATACTACTGAATCAACTATACAATCTAAATTGTGAGGTGTTCTGAAGTCTTTTAATACATTGTTTTTTCTTTAATTATAATCATTTTATTGCAATTGTGCTTTATTGTGTAAACTTTATTTTTTGTGTAAGGCACTGATATTTTAACTAAATTTGTATTTGTATAGAACTTCAGTTTATCATCATCATTTTTATTTCTACTGCTACTACAAATCTATATGCAGTCAGAATGTAATTTGTGGCACCGTTCCTTGCCTGAAAGGCTACAGGGGTAATGCTATAGGGTTGTCTGTATTTCTATTTGAGCCTAGAAATAATATTTCTGTCTGCTCCACATGTCCTTTCCTTTGGCAAATCATCAAGTTCCCTCTGTCTTCAGTGGATGAACTCTCATTAGGTTACTGTAGTCCTCAGGAGGCTCAGGTTGCAAATCACTGCAGCCTCTGCCATGGTCAAACTGCAGTAAGGTTATTACATGGAGCATCTTTCCATTGGGCTGATATTAGCCTAACACTAATATATATATATATATATATATATATATATATATATATATATATATATATATATATATATATATATGTGTGTGTGTGTGTGTGTGTGTGTGTGTGTGTGTGTGTGTGTGTGTGTATGTGTGTGTGTGTAGCACTGTTGGAATGAGATACCTGAAACGCCTGTAATGACAAATGTACAAAGTCCCACAAAATATGAAGATTAAATATTTCAATAAAACATAATACAAAATACACAATAACTGTATACAAGAAGCCACACTGAAACAGGCTGTAGCAATACTGACCAATCAAAAGCCAATACTAAGCTAATCATAGTACAATTCAACTGTAACGTCTAATACATATTGCCTGTATCTTGTAGTTAAGGAAGAAGATTGGATTAGTGGTCTCATGACCCTTCTGTTTTGAAAGAAGCAAACCATATCTGGTTACTCGCAGGCCTTCCAAGTGCTGCAAAATGATAACTAATCTTAACAACGAAAACTATCGCGACATATAGCCATTAGTTGCCAAATGCTAGCCAAAGTTTAGTCCAAAGATATTCAACCGCCGTTATGATATACATGGAGCGACCTAATGTATCCAGCTAATCAACCAATTTATCTGCAAGAATACTTTCAAAACATAGCTGGGTTAGCTAACTAGTTTCCTAAGTAGCTAGCAGACGACACAATTATTTAACATTATCATTAATACCTAGCTAGATATAACCTGTAATTACCGAGCGTTAGCTAGCTAGCTAGTTACTGCATTAGCTAGGTAGCGTTAACTAATTTCCCATGTGTTCAATAGGTCGCAATGACATTCAATAACAAATGAGTTTTGATACCAGGTAGCTTGTAAATAAATGACGTTGCTAGCTATCTCAACAGCGAATTTCATACTGTTCTCGCTACCTAACTAGCTAAATAAGCATATAAATACGAATCAAACTATTGAACCTAACGTTAACCATTTTTAATTATAGCTAGAGCTAATACTAGCTAACGTTACAGAGACTATAACTAACACTGTCATCGCTTGTCTACCTAGTTATGATTGGCCAATCTTAACTAGATAGCTAACGCTAGCTAGCTGGCCGGCTACACCTGCTCGGCAGCCCGATAAAAGAAGGGCGTTTAATAAATCAGCTTGCTAGGCTATACTGTAGGATAGCTATCCAGTTGTGTTGTATTCAAATGTTACTCTATTGACAGCACAACCATTTAATTTAGCTTGCTAGCTAGTTAGCTAACCCAGTGACTACCGGGAGAATCCTACACTAAGAACACGATGCTATAACGTTAACCTAAATGTGGGCCAAACCAAACAGCCTGGCCTACAACTAACACGTTATGAGACTATTAAGATGCTGGCTGTTTTAGTCATCGTTCACATTGGTTCACTTAAAGAATCAAAGTCTTAAGGTTACCTCCTGCTCGGTGTCACCCTGTTCAGAGACTCCAATTTCGCTGGGTAATTCTGCGAGGTCCGTGACCCGAATCAGCCCATCGTGAAGGAAAATAGTCTCTTCCTTCACGGATAACCACTGAGACGAATCCACAGAACCAGATCCCATCTCTCTCTCCCCCTTCGGAAACTGAAGAAGTTGACGAACATTAAAATGATGTATTCGACGTTTCAACCAAGTTCTATCCGACAGTGTACATAATACTATCCGTCAGCAAAAACGCGACACCAGTGTTAGCTGAACAACGCCCGTTAGCTAGCTAGCTAAAGCAGCTAGAATAAACGTTAGCTTCTAGAAGCTGTCTAGCGTTCACTTGGCACTGCAGAATAGCTCTTCTGCTCAGGCTATGCTTTCGTATTTTCGTAAAGGTGGGCGTGACAGATAGCAAATGTTCTTTACTTCCACACCTATGTCAGTAAAGCCATTTTCAGTTTAGATCTAACTCCGGGCAAGCAATTTAAATTGCCACTGCCTTACACTCACTGAATTATCAAACCTAGTTTATTAGGAGGCAACTAGATAGATAATGAAACTGCACCGCTTTCAGTGAGACGCCATATTTTCCAAAGCCAAGTGCTCCCAGTGTACAACGCGGTTTTGGACAAACACAGCACACTGTGCCAATGAGAAATCAGGATAACCAAGATCAAATGCAGACAAACTTTGTGTAGTTTGAGTATGCGTTTTACTGAGTGTACGAAAATTCAGAATTTCAGATTTATTTTAGTAATCTGAAACATTTTCTGCCTCTAAGATCACTGCATACGTTTGAATAACGATGTCGTAGTCTCTAATACCAAACTAGGTAATGGTATATGCAATAGTATTCTACGGTTTCTGATGAAACAGTAGCTCCATCATGTGGAAGATTGGCGATAACACCAATTAAACTGCACATTTACAAAATAAATGGTAAATTAATGGACAGCGCCATGTGAAATCATTCAGGCACTACATAATCAAGTCAAGTCAAATGTATTTATATAGCGCTTTTTACAACTGTTGTTGTCACAAAGCAGGTTTACAAATGTATGTAAAGAGATGCGGGAACAGACACAAAACCAGCGAAGCAATAGAAGAAGACAGAACAGCACAAGAACCAGGAACAGATGCGGAAGCAGGAGCAGGAACAGAACACTGAACAGAAGACTGAGGATGACAAAAGGGAGGACGAGGAGACATGACAAACAATGAGGGACAATTGGAGGCACAAAAGTACCAGGAAAACAAAAACACATCACAGACCAGGCAAGGGACAACAGGACAGGAACAAAAACAGACATGGGCACTGGAATAAACACACGGACGGGGACAGACAGAAACAAAGAGACACACAGGAACTGTAACGGGCACAGAAACAAGCGCAGGGACAGACACCACAGCAGGGGCAAAAACAAAACCAGGCATAGGTGAAGGCAAAAACAAAGGAACAGCAGGAGCAGGCAACAACCGAGACACTGGAGGCCCACAGGGAACAGGAGACACAGGCTGGGTGAGACGGGCAGGAACCACAGGTCAGAGGCGGCAGGAGACACAGGCTGGGTGAGACGGGCGGGAACCACAGATCAGAGGCGGCAGGAGACACAGGCTGGGTGAGACGGGCAGGAACCACAGGTCAGAGGCGGCAGGAGACACAGGCTGGGTGAGACGGGCGGGAACCACAGGTCAGAGGCGGCAGGAGACACAGGCTGGGTGAGACGGGTGGGAACCACAGGTCAGAGGCGGCAGGAGACACAGGCTGGGTGAGACGGGCAGGGAACACGGAGCCTGCGAGTCAGGAGACAAGTCTGAGGGTGTTGAGGTGACCGGCGAAGGATATGGGGAGTCTGGGGGTGCAGCTGCAGGGTTCAGCAGCGGGTCCGGAAGGTCCGGAAGGTCTGGAAGGTCCGGAAGGTCCGGGGGTGTGGCTGCGGTGTTCACTGGCAGGTCCAGGAGGTCTGGAGGCATTGCCACAGGAACAAACTGAATGGCATCCTTCATGCCAGTGACAGGAACTTAAAGGATGTAAAGGAGACTTCTTCCTTCAGACCAGCTGACCATCAGGCACTCTCCAACTGAACCTGAGCTGTCAATCTGCATGTTACACCTATTCTCCTGAAGAGATCAAAAATAGATCTTGGGTGCCATGGAAACTTTACCAAAAAACCCATCATCACTGCCATCGACTCTCCTACTACACTGTGTTTATTTACTTATTCTGCAGACCCTAATTTGATTGTCATTGTATGCCAAATATTTGTATAGTATCTTAAGGCTTAAAAATGCTCATAGAAGTTTTATAGGAAGTTAAAATCTAAAGTAAAAGCAACTTTATTCATTTTGTGCTATTAGTTTGCCAAGTAGAGGAGGATGGATTCCCCATCTGAGCCTTGTGTTCTCTTAAGGTTTCTTCGTCTTGCTGTGTTACCATTGTCTCCTTGATTGCTCATGAGGGGACTGGATCTAGAATTTCTGTAAATCTGCTTTTTTACATTGTAATAGGTATTATATTGTATTATACAATATACTGTATGGTATAATATGTACACCATATGTATACCATATACTGTATGCCTAACGGTACTTTCCAATATTGTATGGACTACCAGAAAGTAAATGACAATACTAGATTCATTCCCTCTTCCCAGAATGGAAGATTGTGTTGATAGAGTGGGTTCTGCAAAGTTTGTCAGTGCATTAGATTTACTAAAAGGTTACTGACAGGTCCCTCTTACTGCTTGTGCATCAGAAATCTCCACACCGGACAATTTTGTACAATATATGGTATATACACTCCAAAGGCTTATGACTATTGTGTTGAAAGCGGTACGGAATTGTGAAACGTATCTTGATGACCAAGTTGTATATTCAGAGATATGAGAACACCATTTGAGATTATATTCTCTAGATTACAAGGTGCAATTCTCTTAAAGAAGTGAGAATTTGTAAAAAGCATAATTAGCCACCTTGGTAAAATGGTGAGTCATGGATAATCTCATAATCTGGTCTATTCATATGTATATAGTTACTGATTGTAGGGAGTGGTGTCTGTTTGTTTGGGATCAGTGTTATTTTCTGTTTATTGTCAGAGATTTAGTGCAGGATTGTAGTGTAGGTGTTTCTTTTGTAGTGTGGGTTTTGTTTGTTATGTTGGCATTCAAATCACTCCTGAAGCTCTAATCAGTATATATCCATGTTCACAATTCTTTATTTAATTCAAGTCCCATCTTACCTGCTGGTCATTTGTTTAGTCATTCTACATACCATTCTACTACCAATCTTTCATAATTATGTTGCTGTTGAGGTCTCACTGCATATATTATAACAGGTCTTGTCTTGCAGTGAAGGTGAGGTGCAATTTCAAGTTTAAGTTATTAAAAGGTGCAAAACAAAATCAAGAACAAACAACCTGAGCACAACTAAGAGAAACCTAAACAGATGAGATTCAAAACAACAGAGCTCAACAGAAGAAACAGTACTTATTGCCAGTTTTATCTCAGTCTGTTTGTCTCTGGTTTATGACTCTTTGCCTGTTCCTTGTTTAAAGGGGTTTTGTCTTGCTGTTGTACTGCTGCCTACCTGCTGTACATTTTGGTTATCAACCTTTACCTCTGGCCCTACCAGATATGATTCAGTAAAATGAACATGTACATGAACCCTACCACTGTGTAAGCATTTCCTTCATTACATTCAGAATGCTAAATAAGTTATAAAGGCTGATAAAACTAAGTTTATACCCCCCCCCCCCCATGTGGCTCATATGGTATGATAAACGTTTTTACTTTAGAAAGAATCAGTATTATGCAATGAGAATCACAACAGTATACATGTTTTAAAATGGTGGCAAAAATGTGGCTTCTTTTATTGAAACAAATCCTCAGTGCACTGCAGGAAAATGATTCTTGGCTATACCGAGATACTGTACAGAAATACATACAGCGGTCCAGGTTCATACAGCTAATATTAACACTACTGAGATGCATGACTACAAAAGAAAGTAACACACAAAAACCGAGAGAAAAAACGAACTGGCTATATATTTATTTTAATTAAAAAAAAAGACACATCAAACACTGGGTTTAAATACACAGCTAAACAGGCTACAAACAAGGAACAGCTGGAACTAATTAGTGGCAGAGACTAGAAACGAAACAAGGAACTAAACCCGGAAACGTCAAAACAGAGACACGATAGCTGTTATTAAGGAGGCAGAAACACCAGACCTACCCGCCGATTCAGGGCAGGCTTGCGAGTCAAAACTACTCATGGCACACAGTTTGGTGGATCAGATCACTGGTACAGATACCACTGGTTTAAGATAACACGATTTGGCTTTCTTTCCTGCAGACCTCTCTGTGCTATTGGACAGGTACGAAGCATTCCTGCTCCAGCCTACTCCTCCTGTCTAATTACTTGTCTGTACTGTAACTCATTCTTGAGTCCAGTTCTCTCCTGTTCCACATGTCCAAGTCCAGCACCCTCTCCAGTCTATCAAGGTTCCTGTCCCTGCTTGATGACACCGGCCTCGTGACATTGGATGCACTCACCAGCCTGGATGCGTGGCTGGAGCTATGTGTGTGTGTGTGTGTGTGGGGGGGGGGGGGGATACTGTAATGGTAATGGCTCCCTCAACAGCATCCTCCTCTACTTCTCAAAGCAATTTTTTTCTTGTAGAAAATTCTCCTTCAATAAATCATTCACGGGTCTGGCTATTTTAGCAGTCTCAGACAAATCTCTGGTATACACCTGAGAAACCTAGTAAAACCCGTAACTTGTTAAGAACATTAAAGATAAAGACCATAAATATTTTTTCATTTATGAGAGTAGAAAAAACTTAGCAGAGTGCATTTACTTTACTGGGGTGCAATGGTGAGGTAGAAAATCTCCAGTTTATTGTGAATGTTAATGTGAATATAGAAATGGGGAAAACAAGGTCATAGACACAAATTATACAAATTCAAATACAAACACCAGCCAAAACCAATTGCTGCAATAGCCATCAACAACTGCCTTCCTGCCTAACTACCTCCTTCTCCTCTTCTGCCACTGGGAGTTGTCTTTATATAAGAGGTGCCAGTGCACTGGTAGACCTGGAGAGGAGTGAAGTGGAGTCAAGGTCAAAAGGTCAAAAAAGATGAGGAATGCTGGCACCAGATCTACAATCTGAAAAAAGCTGGGGAAAGGAATGTGTGTATGATGTTACATGTGTATGTATATATGCCATGGGACGCTCCCCCCCCCCCCAAGTCATGTGGTACGGGGGGTGGGGGGGTGTCACTCTTGCTTGTAGCCACACCCCCGTGAGGCTGTACAAGCGTTAACGTTCGCTAGGCTATTTAAACCCCGGTCAGTGCGCCTTTCACTGTGGGTCATTGTTTGTTTGTCAGTCAAAGCATATCCATTTTTGTCTAGCCTGTGCTCATGTTACAATCTTTGTTTTTAGTGTTGTGTGTTTATGTTCTCTGTTAATGTCATGTGTGAGTGCCACCGTTGTCTGTTACATGTTGTGTTATTAAATGTTTCACCATGTTGAGGGAGTCTGTGCATCCTGTTCCGCACCCTGCAGCACTCGGGCCATCACAATATATTTCTTTCCTTTCTTCTCGGTGTTTGAAGGAGAAATGGTGAAATTGTTTGATTTTCCATTTGTATACTTGATTTATGAGCATTATTGATTGCAGCATTGCGGGTTGGGATGAGCCAATCAGGGGGATTGGGGAAAGGAAGGAAAAAGAGTGGGAAAGGAAAGAGAGAGGAAACGGTAAAGAAGAGTAGGTAGAAAAGCTTGCAGCGGCTATAACGTGGAGAACATGGTAAATGTCTGAACTATAGAGTGGAATTGGATGGTCAGATAGAGAGTCTTGGCCACCCACTGCTGAGGACACCGGAGAGCTGAAGAAAACTCCAGCACGGACTGTCACTTTCAGCGAATGTCTCAGGCTGAGGGCTTGCAATATGAGCTAATCAATGCTCAAGAGGTTACTGCACAGGCTAATAAGCTAACCTAGGTGGAGTTGCCTGGAATAGGTAGCGTAATAGCTGGCTAGGTAGTGTAGAAAACGACGAAAGGAGATACGAATATCTGGACTGAGTTCTGGGTTTCCAGGGACATTCACCTTTCTTTCCTACATACTGAAACTCCATACGCACCCTTGACCTGGATTCCCCACACCTCTACACATGTGAGTTATAGTAAATTGTTTGTGGTGCTCCGTGAGGAGTGGATCGGCCATTTTAGTTTTTTTCCGGCCTTCATGCACCCAGGCAACGCTTCGGGCACGCAACGTAGGACAAAATAATAAACTATAGTCCAGAGTTTATTCATGATATCCCTTTATATTGCCATTTTCCAGTTTCCAGAGCACATAGAGGTGGGCACACACTTCATTGCTAGACATATATGATTTGAATGTTTATGTATATCTAATTTTGGGGAGACGCAGTTGGTAAGGCCTAGGGCCTTTTTCTTTTTCCTTTGTTGAAATGTGAGTTCTCGCGAATGCATTTATACTAAAGAATATGTGTGGTTTAAGCAGTAAATATGTTAATTGGTGAAAAAAGTACTATACCCTTTTCTTTTTGATTTCACTGTGTGGGATAGCTTGCTGGATATCTATTGTTTTCAGGGGATAATTTTACTAAAGCTTGGAGTGTGAGGGAAACGAGATAATTAGATAGTAGGCTTAATCACTAGTGGACTATAGTAGAACCACATTATCCTGAGTAGACAGGAGAGCCTAGCCTTCATAATCATTATAAATGGTTGTGCAGAGGAAATATATATCTAATTAATTAATTGATTGATTTTTTTCCCACAATACCCAAGGTAAAAAGGCATTTATTCACAGTGTGAAACCTTTTCTTTGACTAAGGACTGTAATTTTTGCAATTTTCCTTAATTTCTTTCTTTAAAAAACTGTACTGAAGTTGGACTCCATTTCCAAATATAAGTCTAAAACTATTCTTGACTGTGTAACAGCCCCCTTGCCAGCATTTTGTTTTGTTATTGTCCTCCTGTTACTGTCAGCTTTTATGTGTACATGCCTCCTCTTGTGTTGTCATGATCTCCTCGTTGTTTGACTATCACTTTTATATCAGCCTCACCTGTGTCTACTTCCATTCCTTTATTCCTGTGAAAGCCATTTCAAACACAGCCTGTTAAATCTGAGAACACTGCACCCACATACACTCCAGTAACTAAATGCCTCTCAGCTAAACTAAAGGAATTGAACTATACTATTAAATGAAACAATTGAGAAACAGTGAAAGCTTGTCTACCAGGGAACCCAATTTTAATTTGTACAGCTAGGAATAAAAGTAGAGACAGGGACAGCCTCAGTAAGCATCCTGGGAACATGCCAGGAATCCACTAATCACACGTCACAATCACCTGCTTATTATTTATTACTTATACCTGTTCCTCATCGCCTGCTCTCCTTATTTAAATCCCATGGGCACCTCTCTCCAGCGCTTTGCATTTGAGCCCCCATAGCCGTATACTCATCCTTCTGTCGATGCTGCCGCTCTTCTGTCTGAGCATTCTGCCAGCTCTTTCCTTTTTGTCTATTGCTCATTAAACACTGTTCCTTGTTTCCAGAATTGCATTAAAAAAAACATTGTCTCTTACACATGAAAACTGTAAACAGAACTGTAAACAGAACTGTAAAGTAACAATTTTGTATTTGTGGATAAAATTAGATAAACATTAATAAACATGCCTATACAGAACACAAGAAAATTTTTTAATAATGACACAAACACACACAAAAGTTCAATATTGAAGGAAAATTACTAGACTATGATTGTTAATTGTTATAAGGACTTTTATGCAAAAGTATGCACTCTAGAAGCTGACAGACAAAATGTATCTTTATTCAAAAATTGCAACAAATGTATTTATAACTTTTCTTATGCAGTACAATAAACTCTTATTGAAGCTTTAAATGAACTGTACTCATCAACATTATGACAAAGAGAGCACCCAGACAAGATGAATACATTATTGAATTTGGTAATGTTTGTCTACTTAAAGCTACAATATATACCACCTTTACTGTACATTTATCCAAGCAATTGCCTTTAGAAGCATATATTTAATAAAGTTGTTTAATTTGTCATTTGTTCTGCTAATCCTTGGTGGGTAGTCAATATATTTTTCATTTCTGAGGCAATAAGGCACAATCTCAGTTTATCATTAGGCTCTGGGTGTTCTGATAACTGCAAATATACCAGAAGAATACAGATACTGGAATTTTGCATTTTCCTGTCAGTATTTGTAGTCATCAAGATAGACCATTTCCAACAAGTGGGTTTCTAGGATAAAAAATCCCAAGGCAATGTTTGTAAAGTTGATCAGAAGCTCTTTTAGTTGCAGACTTTCTTTCATCTTTTGCTGTAACTTCATCTTCTTTATTCACAAACGTTGACTCTAGTTCTGTCACCTTGGTGAGGACAGCAGGACAACTATGTATAAAGAAAAAAAACCAATTATACATTACTCTCAAAATAAAAGCAAAATTTTGATATTTTAAAATCTTTCTTGTTATTTAAACTTTGGCAGAATATTTGTGTATTGGTTTATGCATTATTACAAACCCTGTGTGTTTGTTGCATTCTTTGATATTTGGTATTTCAATGCAAGACAGGGATACAAATTTTGCAAGAAAAAACTTGACTTTCTTGATTTTCTTAAGTTGTTTTAAATGACTGGTCAATCTGGAAGAAAATGAGAAACACACAAGAAGAGTGGATAAAAAAATATACATAAATGGGCACATAGGAATGTCCTGGAATGTTTGGCTGCAATAACTATGTATTTATTTACTTGTGTATGCAGTCACAATGATAAATTGTTCTTGACTCTGTGTTATAATGTCCATATATCTTCTCCATGGGACGGATTCTGCACTTGCAGTCATCCAAGTATCTAGCTGCATCACATATTGATGGAGATTCTGGAAAACGTGCAAGTCCACCTTACAGATTTTTTTCACAAAAAATACACTATTGTAAACACAACAACAGGTTAAAACAGTGTTTATTTCACTAGTATCTGTTGAAACCTAAATATGAGCAGTACTGGAATCTTTGTGCTGAAGCTCTAGGAAATAAAATAAATGTATGCATATTCAGCTTCATCTAGAGTAACAATGTTATAGAAACAAAGTCTTGCATTTTATGTAATTTTAGAATTGATCACCAGTTAAATTGATGATTTTGGTAAGCTTTGATCCACCATATATACATTCTTCGATAAAATAATTAAATTACAATTATTATCATTAAATGATTATTAATAGGATTGTGCAATAAAGAATGTTGAAAGCAGCTGGCAGTGCTACAGCAAAAGTCAAAGATTCATTTTATTTCAGAAAATGTCTTTATTGATAGTTCTCTGCAGACACACAGGGGCTCTATATAACACTGAATTTACCTTACAGGTAAATGCTAATTAAGCCCAAAATGGTTCACCTTTTAGGAGTATATATTTAATTTTTCTCTCCAGGGATTAGTATATGGACATTCTTCAGTTGCCTCAACACTTCAGTGGTATCTCAGGAATCTCAGATACATAATGAATGTAACCTTTGGTCACAGCAGCTGTAGTTGAAGCAGTTATAGGCCTAAAGGCATTTCTTTCATTTTTACACAAATGCCTTGTTACATTGCACTTTCTGGTTGAAGCGGCATTAAAGCAAAACTTCACTCATAAATCGTACTGTTGTTACTAATATATGAAAGCTACAGTATGCTGTTGCCAAAATTAGGTCATGCTAAACGGTTCTCACAAGAGCTACATTTACACTTACATTTATGACAATTAGCTGAGGCTTTTATCCAATGCGACTTACAATACGATCTAAACAAAAACGGATGTCATATTTTTTGCACAATTGTTTTAATTGCACAATAAATGTTGTCAAGTAATGTAGCTCCAATACTGTATTTGATTGATGCTTTATAAAAATGTAATAAATAAGAGTATGCACAAGAACATGATTGAGAACATGAAACTAATTACCTGTTGGTTTAAAATCTTCAGAAGTGAAGATGGTGATATTCCAAACAGAGGAGTTTGGTGTTCCTGTTGTTTCAGTTGCAAATACCATGTTTTCTTTTAGAATGGACATGGACTTCTGCACTAGAGCTGCAGATCCAGACAATGTGGTTTTGGTCTCACAAGCATTATTCATCACTGCGGAGTTTTTATTTGGAGATTTATACATTTCCTTTAACAAAGTGTTTTTCCTTATTGGTGACATTGATTCCTGTTTTGTAGATGAAGAATTCTTAAACCTAGAAGTTGGCCATGAAGTTCCTTGGAGTAATGATATTTCATTAATCTTTGGGTGTGAAGTAATGTTCCTCCAGAATGTGTTTCTAAGTTTGATAAATGGCATACGTTTTGCCGAAGATGGCTTCCTGGTTTTAGAAACTTTGGTGACGTACGTTAGTTTGTTTTTTATTTCTACAAATGTGCTAATGTTAAATGGATAGCTCACTTTAATTTTTTGCTTCTGATTTTTTTCCTTTGATTTCTTCCCTCTGATTTTTGCCAGAGATGAGGTTGAAAACTTTGGAGATATAGTTGTATTTAATTTATGTTTCGATGCACTGTATCCCTTGCAATATTTTCCTCTTTGTTGTTTTAGCTTGAGGTTATCACCTCTTGGAGGCCCAATAGAAAGACAATTGATCTTTGCCCTCAGAGGTTTAGAACTTTGGATTGTGTCATTTTGTTTTGCAGTGGTGTGGCTTTGAGATGCGGACATCTTTCTCCTATGTGTAGACTTTTTCTTTGAAAATTGATTTATAAGTGGTTTTTGATCATGGCATCGCTGTGATCCTGTCATGCGTTCATGAGTGGAAATTGTTGGGCATAGTTCAGATCTGTTCTGATTAACTGTTTGCGTCTTCTGATGAACCAACTTGGAATTATGGGTTGTGAGAGAGCTGAGGTGTGTTGTGGTATTCCAAACTGAAGACAGAGTTGTAGTTCTCGTTAAGGCTGTCTTGCTTGTACCATATTGGTGCTTCAACTTTTCACTCAACTTCAATGCATCCCGTCTTAAATGTGTTAGATGAACATATCTCCCTTGAGATTCTGGTCGTTTTCTTTGTTTAGGTTTGATATTTATTTTCTTGCTATTAATTGATGATTTTGCATGATAAACTGATTGCTCAGTAATGACAATTTTCTCATGGTTTGAACTCACAACATTGTATGGTGTGGGATATTTGAGGATTGCAAAGGGGGCAACCTCAACTGATGTGCACCTGAAAGAGAAGAGTGAAGACTTGAAGCAACACACATTCATGGCTCATTAGAAATAGTTATGCCAAAAGATACCACTGCCAAAACTCAGAAAGGCACAGTTTGTGGGAATGGAACAGAGGTGTGTTTTGTGTTGCCACCGGAGGTAAAGACAGACAAGGGTGTAAGACAAGTTAACACATGCAGTTCAACTAAAGATACTAAAAGTCTGACATCAGTATATATACATCTACATAGAAAATTCCTTGCAGAACAGAGTGGACTGATTAATTGTTGGCATTCTGTATTTTCAACACTCACATTCCAAACCAGTTTATCTTTGTGCACCCTTTCTTCTTGATAAGATCAAAGCAGCGGATCTTAAGGATATTGAAAAAAGTGTATCCCACCATGTTTGATACTGTGCCATTAATATCTAGAAGACATTGCTTAAACCTAAATGTATGAGAGAGAGAGAGAGAGAGAGAGAGAGAGAGAGAGAGAGAGAGCGAGCGAGAGAGAGAGAGAGAGAGAGAGAGAGAGACATTTGGTGCTGTTAAAAATGTGCTCTTCTCCTGAAATGAGAACAAAACAGAATTAATAATGCCACCCAGACTGGTAGCACTTCATGTAACATATAATTAACTCCTTCATGTATATTTGCACTTTGTACATGCCAAAACATAGTTCAACAAATATTCATCTTCAGGCTATTCATGCATATACCAATACTCAATGTGGCAAAAGAGGTTTACACACACTGTAAAAAAGGATCCTGCTAAATAATACACAGTAATACAGTGGCAGCAAATATATCAGCAAGCTACAATATATATTACTACTTGAACATAAAAACTTCCACCCCAAAACTGTAAATTCAACAGCAATTAATAGGAGATTCAACACTGTAAAAACAATGCAATGCAATGCTCATATTTTGTAATATAAGTCGTTGCTTTATAGTAAGTAACTGGCAATTATGCTGTAAAGATTATAATTCAGTGCTGCAATGACACAATTAAAAAAATATTTTCACTATCTCTATTTGTTATTCTTTTTCTGTAACTTTTTTCAATATATGCACACAGAGAATATTCTTATAGGTACCAATTAAAGACAATTGGCAGCATTGTGTTGTTTCCCCAGTTGGTCTGTGAGATCCCTGCAATGTACAGTTTGCTGTTAATTGTTTTACTATTAAAATAAGTTTTTAATGTGTAATCTTTGCTCTCTCCCATGTTCCTAGCTCCTCCAATGAGAGAAAGACTGAATATATACAAGTAAGAGGATAAATTATGATTCTCAAGAGTCTTCCTGTAGGGTACAAACACATATCATATAGGAATGGAATGCAAGTCCATGCCTTCCAGCTAGCAGCAATCACCTGTGGTCACAGTCGCAATGTGAAATGGTGAATAAGGTAGGATTGAACACCCCAAAATTAAGAGTGAAGGGCTGAATGATGTGGTTGCAGTGATCATGCTCTCTGCAGCATCTGTCTACAGGCTCAAACATCCCTAGGTGAGAGTAAATAAATATGACAATAATGAACCATTTTAACTGCTTTTGACAGACATTCGTCAGAATTAATTTAGATAAAGTCATACAGTAGTCTCAAATCTACTCACCCAACTGCTCGTAGTCCCCAGCCCTGCTTCCGAGGCCGCACCACAATGTCCCTGGTAATATCCAAGCCCGCTTCTGTCGAATTTTGCCTCCAGAATGATGGAGCAGGTCCAAGTCCCTCCTATTCCACCTCAAGTGTCTAAGCGTATTCGGTAGAAATTCACATGGACTATTAGGCTCCAAAAGCTGACTTATATTAAGATTCAGATACTGCGTTTCCTTTAAATCCCAGGTGCGCCTTTCACGACACAAAGTAAAGTAATTTTCAATTAAACCTGGCTCGGCGCTTATCGAACACTTTTCAATGTGTTTGTCTGTTGTCCAAATAGTCCAGTAAAAAAGAAGAGGCGCTAACGCCGCTGATCTTCTAAGAAAACTACAATGAGTTTGCCCAAAAGCTGATTTCGTGCGAAGACAGAAAGGCTCGTGATATTTGTTCCTGGCATCTGGAATTACAGCTCTGAAATAAGAGAGCATCACCACAATTTGCAGTAAACGACAATGAATTCCGATTTTCATATTATAACGATCTGTTAAATAAATAATAGAGCAACGGACATTAAAAAAAACAAAACAAAACAAAACAAACAAACAAACAAAAACGTGTGTTAACAAGCGCGCGATACTTTTTAATCACTCCACAGTATTTTAGTCACTCACCCACTGATCTAGCAGCGGGCTTTGAGAGCGCGTACAGAAGATATAGTCCCAGCAACGGTACGGTAATAAGTCCAAAATTAGCCACAAAATGCATACCTAAAACGCCAAAGCAAGGATTAAACTGCTTTTATTTTATATTCTAGAGCCAAACACATGGATCACATAATGACAAGTTAGCGGAACGCAGATTTGCCCACTTTTAGCACAACGTAGACGTGCACTAAACTTCCCAACGGACTGGACAAGTTTTCACCCACCTTCAACATAGGATCAAATGGGTGTGGCCTGTGGGTGTATGCACACCAATCTACCAATGAGAGGTGTGCAGCTCTGCTCATGTCAGTGTCTTTTTGATGTTCTTAGCCTAGAATATCAATTTATTTGTACATAATTACATAAGTGCATTGCTAGCAAGGTTCCTTAATGAGTTCATAACCTTATGAAAAGATCACTACTCAGATGAAAAGATGTTTATGGTTAGATTCTAATGCTAATAGATTCTAATATGCAGATTGCTAATTCATAATTAAAATTTACAGCGCTCTGAAATCACTGTGCCCTTCATCGAGACAGGGATCAGTGTGATGGTGTCCAGGAACAATAGAATAGTCTCTCCCTCAGCCTTTCTAGGTATGAAGCTTGTATTCCACAGATATACCATAGGCATTAGTGCTTGCTTCTGATTTGCATATCATTGCCTAGAAGTAACATTGTTTTACTTACTCTTGATGAAATGTTCTGGTATTCTAGTTATAAATTAAGCTTGCAACCAGTCACATTGCTTTAGTCTCAATACAAATCATTATAAGTGTGCCTGGAATTGCAGTCATGAAACTGGAGGCTAAACTCATATCATAGCACTAAGATAAGATTCAGATTCAATTTACTGTCTTCACTCAGAAGAACTACAAGGTAAGGAAATGTAGTCTTCACATATTCCAGTTTTTTTGGAAACTGGTGTCAGAGTGCAGGGTCAGCCATTGTACAGCACTAAATGGCTTCCCAATGTATCTTCCTGGAGCTAAGAGTGTTAAGGGCCTTGTTTAAAGGCCCAACAGTGGCTGCATGGCAGAGCTATGATTCAAACCAACAACCCTCTGATTGATAGCCCGATGCTCTACCCATATAGTGCAGAATCTGCCCCAAGTCTAAATTGCATCAGTTCATGAGGTTCTTCTCTTTTTCTGTGACAGAGCCCTGTCTTGTGGGTGATGATCTTTGTGATGTGTTTGACTGTGGTGGCAGTGACTGCATGTTTGAGTATTTCAGTCTCACAGGGTACAACCGCAGCCTGGAGAGTGTCAAAGGTGAGCTTTTCCTCTGTCTAACAGAGACAGATAGTCAAAGACTCACCCTAAAAGAGCTGCATCACTCTCTAATGACTGGCCTGACAAAACAAGTGCCTGTAGTCTGGCTGAAAAGGTAGTGCTCATGTGGTAGTGCTCAAATGGTAGTGCTCATGTGGTAGTGCTCAAGTGGTAGTGCTCATGTGGTAGTGTTCAAGTGGTAGTGCTCATGAGGTAGTGCTCATGTGGTAGTGCTCATGAGGTAGTGCTCATGTGGTAGTGCTCATGTGGTAGTGCTCAAGTGGTTAGCTCTTGTAGATTTTCGCTATTTTCCTCTTATTAATGGTTTGGGTGTGAGACAGAAAAACTTGTCATTTTGGAATTTAAGAAACGGAACCTTTTGTCTGAGAAACACAAAATCAGTAGAAAAACAGTAGTAATCGGGCCTATACCAAATTAAAATTTAGCTAAGTGCTAAGAACAAATAACTAAATGCTTATGGAACGTAATAAAAAAATGAAAATGGGATTGTTTATGTTTTACTGATATCCTATAGACTGATACGTATGGAAACATACGTGTAAAATAAACTTCATTTAAGATCCAGGCGGGCCGACGTTCACCATTGGGAAGTCAGTGTGGCTGTTGTGGGGAAATGTCTTCAATAATTCAGTTTCCACTGAGAACCACAAAGGCACCACGAGCAAGATCATGGTACTGGTGTGGACCTTCTTTGCTATTATCTTCTTGGCCAACTATTCAGCAAACCTGGCAGGATTCATGATTCAGGAGCAATACACTGACATTGTTTCTGGACTCAGTGACAAAAAGGAAAGAAGACTGAGGCTGGTGTCATTTTCTCAAAATTAAAAAAAAAAAAAATTCTAAATTTATTTATATAGCGCTTTTTATAACAGATGGTGTCACTGTTTACAAATGTCCAAGTCCAAGCCCACAGTGAGCAAGGGTGATAGTGGCAAGGAAAACCCCATAGAGCATGAGGAAGAAACATTGAGAGGAGGCTAAATGATCTGGATTTTCATTCTAAACACTTCAAAGAAGTACAAAGCAACTCAAGTAATCTCAAAGGGTATAACATGATTAAGGTGATCAGGGTTGTATTCAGGTCTGGTGGAAGGTACAATTTGAACATACATAAATTTAATGGAATTACCATTTAGCTACCTAAACTTGTTCAATACCTTATTTCTTGTATTGTCTTGTGGCAGTCGATTTAAGAACCACTCATGTACTTACTGAATGATTGATTTCTTTTGATTTGCCACCAGCAGAGCATTTTACAGCAGAGCATTTTAGTGGAGTGTCAAATGTAGGGTTCCAAGTATTACTTGACTACTTAAATATGATAATTTGTGCATGTTCTCAAAAGAACAATTCAGATTTGGTACATGTCTAATCATTACTATTCCAGAGCAAGCATGCTGTGAGTACATCATTATGCATTCAAAACAGGAAGGCAGCAACAACACTCTAGAGGAAACATTTGCATGGCAATACTTTAAAAGCTGCTCTGCCACTGTAGAGATCTTCCTCGGTTGGGTTCTTATAATGACTTTACTCTGCTTCTCTGACTCTTTCGCACATCATCGTGAGATTGGTTCAGCAAACACTAATCCTCATGCACATTGGAGGAATAAGGTAGCAAGACTCTCGCCCAACATTTACATTTACATTTACGGTACCTGACAGACGCTCTTATCCAGAGCGACTTACAAAAGTGCTTCCTCATTTACTCAAAGAATAAATCCTAACCAGTACAGTAGGTTAGAGTCCAAGGTACCATTGAACTAGAATACTGTTGAAAATCAGGGATCAATACTGATGCCTAGAAGTGCAAAGTACATAAGCTCTATCTCAGACAACAATCAGTGCAATAAACAATACCCTACAATAAACACTACTATCAGTCCCCTGTCAAATTACTACCATGCATCAAGCAGAGAAAACATCTAAGGAGATTGCTGAAACTACTAAAATCAGGTTAAGAACTGTTCAACGCATTATTAAAAAGTTGAAGGACAGTGGGGAAACATCATCTTTGAGGATGGAACGTGGTCGGAAAAAAATCTTGAATAATCATGATTGGCAATCACTTAAACGTGTGGTGAAATCAAATAGTAGAAAAACAACAGTAGAACTCAGGGATATGTTTAATAGTGAAAGTAAGAGCATTTCCACACACACAATGCAAAGCTCAGTGGATTGGGAATAAACAGCTGTGCAGCCTTAAGAAAACCACGTCAGTGAGGCTAACCGGCAAAAATGGCTTCAGTTTGCTAGGGAGCATAAAGCTTGGACTCTGGAGCAATGGAAGAAGGTCATGTGGTCTGATGAGTCCAGATTTACCCTGTTCCACAGTGATGGTTGCATCAAGGTAAGAAGAGAGGCGGCTGAAGTGATGCACCCATCATGCCTAGTGCCTACTGAATATACTGAACAACCAGGTTATTCCATCAATGGATTTTTTCTTCCCTGATGGCACGGGCATATTGCAAGATGACAATGCCAGCATTCATCAGGCTCAAATTGTGAAAGCGTTCAGGGAGCTTGAGACATCATTTTCACACATGGATTGGCCACAACAGAGTCCAGACCTGAACCCCATTTAGAATCTTTGGGATGTGCTGGAGAAGACTTTGCGCAGTGGTCCGAATCTCAATATAAGATCTTGGGGAAAAATTAATGCAACTCTGGACAGATAAATGTTGTGACATTGCAGAAGCTTGTGGAAACGAATTTGTGCGGTAATCAAAGCTAAAGGCGGTCCAACTAAATATTAGAGTGTGTGACCTTTTTTTTTTTTTTTGGCCAGGCAGTGTGTGTGTGTGTGTTTATGTGTGTGTGTGTGTGTGTGTGTGTGTGTATGTATGTATACACACACACACACACACACACACACACACACACACACACAGACACACACACGCACACACACATCTTATGCTGTTAAACCAACTGATTAAACTGGTAGACCAGCAAAAGCTACGTTTTGGTTCAAGTTGGATGGCTTAGCTGATACACTACAAATACCAACTAGACAGAGGGTCCAGAAGCATAAGCAACTTGGCCAAGCTATCCAACCAGTATGATCGAGCAACATGGTCATACTGGTGAAATGTCAATCTGATTATACTGGGTGACCACTTTGGTCATTGGTAATGCTGGTCAACTATCTTGTTCTTATCTTACCTGAAGTGTGATGTTTATAGCTACATGCATACCAAATGTGATTTGAAATTAATAGCAATGTAATTGTAGGTGTTTAGTCAAAAACCAGAGTTGTATTATACAATATCTCATTAGGTGGAATGGGACTGTAAAATAGTAGCCAGTGTGACCTCTGTGTTACATCCCACTCAATGATGCACACCAGATTGTGGATGAAAGGGGTTTCCTTTTACAAGTTCAGCAACCACATTTAATTTCACTGAGGGGTCAGCTAGCCAGCTCACAGCAGGTATTATAACATTATAACAATATAATAAATATATCTAAATAAAATGAAGCTGTGATCGTATAGTGTAGTTGCTTGATTATAAATTATGATCTCATAATAATCTTATCTACATATAATCATACATTTACATAGTAACATTCACTCATATACTCAAATTCCATATCATACACAGGAAACGTCCACATCATCCATTTGATAGTTTTTTCCTGATCAATAATACAAAAAAAGAACAGCACCCTCTAGCGATGAACCTTAATTATTTCAAGCTAACTATAAAACATAACTAGAATAAGTCAACGCTAGCTCGCAGCTAGAACAAAAATGCTCAGATTAACTTGTGTCTCATGGCAAACAGCTGAGTTAAAAAATTAAACACAATGAAAACAAATGAAATTGCCCCACCTGCAACAAGTTTAGCAACCACATTTAATTTCAGTGAGAAACCAGCTAGCCAGTCTATACAAAACAGGCTATTTGTTAGAAATTCTCCACGTGTAATTCACTTAACTTTACATCTCAGACTGAGTGTAAGTTAACGTATCCACGTTCCTAATAACGTGGTGAAATCTGCCAAAAACGGTGAGACGGAGCATAATAAGTAATACGACAAACTTTGGAACATGACTGGCAGATGAACCTACCCACAGTTCACTCTTCTTTATATAGGCTGGAGAGTTTCTGACCAATAGGTGGCGCTGATACCACTTTGCAGGGATTTCATAAATATATAATTTTTAACACTGTTACATTAGCTCAGGATGTCTCTGTACATATTGAAACGAGGCAAAGTACAAAATAGGAATGGCTTCCTTTTTGGTGAAAATCTCCTTGTTTGTTCTACTGCTTGGTGTAGGTTTACATTTGGTTAATGTTTGTTCAGGGTTGCATGATTTATCATATTTTTTACTGTTTGGAATGGCTGTTTTGTAATATTACAAGTTCATAATATTACAATATTCTCTTCAAACCAATGTGGTACCAGATGAAGGTTAATAGAAGAATGTGTGACTTTGGTGCTGTTTGTTATATATGTTTATGTCTACAGTTTTTTTTTTGTTCAATCCTTTGTTGTGTGGTCTGACTGGAAGCATCTAAGGACTACAGTGACCCAAGGCAATGACTTGACCCCAAACCCTTCACCTGTGTGACTCAAACCAACTTCAAAGACCTTGTTCACCCATTTGGCTATTATACCTGCGGTCCTTAATCTATCTGACAAACAACTGTGGTTACTAAAACAATGCTGGACTGTGGTGAGGACTGTCTAGTTAAACCTCCAAGCACTGCCTTGATATGTGCAGACACTGGTTTCAGAGACAGACACTCTTTTATGTATTTTGTGCATAATAGATGGGTGTGGGTGTGTAATGTATTTCTGCATCTGTATGTTTTGATAACCCCTTAATATAATAACACTTCTGGCCAAAATGGGGCAGGAAAGATTATAAATGATTAATGTTTATTTTGTTTTGCATTCAAGGTACAAGCAGTTTCCTTCAACCCACTTTGTGAAGGACAAGCTGACTGTTTGAACTGATGAGTTCAGGAAATGGTGAAGACATTAACAAAGCCTCTTTGATTTCAGTATGAGCTACACTGCAGCATGTATTCAATATGTAGTCTCAGTGCTAATAGTTGTCCAGTAGCTTGTGATGCTACACAACCTCGTAGTCTGTGTATCCATCTTAATATTCTAGTCATTTAATCACATCGGTCAAATTTGCGCAATGTTGTATTTTATAACAGCGTCACCATGTCCAGCGGCTATCATCTTTGTATGTAAATGAATTTACCCATTTTACACATTTTGGAATTGTACAGCTTAGTCCAATAACTCTTCAGGCAAGATGGTTTTGCATGTAGCTATTTAATACAAGCATGCAGGGGCCACCTGTCAACTCAAGGGTCCAGATTGTGCTCTTTATATGCACACTGGTAGTGATTAAGGGAACAGGATTAGTAGCATATTATCAACCTGGAGAACAGAAATACAAAAGATTTCATCCACTGTATTCACTTTCAATGGCTTTATTTGAAACAGACCCTGTGGAGACTTGGCATGTCTAGGGTTAGAGGTTGTGTTAATACCTGGAACTCATTGGTAATAACTGGCCCCAAATCTGCCAAAAACAGTCCAATATCAGAGGTACCTACACCTACTCATCCAGCATGGCCTGATGACCCACTGTGTCAAATTTGGTTGACGTAGCATGACATTTGGTCTTGTCTACAAACCTTAATACAACATGTAAGTAATAGGCTGACCACACAGGTAATATCAGCCTTTCAAAAATGGTTTAAAAATGGACGAGAGTCAGATCTGACCACACCCTCTTAACCAGGATATGTTCGTGATACACTGTGTGAGGTTTGGCCGTCCTGACAGCCTGGTTGGCTTTGGCAGGCCAGAGACCCTAATGGGACGCGTAAGTAATGGGCTGACTGCATAGATAATATCAGCCTTTAAAACAGGGACTAAAAATTGACTATTGTCCGATCTGACCAGTCAGGCAATTAGTGTTTTTTTTTTGTGGCATTTTTTATTTTTAATGTAATTTTGAACACTTACATAATCACGAGAAAGCTCCTCAAGCATTGCATGAAATAAATGACATCAACATAATTGAAAATGATGTAATATTTCTACAACAAACATATAACAATTACACATTTCTTCTTTTTAAAATTAATACTTTTTTTGTTGTAGGACTCATTTTCACCACCAGATGGGAGCGTTATGTAGTATTTTGTCCTTAGATCTCAGATAAAGACCAGATTTGTATTGCAGAACGTTTACAGAATCTTTCTATGGAGTTCTAGAGAATTTAAATTTTTTATATAATCTGAATTTTTACAGAATATTTATTTGTTTTTTTATAGAGAATATTCAAACATTTTATATGATGAGTAACCATTGTAATTTTTCTCATATTTAGTCAACATAAAGGTTTTGTAAGTTTAATGAAATTTACATCACATACAATTTTCTGCAATTTTTCTCCTTTTTTCAGGGTTGATTTGGAATATTGTGAGGTAGAATGTAAATTGCTGTATAGTGAATTAATCACAGGGAATCACGGATATGTAATGTGCAGGAACAGACTCGTGCAGAACAATTATACAGTATATACAGGGGGATTTGTCACACCGTCCACGTCTCACAACCGAATGTCCCGTATTGAGCAGTATATGTCATCCTCTTCAATGTTGAGGGTCACAGACTTTTTTTTTGGAGGCAATGCATCCTCCAAAATATCACTGCCCATATCTTGTGTGCTATTTTTGTTTCTTTTGTGGCAACAGTTGAATAAGAGCCCTGTAAACAGAATCAAGGCCAAAGATCCTCCAACAGCACATGGTAACACAATGTTTTAAATGTTCTTGGCTTGTGTAACATGTAGTTTAAGAATGCAGATGTGCTTGCCTGCTAAGTTCTTCACTGTGCCTCTGCATCTGTTCCCCTATCATTTGGTTTTGCTGATGTCGTTCCTAGATCTTCCTAATTTCAGGACTGTTTACTCACTAAATAGAAATAAAGATGCAGACTCTGGAATTAATTGAGGAGAATTGTCTCTGGCATTCAATACCTGGAACCTTCTTCACCTGACACTGGTAGGTCCCTGTGTCTGACCACATGAGCCCCTCAATGATAACTGATGCATCTGCTTGACATGGATCTGAAGAGTTAAAGTAAACTCTGTCCATCAAGGGGTAATAGAAGTTCGAATATAATTTATCAGAGGTATAAAGAAGTATGGTAGGATCTTCCTTATGAAGGTCTATTAATTGTCTATCTCCAGAGGTCCGTGATCCATACATTTCAAGGTAAAATGTCATCCAAGAATAAATAGCCCTGCTTCCAACTGCCCTAGAACCAGTTGTGGGACCACTTGGAAAGATTTTCAGTGCTACTGTTGACAGCAGCATAAGGAACACCACCCTCACCAGTACCAGCCCATTCTGTAATATGTTTATGCCTGAGAAACCTAAAAAAGGCAAAAATCTAAACATTTTCAGCATCAGAACTCTGGTAATGTTTAGGGAACAAATTAGCGAACAACTAGGGAATGACATAATGTTTCTGCTTTTAAAAATCACCTTTAGTAGAGAAATTACATACTTTTTGGAAAAAATAGAATGGTTACATATGTTTGCTGAGACTATGGGAAAAAAAAACCTAATTTCTCAAGCAATACAAAAAATGTCTTACCTCCACAAGTGCAAGTGTTGAAATGAAGAAATTAAACAGTTTAAGGTCAGGGTTAGAAATAATTTTTTTTACATTTACAAAATCTTTTTGTGTCCTTGTAGATAAAATACTTTTTTTTCCCTGCACACTGGCAGGACCTTTACAGAATTTTTCTGTGTCCTAAAAGAGAATCTATATATTTTTTCTATATGCTGTCTTAACTTTTACAGAATCTCTCTATTTCCTTACAGATAAAATATACATGTTTTCTATGTTCTGTAACCCTAACCCTAGTATCCAATACACAGGGAGGAGCCAGATGGCCTGATTGCCCCACTGGAGATCTCTGGGGTTTAGGTAAAGAACAGACTTGTATTACAGAAATTTTATAGAATGTTTCTAAGCAGGTCTAGAGAATTTAAATATTTTTCTATTCACTGACAGAACTTTTGCATAATCTTTTTCCTTATAGATACATATTTTTCCTGTATCCTGTAGGGATACTCTGTAATTGGTGACACAGGAGTCTTTCAATATTGAAGGACTTTGACCTTTTACTTTTTGAACATCTACAAGACATGTAGATTACAACTGATGCAAAAAACAACAAAACCTTAATTGCTCATTCCTCACTGATCTCTTCATCCATTTCACTGTAAGGCTAAAAATGAATTCATTATTGTTCTGGTGGATAATGAACTTTTCCCATGTAAATATGTGTTACGTGCCAGGCGTGCACGTTTGTGTTTTTTGTATCGGTTGCGTATCCCTGTTACAGGTAAACCAATAAGAAGCCTTGTGGGCCGAGACGGAGGCGGGGCTACTGCTTTAAAGGCGGAGCTCCTGCTAGAGCATGCGGCGTGGCATTGATTTGGGGGCATGCTTGAGAGTTATCACTAAAGGGATCTTGTGACAGTTTACTTACGAGATTGCTGTTACGTTTCCGCTGTCTGTCAGGTAACATGGTTACAGGTGACTTCAATTTATAGGCGGTAGATTAGGGGCGGGTGCCACTCTGTTGCATTGTTGATCAGGAAAGGCATGCGGTAGGCAGGGAAGCTGGTTTATTATTTTCATTTCTTTGGCACCGTCCACAACGTCCACAACGTCCACCCGTACGTTGTGTTCAGTTACCAGAATCGTTCTTATGCTTTGAACTATGTGCTCTTGGCCTTGACTTTTACTGGTACAAGAAAATACAAAAAAACCCCAAAAACGGTTATTGGTGTTGGTCTCATCCTTGGCTAGTTTACACTCTCACACACACACTCTTCTTAGGACTGTTACAGCCCTGCCAATTTTGCCACCAACTGGGGGCATGTAACAATATGACATTGTAATGTTTGAAGCATATACTAACTTTAGGATTGCTTTCATAAGTCTCACAAAATTGTAAATGGTCCTTCCTCTCTCTTTGCACTCTTAACAGTTCTGGGTGTGAAGTTAATATAAAGTCTTCAATTATTCGTGTTCGTACCAAACCATGAGTGATGTTCTCGTTCCATTTGTCCATGAAGGCAATCCTGATTGTTCTCTTGAAGTTGTCGTCATCATCATTCATTTGCAGTTTAGCTAGAAGCATCCATACATGTATTTGTGTAATGGACTTTTTAGTAAGCCTAATTTAGTTCCCAAATCAGTTCTCTTTTTATTATTTTCCGGGTCTCACTGCACCTGAATAAAGTACATTCTCTTTAGGTAAGTGTGGATCTGGAATCATACATGTAGGAAGATAAGTACGTATATTAGTGGTTTCATGGAGTAGTTTGCATACGTGTGTGTGTTAATTGTTGTTGCCATGAAGATGAGTTAACTGTACCTTTTTGGGCCCAGGGGGAATTTTCAGTATGGGTGAATACAGCTGTGAACTTAAAGAAAATGTAGTTATGGATGAATAAAATGTAATTGGGTTTAGTGTTTCAGGCATACCAGTTGCATCTCTTCTTGGATATTTTCAGGAGGTTCATGGATGGGATCAGTGACATGTTAATGCTGTGAAGAGGTGTTGCCCTAATTCTGGACTTGTATTACTGAATGTTTACAGAATCGTTTTATGGAACTGTAGTAGCGAATTTGCATATTTTTTTTCTATGCATTGATAGAAAAATTCTGTAAAAGCGTTATGTCCTTATAGAGAATTTACATATTTTACCTATAGACTGAATGTTTATAGAATCTTTGTCCTTATACAGAATATGCATATTTTACTATACACTGTAAGAAATGTTACAGAATCTTTCTATTTCCTTATAGAGAATATGTTTTCTGTACTGTGTAACCCTAAGCCTATTTTTTAAGATGAGGGGAGGATCAATTTGTCTGACCTACCCCACTGGAGAACTCTGGTAAAGACCAGACGTGTATTACAGAAACTTTGCAGAACCTTTATATGGCATTGTAGAAAATCCCCCCCCCCCCATTGAGAACCTTTATAGAATATTTTTATGTCCTTACAGAGAATATACATTGTTTTCCAATACACTTACATAACATTCACAGAATGTTAAAGAAAATGGGTTCATGTTAGTAATATGATCTACTCACCCAAAATTTTGGGAATGGCATTAGATGCTTCCCTTTGGAAAATAAAACACACATTCCAGCATTTTCAGTTTTCAAAGAGCTAAATTAACAAGTGTTACTTTAGGTAGAGAGCATACCCCATTTCTCCTCGTGCACGGTCTGCTGGTGAACTGCGATTTCTTTGTCCAGTGATTTGAGCTCCATGGACAGTGTAGAAAGGACAAATTCGGAGGCTGCTTGGTTGAGGTGGACACATTTGCTGGTGTCGTATTCTCATATGTACTGAATTAATTTTTGTATGCTAAATATACAGTGCTTCTGAGTGGTTGTGGATTTGTCCCTTTGCATCTGTAGTGGGAATAAGCTTGGCTGATGTACACAAACAGGACATACTAAGCTGCCAAAAATCTTTAAGTAATAACGGAAGGATTTATAGCTTAAGTCTTTCATTTCCTATGAAGGAGAGGTCTCTGACAATTTCTTTTGTTTTGTTCCACATGGAGTTTAAAAAATTTAATGACATAACTCCTTGATTGAACTACATTTTCTGTTTTTTTCCTTTCAGGTCTGCTCCCCCTTAGAAACTCTGGAACTTCATGAGTATGGTGTCTGCAAATATAAAAGAGCAATAATATAAGTTTACATGTGTTAGAAGTAAAATGCATGACTGAATCTTGAGTCTGTTCAATAAGTCAACCAAATAGATTACTGAATGTTTCTGTACCTTGATGCCCAAGTCATTCGACTTGAAGTGTTCTTAAATATTCCTTTGTTTTTTTTGCTTTTTTTTTCTTATCTGGATCATGAGTCTCTTTCACTAGTTTTTTTCTAGGTTTCTGTAAAGGTTGTTTGGAATGGACAGATCTTCACCTTCGAGCTTTCCTCGGTGCTCCCTCTTGCCCTCGGCCTTCTGCTGGGCCAACTAGTTTTAAAACTGAAGCCATTACATGCACTCACCTTTGCTGATGTTATATGTGGATGTGTTTAAGCTCTTTGATTGGCTCCTGATTTGCATGAGCAGGTTTGTGGTTCAGGCATTGGACAAAAGTGAAGATGAAAAGAAAACAGAAAGTAGTGACATGCAAATTCCATTACGTTTCCCTAAATAATTTTGAGTATGTACTGTTCAGGGTAGTCATTCACCTTTACAGGAGGAAGGGCAGTGCTGGTAGGTTGGGCAGTGTGCTCGAGCTTCTCCGTGAGCGAGGGGAGGGGAGAAGACTCTGAGGGTGTGGAGGCGAATTTTCCATCCACTGTGGCAGACACGTTACTCATTACATGTGATACATTACAGCCTTATGCTCCAGCAAACTCGGTGTCAGTACAAACGGGCCCAAACACAGGCATTCGTGACAAACAGCACTGGTGAAAAAGGCGGCACTCAGAGAGCTGACCTCTAAAACAATGAAGACTTAGATTGGTCATGTTGTTAGAAAGGTCATGTACGCTAGTTAGATTTGTATGCAGAAACATATCTGCAGCAAGAAAAACAAAAATGATTGAAAGTTTCTTTTCTTATGTCTCAAGATCTGTAAAAATATATCTTTCAACTTGTTTAGACTACTCCCAATGTAATCAAAAGAAACCAGAAAAAATGACGACCAACATTATAGCCTACTATATGCGTTGCGTCAGTACATGGACCTTTATAGGCGTTGATCAAAAAGTTTAGTTTTTATTCGCCCTGTTCTAATTCGAAATGTTAGTTCCACTATATCTACATGCAGTAACGCGGAAGGGGTGGTGAGTGTGGGTGAACACACGTGCGAAGTGCCGATGCCTTGGATGTTACGTGAAATGGAACTAACGAGGGAAACCATAACGAGTGTGACAAATAGAATAAATACTTAGTTTTAATAACAAACAAACAAACACTGAACAGAATCAAAGACAGACAGCAATAACGGGTAAACATTAATGGGAAAGGCAGCGTAGACACAGAAAGAGAGTACAAATGAAAACTAAACAAACAAAATAGGAGCAAGGAGCTAGGTGTAACACGAGTTCTTACCACAAACACAATGAAAGACAGAAACACTCACCAAAACAAAGCGAGACTAAGACCGGCGAGAACTAACCAACAACCATGAGAGACATATTACGAAACATATCAGCGAAGGCGCGAGGACAAACGAAAACTAACCAGAAACGATGAGAAACAATAACGGACAATCAAGATATGTAAGGACGAGGCTTTTATAAGACTACAATCAGAGATAAATTAGAAACAGCTGGAGACAAAGGGAACCATAGAGAATGATGAAATCCCAGAAGTTACTAGGTTGCCTGGGAAATGGGGAATGGTCCGCTCTGTAGACGTAACAGTACCCCACCTTTAACGTGCGACTTCACAAGCGCGGAACCAACCCAAGAGGAGGGGCCAGACAAAGGACCAACACCAGCAGTAGACACAGGGGCAGAGGCAAAACGAGAGGCAGACACAGGAGTAGGGACGGATCCAGGCGCAAGACTATAAGCAGGGTTCGTGCTGAAATTAGGGGCACACACAGGACTCAGGACCAAACCCTGGACAGGAACATAGGTCATGGCAAGCGGGAGAACAGGGGCCAGATTGGAAAAAAGAGTAGAACTGGAGACATGGCTGGGACTATAGACAGGTACTGAGACACGAGAAGAAAGGAGAGGAGAATTGCTGGTCTGGGGAATAGCTGAGGAACTGGGTACCGGGACAGAGGCAAAGACAGGAGAAATAGCGTGAACTACGCCTGACATGGGCACAGGAACAAAATACACAACAAGTATGGACACAGGAACAGACACAAGCAGGGTAACACTGAGGCCACAAGGCAGGGTCACAAATCTCATGGAGCTTACATAAACAGGCACAGACACTTGGACAGGCATGAGGATAATTGCAGGAAAAGAAGCTGGCAAAACCGGAACTGGAGACACAGATGAAGGAGTCACTGGGGCAGAACTTGGGGTTGGCACAGCAGTCTCAGGAAGCAGAGGGGCCACCAAAGGAGTCCTAAGCGTCTCAAGGAGCCCACCTGCGGCGGCCTTCTTGGGCCCAGGAGAGTCAATAGTGGAAACCCCAGGGATAGGTCTGGCATGAGCCATGGGGAGTTGTGGAGTGGCTTCTTTTACTCCAGGAATAGGCAGGCCCAGAGGTGCAGCTGCAGCGTTCAGCAGTGGGGAATCCAGGGGCGTGGCTATGGCATTTGGTGGCTGTGGGTCCGGAGGCGTGGCAGCGGCCATCAGCGGTGGAGGTGGGTCCGGATGGCACGGCAGCAGCCATCAGCGGTGGTGGAGGATCCGGAGGCACAGCAGTCACCAGGGGGTCCGTGGGTGCATCTACGGTGACCAGCGATAGGTCTGGGAGCGCAGCAGCCAGTGATGGATCCTTGGATGGGACTGCGGCGCCCGGTGATGCAGCCGGGAGCGCAGCAGTCACCGGGGGGTCCGTGGGTGCGGCTGCGGTGACCGGCGACAGGCCCGGGAGTGCAGCAGTCACTGGAGGGTATGTGGTTGCAGCTGCAGTGAGCGGCGAAGGGCCCGGGAGCGCAGCAGTCACCGGGGGGTCCATGGGTGCAGCTGCAGTGTGGGTGCGGCTGCAGTGAGCGGCGATGGGTCCGGGAGCACAGCAGTCACCGGCGGGTCCGAGGGTGTGGCTGCGGTGGTCGGGGGTGTGTCCGGAGGCATGACTGTGGCGTTCAGCAGCAGTGGGTCGGGAATCATAGCAGTCACTGGCGGGTCTGCAGTGGCCAGCGGAGGGACCGGGGACAAGTCTGGAGGCGTAGCTATGCCGGTCAGTGGCACTGCAACGAGGTCCTGGAATTGGCTGGGAGGTTGTAATGATGGTTGATGGAGTATGGAGATGGTCAGTGATGGCAGGGGATTTTGGGAGTCTTGACCTTGAAACCCTCTCCCTTAATAGACCAAAAAAGTACCCATCTCTTCAGTTCTATGAATCATTAGAAGATCCGCTCATTGCAATGCTCTCCCTTCTAAAAACTAACAAAAATCAAACTTTGAGGAATTGTGGTGGATCTGGACAGAGGAGGTATTTAAAATAATTCCTACTCTGCAGTATGAACCCCTCCAAGTAACCCTACCGATTGTACTCATGTGGTGGACCCATCTGAAAAGGGAGAGACCAAGGCTCACCACTCTTTAGCTTGTCCAACAAGTCCCAAGAAATTGTCTTTAAATCCGTGGCTCCACTGTCCATTACTTGAATGGCACCTACCTTGCAGGAAACCTGAACACTGCTAGAACCTTCTATAGTAAGTGTATCTGTAATGCTAGTGGGGTGATTGGTAGGCTGTGAGCACTTACCTGGAGTCTTGACTGCCTTAGCGTCTGATGTTTTCTTACCCTTGGCAGACTTCTTGGACTTATGTTGAAAACTCCGTGTCCCCATAGTGCCAGGGTTATTATTCTGCCCGGGGTGGTCCTGCCGAGAGAACTCGTCATCACAGCAACGTGAACCATGAACCGGAGAGGTGTGCACTCGCTGTGTTCTTAGTGGCTTGGTTATTCTGTAACGCGGAAGGGGTGGTGAACAAGGACGAACACATTTGCGAAGTGCTGACACCTTGGATGTTACGTGAAACGAACATAACGAGCGTGACAAATAGAATAAATAAATACTTAGTTTTAATAACAAACAAACAAACACTGAACAGAATCAAAGACAGACAGCAATAACGGGTAAACATTAATGGGAAAGGCAGCGTAGACAGCAAACAGAGGGAGAGTATAAATGAAAACTCTAGAGAACAATAGAGAATGATGAAAACCCAGAAGTTACTAGGTTGCCTGGGAAACGGGGAATGCGCCGGTCTGTAGACGTGACACATGCTGCATTGACATTATGTTACATGCAAAATTTAATTGCTATTGTAGTTTGCGCTTTTATAGAATACATTATAATTGAGAATATCGAAAATCATGTTTTCCAAAAAAACCCCAATAATGAAATAAAATAAAAACCAAACAAAAATAAAAACTAAAATAGTAGATTTGATGCAAATAAACATTAACATGAAGTAACAGAAAGTTCTTCAAAGTTAAGCTCTAAACAAAAATTATTTGAACACAAAGCACAAATACATACAAAATAGCATTTAACTATTCAAACCATGTTTATTAATGAAACTGTTTAGTTACACTTTAAATGACTATGCTCTTGATATGAACTATGCCCAGATGTTAAGTCTTACATTTTGCTGATTTTGCTGATTGTCTAAGCTTATTGTCAATGCTGAAGTCCTCTAGAACTTAAGAGGGAATTTTCACTGCTGGTTGATTGGTGACAAAACCCAAAGTCATCCAGGTGTACTGGGAATCATTCCTTTGGCACTACAATCCAGGAGTGGTAGTTTTGTTTAATTCACAAGTTAACAATGGGCAGTGGTAGCTCAGTGGTTATGGTACCTGACTTCGAGCCCCACCACTGCCAAGCTGCCACTCTTGGGCCCCTAAGCAAGGCCCTTAACCCTCAATTGCTCAGCTTGTACTCAGTCATAATTGTAAGTCGCTTTGGATAAAAGCGTCAACTAAATGCCATAAATGTAACATGAGGAACTGATTGCCTTTGTTTCAGGAGATGTGACCAGACATTAGTTTTGGATTCCACTATTACTTTGGGTAATTACTCAACCAAATTAGAAAATATGCTTTTCATCTGCTTGCTGTTAGCTCTCCAAATATTGACATGGTACTTAATGAAGAAAGAACCAGAGAAAGGGCAGAGGGAGCCTCTCTTTGTGGTCTAAGCTTGTTGAAGAGAAAACCAATGGGAGAACCATATTCTGCTGATCAATGTATTTACACCCAAGTTCTGTGGGCTTTTGAACACACCTTTTTTTCCATTGACGCAAGCTTGCTCAGTGCATTCTTGGTGGTGCTGCCACCGGCTGGTTCTCTTGGTACCTCAATTCCCATCTGTGTCATCAGCCTGGGGCTTCTGCCATTGCCCTGAACAGTACAAAGGATATCCATGCAGTTCATGGTTGGTGAAATGTCCACTGGAATGTGATCAATTTCACAATGAATCAAACTTGTCCATAGTATTATGGCAGAATCCAGGAAATTTGTCCTGAGGATGCTGTAGAAACATCTGTGCAGTCATTTGGCAGTAAATAAGATTAACTAACCAAACTACATGAAACAATGTGAGAATATTATTACATATTTTAGGTGTTCACTTGTATTTGTCACTCAACCACTAATCTTCTAGCAACGGGCTTTTAGAATCTTCACATTTTAGAATTGCATCATAAAAGGAAGAGAACAGGGTTTCACTCATCGACAGAATTAAATTACCTTTGATGGAAAGGAGGAAGTACATCCTAATATCAGAATGCATTTAATGATGATAAAAGGCTTACATTATGTGAATTAATGTCAAGTTAAAAATGTTGTCTCTTGGGAAATCTTATAATGGTGTCACCCTTGAAACTGAAGCTTCGAGGCATGTGTCAAAAAATGACATTAGTTGCTTTGAATCACTGTGTCAATGCTTGATTTGTTCTATAATGATCATGTGCCCACTGAAGTTCAAAGATTCATTAAAAGGTGAGGGAAAAATGCTCTGTCCCAGATTAAGTGACTAGGAGCTTTCCAAAACCATTATTTTTCTCTTACTTTCATTTTTCTCTTACATTTAATTTGAAATGTAGTTGAGGACCATATGTCACTGCTTGCTTTAGACCATAAGGCGTACAATGCTAGGAGCAGTATCTCACAGCGAGCTGTCTCAGAAACATCAGAACACTGCACATGTGCACGTTTAACAGACCCCATGGGGGAATGTGGGTGTGGCCATGTTTCAGGTGGGCTGTATTCAATGAGGGAGAAATATTCTGTGAATCGCCTGATGCCGACAACAATGACAAAGAATCAGGCATGAATGCCAGTTCCAGTCTCACACAAAGAGTCTCAAGAGAATATTTACTTTTTTTTAAAGTAATCAATTCCTTTCTTATTCTGCGTATTTTACTGTTCTTCATATACTGGCTGTAAGGAATGTGGTCATTTACACAACATGAGCTGTAGGGGTATACAGTCTTTAAATGCAGCTGTATTCCTGCAGTCTTTGGTTAATTATCCTATTCAAAGATACTGGCCACATTCTGCTGTCTATTCAATCATGAAAGTTATGTTTGTCCTTGTATCTGACACTGCAAAACATAACTGGCTGGATAACTAGAAGAACATAGCAAGTTACCAATTTGTCCAGTAGAAAGAAATAAAACAATAAGAACATGTGTCCATGTGTGTAAGAGCAGTTGTTAAGAAAAAGATCAAATAACACATTTTTGCATTTGTACTGGGGGCCCTCTCTTTAGTCATCCTACAGGAAACTGAGGTGGATAGAATAGGACAGAAAAAACAATATCTCAGGCTGACTTCTTTGCATATATTTAACATCTTTATTCAAAGATCTTTATTCAAAAAATCTTTATTCAAAGATTTTTCTGTGCACCTTGAAGGCAAAGTGAAGCGGAGCTTGGAAGGGCAATTCCAGAGTGATGACCTTCATGCCATATGCTCTTCTGGCTCCAGGGTGCTTGGAAGCAGCATTGCCAGCCTGACTGTTGTCCTGCTTCCTGGGTTGACCCTCAGCCTGGCAGACCAGAAGCATACAGTCCTGGCTGATTTGCGGCAACCAGGCGAGGCGAGGCGGAGCCAAGCACACAGCTCTGTTCTCTGTTTTATGCAAGGCCGCCCTCCTGATAAGCAGTGGCTCACCACCGATGGTGAGGTCACACTGAGGGTGAGGAACTTCCGGCTTTGGCCCGCACTGAGGTCCAGCCTGTGCTGAGATGACTGGAGCTCTGGGAGTGTGAGCCATCTTCACATTCAAGGTGCTGCTCTTGCAAGCTGCCTCTTTAACACTTAAGGTGCAGCACTGTCCTATAACAAGGAAGTGTGGGGATTCACAATTCTTCATAGAGGCTCCAGCAATCCATGGAAAATGTTATCATCATGAGGAAAGCTTCTAATACAAAGAAGACCTTCCTCCGTGATGGGAGCAACCCTCCAGAGACAGGCAAAACCTTTTTGCCTCCTGGGTTGACCTTCAGCCTGGCAGACCAGGAGCATACGGTCCTGGCTGATCTGCGGCAACCGGGCGAAGTGAGGCGGAGCCAAGCACACAGTGCTGCTCTCTCTCTTATGCAAGGCCACCCTCCTGATAAGCAGTGGTTCACCACCGATGAGTCACACCGAGGGTGAGGAACTTCTGGCTTTGGCCCGCACTGAGGTCCAGCCTGTGCTGAGGTATCTGGAGCTCTGGGAGTGTGAGCCATCTTCACATTCAAGGTGCTGCCTCTTTAACACTTAAGGTGCAGCTCTGTCCTATAACAAGGAAGTCCGGGGATTCATAATTCATCATAGAGGCTCCAGCAATCCATGGAAAACGTCATCATCATGAGAAAACGTCATCATTTCTCCGTGATGGGAGCAACCCTCCAGAGGCAAAGACAAAACCTGCCTTTGCCTCTGGAGGGTTGCTCGCATCACAGAGGAAGGTCTTCTTTGTATTAGAAGCTCTCCTCATGATGTTGCTTGAGGAAGTGTGGACTATCCCTTAAAGAGTACTGTAGTCTGGACAACTTTAGCAGTCTTCATCTTAGGCTCTCTGGCCGTTATGGTAACCATGTCACCAGCTTTGCCTTTTTATAGGTTTTGTGCGATGACATCACGAACATTTGATGTCATCTAAACAGTGTTGTCTCATTATAGCGTTTTTAAAATTGACTCCTGGACTGCTTTGTTATGTAACTTTTGATTGATACATAACTAAGTCACAAACTCTTGTTTTCTCTCAAGGGACAGGATTAAATTATATCTGTATAAAGCTCTGGTGTTCTGTCGATTTATATATTACCTAGCTATGGGTTTGGGTGTTTTATCTTAGTTGTTTTCGATGCAATTTCACAATGCATAAATCACAATTACTGTGGATTGTTATGAAGCCTTATTGTATTAGTAATATTCATTGGTATTAAGTCTTGTCATATTAGTAAGATTCATTGAACTTTTGCGCCCTCACTGTCCCTTCACAACATTTTAACAACATTCGAGTCTCGTTTACTTTTTCACGTAGCACCTTATAAGAACCAAGGTACCGTATTCTTGCCAATATTCACAAACCTGCAAGTAACATTCCTTTAACATGCTTTAAACATACTTTTAACATGCATTTAACATGCTTTTCCTTCCTATCTGATGCTTCTTGTTTCATCAGGCAAGCGACATGTAAATTAGCGAAGCCTTACATTTAACCCTTCATTATGATGGAAAACAAATACAGCTAGTTAGCTAAATTAGACAGACTTTGTATAAATACGACAACTCGACATCGTGAGCAATGAATACAGATATTTCTGGTTCGACATTATCTAGCTTCACTATATATCTCTACCCAGTCCCATGTCCTTTCTCATTGTAGCTTGCTAGTGATAACAGAGCTAGGTAGTTAGCTAACCTAGCTATCTTAGTTACTTCACTTAAATGTTCAAACGTAGCTAGCTAGACTTAGCTAGAAAAGATAGCTCTTACGAGCTGATTTCTGATTTGATTTCAAGCATATTCGCAAAATCTGTAGATAGCTACACAATTATAAGCTGAGTGAAAAATGTTGAGATGGACAGCGTCAGATGAAACTGATTAGAGTTTCCTGTTGAGATCCAACATGACTTGTTAATCGCCTGGACTTTGCTTTGGTAGCATTAGATAGTTAACCCTTGTGTGGTGTTTGTGTCTGTGGGACCCGTTTTCAATGTTTACCAAAAGAAAAATGTTGCAATGTATTATTATTTTAATCTCAGATTTCATGGCTTTTGGTTATCTAATGTGAAGAACATATATCATAAGACATTTTTAATGACTTCACACTGTACACCCCCCCCCCCCCCCAACACATTTATATTACACAGGAGGTTTTCAGGTTCACTGGACCCACAGGTAATAAAAGTATAAAAGTGACCTCCTACATGCCCTACTGTTAGTGTGTGTATGTGTGTGTGTGTGTGTGTGTGTGTGTGTGTGTGTGTGTGTGTGTGTGTTCGTTCATGCACAAGGTCCTACTATTCACAGACAAGATTGCAAGATTGTTATATTTCAAGCTGTCTGCTCCTAAATTCCCACACATTATACACTCTATTTTGTAGGAATTATTCTATATTTTCTCATACTATGTCTCAGTTGTTATATTTCAAGCTGTCTGATCCTACATTCATGCACATTTTACCCTCTATCTTGTGGGAATCATTCTTTATTTTTCTCACACTCCTAAAAATTAGAGGCAGAGTACAACCAATAAATATCTGGGTGTGTGGCTATGCATAGCAGTTGGTAAAGATGGCAAAATGGTTCTCTGCTAAGAAGGCCTTAGAAATTATTTTTGAAGAGAGAGAACATTGGGACAATAATGAAGAGGAAGAATTTTCTGAATTTGAAGACAACATTTCTGTCAGTTCAGAGTCTGACAGTGAGTCTGAAGAGGATGAAACTGAACTTGAACTACCTTCAAAATGAAGAAGTCAGCAACCAGCCTCAGGAACCCCTCACTAGCCAGCCACAGGACCAGCCCATCAGGCAGGACCAGCCACAGGACCAGCCCATCAGCAGCCCACTGCAGGACAAGCCCAACAGCAGTCAGGACATCAGCAGCTAGCATGTGGAGAAATGTGGATGTCAAAAAATGGTGAAATTGAATGGTCTCCTTGGCCAAAGAAAGAGCCACCCTGCAGGACTGCCAATGTGATAAAGATGCAACCAGGGCCAACACCGATGGCAGTTACTCACGTCCAGGACATTGAGTCTTTATTTGAACTTTTCATCCCAGATGACATTCAGAAAATTATTCTGGATTGTACCAATTTAGAAAGAAGGCGTGTTTTTCGAGAGGGTTGGAAGGACATGGACCAAACCCATTTACGTGCATACCTTGGGTTTCTTATCCTTGCTGGAGTTTTCTGATCCAAAGGGGAATCCACAGAATCTCTGTGTGATGCAGAAACTGACAGAGACCTGTCCCAGGCCACAGTGTCTCTAGAAAATGTTCAAATAATTTCCAGGATTATCTGCTTTGATAACCAAGATGACAGACCAGCTCGGCGGCAGAGAGATAAGATAGCTGCCATCAGAACAGTATGGGACAAGTGTGTGCACCGCCTCCCCCTGTTTTACAACCCTGGCCCTAATGTCACTGTTGATGAGCAGCTGGTGCCATTTAGGGGCTGCTGCCCCTTCAGGCAATACATACCATCTAAACCCGCAAAATAAGGATTCAAGATCTGGGATACATGTGTGATGCTGTGTCATCATATGCGTGGAACAATACACATGCATCAAGTGCAGGAAATACATATACAACACACACAGAAAAACTCTGCCCCACATGTGTTTTATAGGATGGCATGAATAGAGTATGTGTTCAATGGGGCTGATGTTTTTTATACTGACACACATGTGTTCAATTTCTTAACATTGTCTCATTTAGACTAGATCTAAATAAACATGTTTTTCCACCCATATGCTGATATTGAATTTTCCTTTTTTCTTTTTTTACATTTTATCACATAAATGGATTACACTATCTTTTTTAAATATGATTTAAAAGTGGTAAATGGTAAATGTTAATCATATATCCTGTCTTTATTGCTAGTATTTGTCATAAGGAAACCATCTGGTATTTTTATTACATAAATTGTTATGGCTGTATTGATTTAGAAACCCAATAATGTGGTGGGTCCACCAGATGGGCAAACATTGGCTGAGTTACAGAAACATGAACACCACACAAGGATTAACCTAATTAAAATGATATTTGATTTTTAAAAAATCTAGCCACACAGATTTTAACTCATCTAGATGGACATAATCAGTCTTACAAGTTATTCATAAGAGTAGCCAGCAAGCGTGCTGACGGACTAAACTCTGTCAGCATCGTGTGAGCTGTGAGAAAATGTTACAACTGACAATATATCCAAATATCTAACAAACATGTTAGGTTTCCAAGGTAGACATATGAATAAGTCATGGTAATAAACTGTTTTGAAATGCTTTAGCTACCTCAGCTGATTGAGGTTATTTCTCCTCCGATGGTGTAATGTTTCCTAGCTGTCTTCTCAGGGTGCATTGCAGCAGTGAGAATTCACAATCCCCCCAGACATCACATGAAAACAAAGTTACACACAAACCTTTTAACCAGTTATATCAAAATGGAGCTTGTCCTCTTCACTAGGCACTTTGCAGATTTACAATGATTGGGCGACTGAGTTAACTGTGTTAGTCAGGAATTTCATTTGCGACATTCAAATGGGCCGACAGCCCATTCAGACACGTCTGAAGCATAAAATGTAATACCATGCAATTTCACATTTAAGACAGCTTAATACTTATTAATGCCTGACATTTGTAAAATGCAATTTCAGGCAAATTAAGACTTTTTAAGGACCCGCGGGCACCCTGTGTACAATGCACGTAACACATCTTCCTCACCAGAGTGCCTTTACTGACAGCAGTTCCATTTGATTACTAATCTCCAACTTTAACACTCAGGCTCCAGACAAGACACTTTTTTTCCTCTTTTACATTTTCTATAACATAGCCAGCAATTCCCCGATGTCTCCTGGAATTCAGGAATATGAGTTATAGGAAGGGAGGAAGTGTACTGACTCGTCTCTCCATCAATCTCAAAATAATAATGATTATAATAAATAATAAGAGTTGTTGGTAACAGTTTTGTTCTCCATATTTTAGTCATAGACAATTCCCACCCATTAGGTAATTATTCCTTGTCACATGACAGCTGCAAACCAGGGAGGGCAAAGGTTTGTCACATGCTTCCTTATGCACACAATCACCACATCCTTTCAAGCTCATGCAGTGTCAAAGGGCAGAGTAACACACTCAGAGGATCGATCTGTGCGCCTCCTTCTGATACTTGAGCTGTGATTGACCAGTGTTGCTGTGATTGACAGGAGAGAGAGAGCAGAGAGAGCCAGAGAAACTATGCCACCCCTTCCTCCCTGAGAGCACAGCTAATTGTACTCCTCACTAAGAATCTTGACTCATAAAAAAATGTTCAATCATTTATTACTTAATCAAAATATTTCTGCATTAAATTATATTAGTAATTCACTGAACACCCCAGACATTGTCATGATTAACAAAACTGCTAAATGTGTGATTATGGAAATTGCTTGTTCTTTTGATATTTAAATGGAACAATGTTATGACTTAGAATATTAAAATTATCCACCACTATAAGCAAAGATTTGAATGCATGTGGCTATAGCTGTAGAATAAGGACTTTAATTTGTGCTTGTCTGGGTACATCCACAGAATGTGTGTATGGAATTTACAGACTGTTGGACTTGGGAAAAGTAAAGCCAAACAACTAGCAAAGTACTGTTCAGTATCTACTATTACAGTACTGTTCAGTATCTGTTATTATAGTACTGTTCAGTATCTGCTATTGTAGTACTGTTCTGTATCTGCTATTATAGTACTGTTCAATATCTGCTATTACAGTACTGTTATGTATCTGTGATTATAGTGCTGTTTAGTATCTGCCATTACAGTACTGTTCTGTATCTGCTATTATAGTACTGTTTAGTATCAGCCATTACAGTACTGTTCTGTATCTGCTATTACAGTACTGTTCTGTATCAGCTATTATAGTACTGTTCAGTATCAGCCATTACAGTACTGTTCAGTATCTGCTATTACAGTACTGTTCAATATCTGCTATTATATTACTGTTCAGTATCTGCTATTACAGTACTATTCAATATCTGCTATTATAGTACTGTTCAGTATCTGCTATTACAGTACTATTCAATATCTGCTATTATAGTACTGTCCAGTATCTGCTATTATAGTACTATTCAATATCTGCTATTATAGTACTGTTCAGTATCTGCTATTACAGTACTATTCAATATCTGCTATTATAGTACTGTCCAGTATCTGCTATTATAGTACTATTCAATATCTGCTATTATAGTACTGTTCAGTATCTGCTATTACAGTGCTGTTCAGTATCTGCTATTACAGTGCTGTTCAATATCTGCTATTATAGTACTGTTCAGTATCTGCTATTACAGTACAATTTCATATCTGTTATTATAGTACTGTTTAGTATCCACCATTACAGTGCTGTTTAGTATCAGCCGTTAAAGTACTGTTCTGTATCTGCTATTACCAGGGTCTTGTGTAATAAATTGAACACTTTTGAGCATATACATGAAATGAATAAGTAGCTACACTACACACTATTTTCCACTAGGTGTCCTAGACATTTCCAAAGTGTCCAAAAACCTCTGCAAATGCACAAAATGTCATCAGTCACTATACATCAAGTTTGCCTTTTCATTTTGCTAAAACATGACTAAGTTAATTCAATAAGTTCCACAACAATATTAGCTTTATAGTGTCATTGTTATTCGGGGAAAATACTGTAGCTAATACTATAAATGCTGGGGAAAATACTGCACATGCTGTATACTGTAAAGAAATAGTATACATTCTCATTTATACTTACATTTTGTAGCAGGATTATGAATTTTTGCAGCAGTGAATGGAAACATTCAGTGATTTGCGATGCAAACATCATAGCTAGTGCATGCTTGCAGCCAAGCTAGTCCATGCTAGCAGCCAAGCTAATTCATGCTAGAATCACCCAAACAACTCCACGTAAACTTTAGCTAAAATAAGCCACTTCCTTTCCATGATGTCCAGAAGTATTGGTGATCAAATGAAACATTAAAGCAAACAGCATGCATCAGTGCAATGACAGAAGCAACCTAAAGATTCAGTTACCAGGATGATTAGTTGGATCTTATTCATGATTAAGCACAATTCAGATTGTTAAGTACAGCACTATTTTCAATAAGGTGACCCCTATAGGTGTGTGTCATGTGTATACTGCAAGTTTAACTGCAGTCACTGAGTGGTGCTGTGGGCCCATAGCCTAAGCACAATTAAAAACTGTTAAGCAGTTCTTGAGATATATACAGGGAGGGGCATCGTTTAGGACAAGTTATACTCTGTCATTTGTCAAAGAACATGAAGTTTGAGAAACATTGCAAATCTGAACAATTAAAAATGTTCCAAGTATACATTCCAAGTACACATTTCAGCTCATATTCCAAGTAGTCCATAAGCCTATTTTAAGAGAGGTAAAGAACCATAAAGTTGAGGCCATGTGTCCTTGGTGAAATCATAAGCCTTTCTGATGGAACGTTTCTCCTGACAAGGATGGCAAAAGCTAGTCCTCTTAGCTGTTCTGATAAGTTGGACCTTAATTGGTATTAGGGTCAGTCAAAAGTGAAACTACAGAAAGGAGGGTGAATGGTCATTCTCCACTACATATCCCCCACTTGGTATGATGGCCAGGGTCTACTGTGCATTCACATGCTCTTCTGGAATGCCTTCTTGGGTCTAGAGCACTCAGTCTAGGAAAAGGGGTTGACTCTCCTTTTTCAAGGATGCTGGGAGCATGCACATTCCTCATCAGATGTTTGAAGCCAAGAAGGCTCCCAATCTTCAGAAGCCGGGGTTGAGTCCAGTGGCTCCATACCTGGGGCTCCTTCAAGCTCTAAAGGCATTGAATGAATGTCAAGGCTGAGGACACTCATAGCCTTGATTATTCTGTTTGTAATCTGTTGGTGTTTGTAGATCCTTTTAGGGCTAGGTGTCATGATCAGTCCCTCCCAGCTTTCAGGTTCTATGCTTTCCCTGTCTTGTGTCTTTTTAGTTCCGGTCCATAGTTTCATTTTCTCTGCCCCTCGTTTGATTTTCAACACCTGTCTCTTGTTTAGTTGATTGTATTTAAGTCCTGCCTTGTTCCCTTAGTTTTTGCTGTTCATTGTAAATGTTTATTTCACATGTTATCTTCCTTTGTACTCCGTGCCTTTGTGTTTATTCTAGCTTTCATATTTCTTAGCCTCGCGTTTTTCCTAGCGTCTTGTTGCAGTCTGATTCCCCTGTATGTCATTGTGTGTTTGTTTTGTTATCTTGTATTCATGTACTCTCTGTATCAGCTCTTTGAGCCTGGACTGCCTTAATGACTCTGATTTTGGATTTGCGCATAATAAATCTTTCTCTTCTCTGCACATTCATCTGCTTACTTACCGCTTACCGTTACACTAGGTCACAGAGTTGTCCACTAGATAGTGTATGTGTGGGCAAGCCGTCACCCCTAGAAAATGGCTAGTATTGGGGTGGAGATTTTGGATAAATAGTGATTTGAAATTTAAATCTTCCTCCATCCCTGGTTCATTTCTAGCACTAAGATAGGCTTAGCAGAGGCAAAAATAATACTGTTGGTGTGACTCCTGCCTTTGTTGTTTTATTGCTAGTACCGCTGTCAGCTATGTCTGAGACAGGTGCTTGGAGAATTCCTCCCCCACTGCCTGGCAGAGCACCACCCTCTGGAGTGCTTGCCTGGAGTGCTTGCCTGTCCTGCTTGTTGCTGTTCCCAAACCAGACTGTGATGTCCCCCGTGAGGATGCTCTCGGAGGGCAGTCTGAAGTCTCTTAGGTGTCTGAGGTGGTAAAGATGCTGACAAGCCTTCTTTGCCAGGGAGTTGGTGTGGTGGGACCAGGACAGGTCCTGCGAGATGTGAACTCCAAGGTACCTGAAATTGTCTACTCTCTCCACCTTGATTCGATTGATCCTCACAGGTTGGTAGTGCCGCTCCTGCTTCTTGCTGCAGTCCACAATGCTGAGGCTGAGGGTGGATGAGACACAGTTGCCCACCCGTAATGATTGCGGTCTGTCTGTTAGCAAGTTGGAGATCCAGTCACACAGGGATGTATGCAGTCCTAGATCCTCCAACTTAGTAGTGAGTAGGGAGGGGATGATAGTGTTAAATGCTGAACTGTAGTTGACAAACAGCATTTTAACATAATTACCCCTCCCATTGTCCAGGGGGGGCAGTGTGGTGTGGAGCAGATGTGCAATTGTGTCATCAGTGGACCAGTTGTGGTGGTATGCAAACTGCAGTGGGTCCATGGAGGCTGGCAGTGAAGAGGTGATGAAGTCTCTGACCAGCTTTTCAAAGCACTTCATCACGACTGATGTGAGGGCAACAGGGCGGTAGTCATTGAGGCCGGAGGGTCGAGGTTTCTTTGGGACGGGGACGATGGTTGATTGCTTGAAGCTGGATAGGACGATACCGAGCATCAGGGAGAGATTGAAGATGTTGGTGAATACCGGGGCTAGCTGGTCTGCGCAGGCTTTGAGGACTGTCCCGCAGATACCGTCTGGTCCCACTGCCTTCCTGTTATTCACCCTTTTAAACACTCTTCTAACGTCACTCTCTGTGATGATGAGAGGGCGCTGTTCTATGGTGGGCTCTACGCATGCACCATTGGCTGCGCCGATAGCACCATTAACATTGTTAGTGCTAGCGCTGTTAGCATTAGCACTGCTAGACGTAGCCTTGAAGCGAGTGAAGAACGTGTTTAGCTAGTTCGCCAGAGACCCATCTGCACTCATCAGTCCAGAGGGTGGGCTCCTGTAATCCATGATCATCTGTAGTCCCTGCCACAGGGATCTAGTGCCACTCTACCTGAACCGTGTCTCTAGTTTTCTCCCGTTTGCTTCCCTTACCATCCTGCGCACTCCATATGCTGCAGGCTTGTACTCGTTCATGTTCCTGTTGATGATCTCCACGTTGTAGGCAGCAGTGCGAGAGTTCAGAGCCTTGTGGATGGTTTTGTCTATCCAGGGCTTCTGGTTGGGAAAATCTTGATGGTGGCTCTTGGAATCGTAATGCGCACCAGTTTCCCAATAAACCCTACTACTGTCTCCGTAAACTCGCTGACATGCTCTTTATTTTCCATAACTAAATGCACTAGCATATAGCAACAAAAATGAAACAAAAGGTAAGTCCTTGTTGTGCTGTGCAGGTGGAGGAAATAGATTTTGTTTTAAGCTCAGTAATTAGGCAAGGTTGAGTGAGAGAGAAGACAGAAAATTGTTCAGCAGAAGGGGTGAGAAGGGTATCCCTGTAATCAGATGTAGAGAGAGCAGAGGGAAAATACTGGTTAATACTGGGTTGTTTGCTGGTGTGGTCCATATGTCCAGATAACAGGAATAGCAGAGTCAAATAAGTAGTAAGTAGAGAACTGAGGTCTGTTGGAGTGATGAATATATCGGGGGCGATGAACAAGAGTGACTGGCATAGCATGTAGGTAGAAGATTCCAGATGATAACGGGAACAGAGCCTGCAGAGTTGTGATGGCGTGTACTAGGACACCATATCCCAGTAGTGGCATGCAGGTAGACCAACCACAAACACTACAAAGCAAAAAAAAAAAAAAGCAAAAAACCCAAAAAACAAAAAAACACCAGAAAATATGGCAGATCTTTATTGACATAGAACCAGTCTGCATCAGCAGAAAAAGCTCTGACTGTGCTACTCAGACCAGCTTACCATGCTATGTTAGACATACCAATCAACAATCAGCCTAAGAATAGTAAGGATGCACATATCAACTAAAAGTATCTAAGTGCTGGCAGCCAACAACTTTAAAGAGCGTTTTTAAAACTTATATGATAAAGAAGCAGCCAGAGTGAATGTTAGTGGGGAGAGAGCTTGCAGCATGAAGGCAGGTAACTGTCGAGATACACACACACACACACACACACACACACACACACACACACACAGAACAGGTGATGAAGACACTTGTGGGGAGAGTCGTATATTGTATACAGGAGTCCAAAAGAAGGATATGAACCAAAAATGTAATCCTGAATTATGATCTGAGAAAGAAAACACGGCAACAAAAAAGTATAAGATCCGGCGAGAAGTGGCGGCAATAATCATGCCAAGTGCGCAGAAGTGGTTTAGACCAAGCAGTAACAGATGAAGGATGTAGTATGTAGTATGTTCTCATATGCTCTGGTCTCATCCCAATGTGGCATGGCGATATAACATACAGTTGGTTATCTTCCCTGAACTTTTGGATATCCAAGTGGTGTTCACAAAACAATGTGGGGTTTATAGATAATTGGACCACATATAAGTGCAAGCATGGCCTTTTAGGGTGGTATAGTATCCATCCTACCAGGGTAACATCCTACTTGTAACATAAGCGACAGTCTTATGACAGACATAGTTAATCTATGACAATCCAGAGCAGAGGCCAGGCAGCAGACAAAGAGACTACAATAACCGTCTGCTGGTCACTACGTGACGTTGTGACGTATAACAGGTTAAGGAGGATGCGGGGACGAGGCACGTTAAACAGAACATATGTTTTAATCATAAGCACAACTCAACACACATAAACACACTACATGGGTCAAACACCGACAACCTTGACGATACGACACGAGACTTATATACACTCAATGACAATTGCAGACAACAAGGATCAGGTGCACAACACAAGAGGGCGTGGCAATACGGACACACACAGTCACGCACGCACAGACACACACACGCACACGCACGCACACATTTGAGGGGTGAGGGGCCGTACCGTGACAGATGTCATCCGAGGTTCATCATATATACACCGTGTCTGCTCCCTGAACTAAGCAGAAATACAGAAAACAAAGAAAAACATGTCTTAATAACCTAATTATTATTAGAGTTACTGATTCACAGAACACTGCCTGCACCTTTCATCTAAAGTTGGGTTTACTAGATGTTGGATCCCTAACATCGTAGATCATAGATTTAATGTACTTTGTCTAACAGAAACCTGGATCAAGCCAAATGAGTACATAGCTTTAAACGAAGTATCCTTCCGGCTACAGCTATGTACACCGTCCTCGTCTAACTGGCCATGGAGGCGGCATTGCAATTATTTATACTGACACATTAGGCATAAAACAGAAAGCTGGTAATGATTTTGAATCCTTTGAAATTATTTTTACTAGCATAAATGATGTAGCCAGCGATAAGAAGCCCACCCAGTCTTTTCCACTAATTGGCATCTACAGGCATCCACAGGCCACCAGGACCCACCAGAATTTATTAATGAGTTTTCCGATTTCCTCTCTAATCTAATCACACTAGTAGAAAGAGCCATTATTGTTGGTAATTTCAATATTCAGTTTGATAGCATCCAAGACCCAATGTATATGAGAACCCACATACTCTGGTGGATATACGCTTGACTTATTACTGACATATGGTGTAGACATAGAGAATGTAGTTATATTACCCCAGTCAGGTGCCATCTCAGACCATTCAGTAATTTAATTTGAACTACATATGAGCCACAATATAGTAACCACGCCTCGCTATCATACCAGACGCACAATCACGTCAGCCAATGCACCTAGATTTATTGTGAATCTCCCAGGCTTATCATTTGTGAATAGGATACTCTCAAACCTCATGGAACTTTATAAAATAACTGAATGCTTAGAATCAGTATTCTGGTGCATGCTCAATGATGTTGCTTCATGTTGCTAAAAAAAATAAGGACAAAAAAAATTAGTATCTTGGTATAATGATCACATTCGCAATTTAAAACAAAACTCTCAAAAACTAAAATTTAAATGGTGCCACAATAAACCTGTAGTCTTCCAGCTTGCACAGAAAGAAATGTGTTGAAATGCACTTATTACCGCTCGAACACCTTATCTCTCAACCTTTATAGAAAATAACAAAAATAATCCTAGATTTCTATTTAGTACAATTGCACATCTAACTAGGAATAAAAATGACCTCAGTGCTCAGGTTACAACATCACATACTAGTAAAGAGTTCATGAATTTCTGCAATGAGAAACTTAAGCACATTAGAGATAACACTGAGCATTAACATGACATTGGGCAACTACTCAGAGATCAGAACAACCAAGACAAAAAAGACTTTTCACCTATCCAATAGCAAGAACTTACATCTGTGATCTTGCACTCAAAATCCTCCACTTGCTTACTAGATTCACTGCCCATACACTTTCTTAAGGAAATCCTACCTGAAGTAATTGAACCTTTACTAAATGTAATAAACTCCTCCTTGAACATTAGCTATGTAACTAAATAATTCAAATTAGCAGTAAATCTTTTGAGCAGACCACTTATAAAAAAACCTAACCTCGACCCATGTCACCTGTGAAACAAGAGGCAAATCTCAAACCTTACATTTATTTCAAAGATCCTAGAAAAAGCTGTAGCTCACCCACTAAGCTCATATCTGAATCACAACCAGATAAATGAAGTCTTTCAGTCAGGGTTTAGGTCTCATCATAGTACAGAGACAGCACTGATTAAAGTAGCTAGTGACCTGTTGTTGGCTTATGACCAGGGTTATGTCTCTTTGCTTATATTGCTTGGTCTGAGTGCAACATTTGATACTACTATAGCTCACAATATTTTTCTGGAGAGACGTGAAAATGTTTTGGGACCAGGGGAATAGCCTTTTCCTGGATTAAATCTTATCTAGCCAGTCACTACCAGTTATTTAACATAAATAAAGACTTCTCAGCATAAAACAAGGTTAACTATGGTGTCCCACAAGGATCTGTACCAATAAGTGCGTAAACTACTTCCCATCTTAGGTAAAGGTGTAAATCTGGGGTCCATGGGCATTGAGAGTTATGGTAAACTGGGATGTTTTGATGCTGTCACTTCACCTCTCTTTTGTCACTCAAGTTTCTTGACTGAGAGCTGCGGAGTGCTGATGTTCCAGAGTGCCCTCATACCTGTGGTTCCTTCTGGCTCTATCCTTTTAGCTATGCTGCTATAGCTAGATCTGCTGGAGTCCATCTTTGCATATTATAGGTCCCTAATTTACTCTTTCTGCCGAGGTACACCTACCCCTAATGTCATGATGTTACTAAACCTCAACCCGTCTCAGCTGCCATGGCTGCTCCCACCACCCCCTGATGTCCCCTGCTGTAGCCAACCACACCTCCAACCAAGCCAAATACTTCTCTGTACTCTTTGATGGATGCTTTTGTGCAGGATGGGAAGGGACCCCATTGGGACCAGAGTAGGACTTCTAGAAAACTGGACTAGTCGTTATTTGCTTATTTTTCCATTTTATTATTTATTTATTTTTCTTCTTCACTATTTATTCTGCTCCTTATTGTCTATATTGTTATTATTGTGGTGACCATTGTGGTTTCTTCCTCATGCTTTAGTGAGTTTTTCCTTGCCACTATTTCCCTTGGTGTAATGATAGGAGGCTAGGCAGGATGTGGGGTCAAGTTGCAGAAAACAAGAATATCCATGTATTTACATCGAGAACAAGGATTATGTAGCCATTGAGCTAGTGTAGCATCAAACACTGACAACAAACAACAGAACCATAGGGGTTTATATACACACGTTAATGAAAAGCAATTACAAACAGGTGTGACACATGGGGGAACGAACATACACACACACACACACACACACACACACACACACACACACACACAGGGAGACAGTTGGGGGGAGGGGCCGTACCATGACAGAGCCCCTCCTCAGTGGCGTAACTGCCAGCGCACCAGCCTATTGGGCTACGGCCCCGAAGCCAACGCCAAATGGTGAAGCCGGAGGACCAAGCAACCCAACACGGGCCAGAACAAGCAGGACAGAGGGGGGAAGGACAGGGACCAGGACAACAACAGACACAGGAACGGACACATTGATAGGCACAGGCACAGACACAAAGGGGGACAACGTGACTGGGACGGACACGGTGACAGCGACGGGTACAAAACTACATAAAGGACTGTTAAAGAGTCCAGGCAAGCTGGCAGGAGCCCCGGCCTGTCCCCCAGTCATCGGTGGGGCTTGAGTCCTACCTGCCTGTGGAGGATTGTCCCACATGAGCAAAAGTCTCTCCACAGGATGGGAGGAGTCCATGGAGTCCGACTCTGAGGACTGAAAATCATTATACCAGTCCCGGTAGCCAGAAGTGGTTCCGCACGACTTCCCCGCTTCCGCACCTGGACCTCTCACCTGGGCCACACTCACCTGGGCCACACTCACCTGGACCACTCTCCCCTATTGTGGGAGTCAAGAGGATGCCCAAGAACACGGGGGGCTTTGTTGCAAGGCCTGTAGGAGGGCATTTACTTCCCTTCTTTCCCTTCCTCTTTTACCTTTCCTAGGCATGCTTCATTGGTCAGTGTTTCTGTAACGATAAGAGGATAAGCAGGATGCGGGGATGATTTACAGAAAACAAGAACATATGTTTATTTGAACCTAGAACAAGGATTATGTAGCCATTGAGCTATCATAACATCAAACAACAGACAACAGAACCAAAGGGGTTTATTTACACACGTTAATGAAAAGCAATTACAAACAGGTGTGACATGGGGGGGGGGGTGCGTGGCCACACGGACAAACATATACACACACACACACACACACACACACACACACACACACACACACACACACACACACACACACACACACACACACACACACACAGGGAGAAGACACTTGGGAGGAGGGGCCATACTGTGACATTTGGCTTGCTTACTGGGTGCTTGGGCTCAGACAATTGTAAAACTACTTTGTGACAACAAAGTGCTATATAAATAAATTTGACTTGACACAGATCCATATGCAGGTTGTTTAACTGAGTACAGTCTGAAAAATTTAATCCAGAGGACCAGAAGCATGGCGAAGGTAAAAAGAAAGAAAAAAACAGCCAGTAAACTAGAGCAAGTGGAGGTGCACAAAAAACACACTCATTAAGGCCCAAATGGAGATACAGGCAGGATTTCAAAAACTCCAAGAGCAATAAATTCTGAGCACAAAATCTAAAACCAAAAAATGCCCGGAATCACAGGACAGAAGGGAAGGTAAAATTTATTGAAAACACAGTGAAAATACATTCAGGATTGCAGCTAACTAGAGACTGGTAATGCTTCACAATGAAGGATGAGAGGGCTCAGGTCTGGGTGATGAGGGTAAGCATGGGAACCATTAGAACTCAGAGGATGAGGACCTCTAGAGGCTGAAACCAAGATTGCCATTGACCGAATTAACACACTGACACAGCTTGCTCCTGGGCCTGGAGGACAGGTGGTCCAGGTGACCATGGTGGAAGTTCCAGTTGAGTGAGAGGTCCTGAATGCCTGCAGCCATGACCCCTGTGTGTGCCTCAGGACTATAAAACTAGTCAATTAGATAATACAACTGATGGCTCTGATCCTGAGAATGCCACAGTGAGCACACTTAGGTTAGTCAGACTGCCTTCAACGGCCGAGTGGGGGGTTTGGGGCCTGCACTAATACATGACCTGAGGGTGACACAGGTTTCAACTCAACAAAGGCACATAACATATAAGTGAAATTCATTATAAGTACCCTATAAGTAGTTCCTTGTAAGGGAGTATTAGGTGTGCTACACCATATGACCTGGCTAAAGAATCAAGACAGGGCAGTGACCTTTGCCTGCTTGGATTTTCTGGTGCCACACTGCCTGTTGCAGACAAATGTGGGCTGTATCCACTTGTCCACTCCAGGAAGTTCTAAAGGTTTGCCTGATCATGGCAACAGTGGGGGTTAATAACCCAGCACACACTGAAATAAACCTCAGTGGATGCACTAGTGATGGAATTCTAAACATATTCTGCCCAGAGTAAAAAGTGGCTCCAGTCATGCTGAGAGATGTGACAATATGATCTCAAAAATCTTCTCACTTCTTGATTAAAATGTTCAGTCTGCCCAATGGTTTAAGGATGATAAACTGAAGTTGTGCTGATGTTCAGTAACTTGACGGGACATTCTTGCCGGACTTGGGATGTGAATTGCATACCCCTGTCAGAGATTATGTCCTCTGGAAGTCCAAAAAAAGTGGTCCTCCTAAAAATTGTCTGCTGTTTCCATGGCTGTGGGATGTTTGGGAAGCAATCTCAATCTGCAGGTCTTAAAAAACATATCTACGACCACAAGTATTGCAACCAACCATGTGAGCAAGAAAGATCTGTAATGAATAGATGTGACTGGGGTGCTTAAAAACAGGGAGAGGCTCTAGGAGACCCAACGGAGGTTGGCATGGTGTTTTGCTCATGGCACGGGTACTGCAGACCATAACAGTCTGAAATGCCCTTCTCTAAAGGGGGCCACCAAAACTTACCTCTTGCACATACTCCTTGGAGGGGGGATAGGAAGGAAGTGCCAGGTTTGTCTGATATCCTCAATTATGTCTCAACGAACTGGGACTAAGAAGCAAGACAGTGGGAGAATAGGATCGTGTGTCCTTTTCTCAGTCTGAGAGTCATAAATCCATGACAAATCCCGCTTTACTGTTCTTTGTGCCTGGTCTGTATATCAGTGAAAATCTAAATGTAATGAAGAACAATGCCCAGCATCCTTTATGTGGGCTGAGTCTTTTGGCAGATTTTAAATACTTTAGGTTGCGATGATCAGAGAAGATAACAACTGGATGGCAGGCTCATTATAGTTAATGCCGCCATTCCTCTAAAGCAGCTTTTATGGCCAAGTCAAGTCAAGTCAAACTTATTTATATATTGCTTTTTACATGTCACAAAGCAGCTTTACAAATGTATGGGCAATGTAAGCAAAGAGACACAACCCAGGACAGAGGCCAGCAACAGGTCATTAAATACTTTAATCAGCACTGTCTCTGTACTATGATGAGGTTTAATCCCTGACTGAAAGACTTCATGCATCTAGTCCTGATGGAGTTATGAGATTAGCTGCTGAGCTACAGCTTTTTCTAGGATCTTGGAAATTAAAGGAAGATTTGAGATCAGCCTGTAGTCTAACATGAATCATGGTTTTCTTGATGAGTGTTTTTATGATTGCTAGTTTGAATGATTTATGTATGTAGCCAATGTTCAGGGAAGAGTATATTACATTTAGTAGAGGCTTGATTTATACAGGTAGAATTTCTGTAAGAAAATGTGTTGGCAGTGAATGAATTTAATGCATCTATTAACGTGGGTACCACATTAATACTTGATTGGAAATTGCTTGTGGACGTAGACAAAAATCGAAAGCTCCCACAGTGTATTGTGCTAAATACACTGAGGCCAGACATGGTGTTGTACTCTGAAAATTTTATAGAGATACCAATTCCATTTGAGCATATACTAGATGAATAATTTGAAAGGAAAAAGCTGAAGTATTCTGACTTGGTGGCTGAGGTGAGAGAACGTGGGCAACAAGTGCAAGACTGGTAGAGACGTGTTAGGGGTTTTGTAGCACATCAGTCTGCCACTTAATTGTTTGTGCAGTTTGGCATTAGAGGCTTTAAATTAAGAGTAGCTGTGAAGGAGTTGTCAGAAGTAGCTGAAATAGCTAGTTTTGGATAAGGGGAGCTGAGACTGGACAGGGTAATGCGCAATAAAGGTGTAGTGGTTAAGGTTGTTGTGTCATTGGGTAAAGTGGTAGATGTAACCGATGGCTTGGAGCAGGCTTTAACAGTAGTGGCTTTAGGCACTGGGGAGGTCAGGATGGTTCTTTTCTTTTGCACAATGCTTTCTGATATAATAGATAAAATCCATATGAAACTGCAGGTACTGAGCGCACATTAATGGTGTGCATTAAAGGAAATTAAAAGCGATTTTTGGATTGTGTTTGATAGTCGCATAGTGCATAAAGAGGTGAAGCTTTAAAAATTAGCTTGGAGGGGGGTGAGGCTGAGAGGCCAGACCTCACTGTTTAACCTCCTGGAGGTGTCCTGGGCTTTATTCAAGGAAACTTCGACGAAGGCAGGTGCCTACCCAATGAACCCTCAGAAGAGCTTGCGATGTTGTGGTTGCTGGGTTGACGAGATTAAGCAGGCCCCTATGTGAAGCTAAATGGAGGTCTAATAGCACAGGATATATTACATCTTATTCTGTGTATGTACAATGAATTTTATCTCTAATGTGCTTAATTTTCTCAAGAAAAAAATCATGAAGTCATTATTACTATGTAATGGTGTGAGATGTATTCCTAGTTAGTTGTGCAATTTATACTAAATAATAATCTAGGATAAGATGTTCGAGCGGTAATAAGTGCTTTTCTATAGTCAAGAAGGCTCTCCTTCCATGCATGCTGGAAGTCTACAAGTTTGGTGTGGTGCCATTTGAGTTCTTTCAACTGTTCTTATTTAAAGTATGTTAAGTTTGCAGCAAAATGCTGAGTCTAAGTGTTCAGTCATATAATCAAGATCTGTAGAGTTTAAGGGTATCCCTGTCAGAAAGGATAAACTGGGAGATTTGCAATAAGCCAGGTGCAGTCGCTGATGGGATTGTGTGTCTGGTGTGGCAGCAAGGTGACTATACTGTGAATGATATATTTAAAATGAAATAAGCAATTTGTCTTAGATGGCATCAGACTTGGGTAGTATGACTATTGTTACATGCTCGTGTCATTACGGGCTGCTGCTTCTTGTGCTCTGTAGCAGCATCAATCGTAATGCATGCCAGTTGCTACATGCTCGGAAGTGGGACCTCTTTTATATAAGTGGCTTTGGAAGAGAAGATGGCGGGGGCTTGGATGGAATAGATTAGGAATTAATTTGGATTGGATAGAGATATTGCGTTTGTGCTGATGTTTTGTGCCTTGTATTTTGCCTCACACCTGTAATTCTGTTTGTTTTGTCATGTTTGTCCTGTTGTGTCATAAATTGTTGCTTGTTTACAGTATTGACTTTGATTACTGTTAGGGATTTGAGTATTGATAGTGATTTGGCATTGTCAGCAGTGTACATAGTCACATGGTTGGTTTGTTCACTGGGTTGTGTGTAACGGTGAGTGGCAAGGACGCATGTGCGGAGAAGAGTGAGATTTATTATGGGCAAACCCAAAATCAGAGTCCTTGTAGTAGTCCAGGGTCATATTACCAACACAGAGAGCACGGGATACATGATCAAACAAACAAAACACGAAAGCAAACAGGCTATGTCAGATATGAGGAAGAACTCAAAAACTAACAAACACGAAGGCTAGGAAAAACAGACGGGCTTTCTAACATCCAAACATTCAATACAACCACATAAACGCAACAATTCAAATAAACAATGAACAGCCAAGATCAAGGCCACAAGGCAGGGTTTAAATACATGAACTAAACGAGGGGCAGGTGTGGAAAATCAAACGAGGGGTGGAGAAAATGGAACTAAAATACACAAGACAGGGAAAATATGGAACATTGAAGCTGGGAGGGACTAATCATGACATTGTGACACTTGGGTTGAGTACAGGTTGGGCTGTGTACCCACCTGCATCGCACATCACCTAGGTTTGCGAACATTGTTTATACACACCAAGTAAATGGACGGGTGCCACCCTCTGTGTTTTGTTTTAGGTTTAGATTAGGAAGGTTAGATAAGTAATTTTTTTGGTTTCTTCATTATGATTAGAAGAGGGGTTTATTATACAGATTATGGCAGTGCAGTGAGCATGGTGCAAGTATTCAACTGTCATGGAATGCTCGCCCCCTGCGAGGCACGTGGTTTGGCCAGCCACGTGCAGTTGGAGTGCTTTCATGTGTGGCCACGCCTGCACACACCTGTACTTCGTTTTGTCTGTGCGTATTTAAACTCACGTCAGGGTGTGCGGCGTTGTTGGTCATTGTCGATATAACTTGTTGATGTAACGTGTTAATGTTCCAATGTCCTTGTGAAAGCGTATGCGTGTGCATCGTGTTTGTTTAAATGTCAAATCATTTCATGTTCATGTTTATCGTTTGTAATACGTGTGAGTGCCACTGTAATTTATGTAATAAATGTTCATCCCTGTCAAAGAAGTTTGCGCGTCCTGCTCTACACCCGCCGGCACTCGGGCCGACGCACGTTACATCAACTCAAGTGAGCTCCCTTATTTATTCACTTTTGTTTACCTTGTTTTTTAATTTGTATTTGTATATAGTTGTTGTTGTGTTAGGTGAATATTATTGCACACTGTGGGTACCTAATCATATAGATAAAAAGCCATATCACCAATATCATGTACACCCTGCTTCTGGGCACAAAACACTATGTTCTCTATGGCTATGCTATACGTCAGTACTAAATCAAGCTATGTTCACCAGATTTTGTGGGTTCACTTATACACTGAGTGCAACCAACTATTTGATGTATAGAACTAAATGCTGATCTCAAAGAGTCTTGGGAACTATCAAAGTGAATGTTGAAATCATCAACTAAAATAGCTCTTTCTACCAAAGTAAATATAAAGGAAAATCTGCAAACTCATTATAAATTCTGAATAGGGCCCTGGTGGCTGGTAGAAAGCAATTATTGATAAAGGCAGAATGGGCTTCTTTTTCGCTAGCTACATCATTTCTGCTAATAAAAAGAATTTAAAAGGATTTGAAGTCATAACCAGTTTTCTGGTTTATGCCTAGTGGGTCATCATAAACAACTGCAATGCTGGGATTTAGATGAGGCTGGTGTTTATAGCTGTAGCATGAAGGACTCTCTTCATTTAAAGATATGTATTCATTTGGCCTAATCCAAGTTTGAGAGTATAGAGTATTAAAATTGATTGGTCATGATTTCATTTATTACAAATGCTTTAGATTTTAGGTATCTAATGTAGTAATCCTAGTTTTAGATCCAAAGTCGTGTGTGTGTGTGTATAAATAACTTTAATACTAAATAAATTGACTTTGCTTTTTTTTTTTTTTTTTTTTTTTTTATAATTCTGCTTAGCTCAGGGAACAAATGATGTCAAAATGATGTACCTTGGGTGATCTCTCATGGCAATCAGTAGATTTAGCCTCTTTGTCTGCTGCTTGGCCTTTGTCCTGGACTGTCATTGATTAAGTCATAAGACTGTAAATTATGCCACAGGAAAGGAGAGCAGCACCCTCCCTAGTAGAATCGATACTATCCCACCCTAAAAGGCCAGGCTTGCCCTCAAATGTCCAATTATCTATGAAGCCCCACATTGTTTAGTGAGTACCATTTAGACATCCAGCAGTTCTGCAAGGATTATCATCAGTATATTATATTTCCATATAACACTGGAATGGGCCCAGAACAAAATACACCATCAGACATTGCCTTTACTGACAGACCTCTAAAATATTATTTTCAGTAATCTCTGAGTGGAAAAGGCATATATATTGTTAGCTCCTATGTGAATGACTATCTTAGAGAATCTTTGCATGCCTTAAGACCTTAAGATTACCTACAATGTCCAGTACTTGGGCCCCGGGTTTAGAACTACTGCTGCTACTGTCCCTAAAGGCCTAGATAATTTCATATGTCACCAAATAGAGTTCCATATAACCAGAGCTCTTTCAACAGGTTTCTCAGCAGGTGTCTCACTGAGTGGAGCAAACCAGTTGGACACATGAATGGAAGGAGTGTGGTGCACTCATGGGCAAGTGAAAGCTTTTGCCTCAGGCATCCAGAACTTCTAAATCCTCAATATCTCTAGCTCTTCCTAAAGTCTGGATGTACACCTCTAGAGCTATAAGCTTCTCCAACAGACTAGTAATTAATATACACTTCTCACAGTTAAAACTATTGCTAAGGACAGATGAAGGATAGCTAAACATATTGCATTCTACACCCTGAAGAAGAATGGAAGCTGATATTATTAAAAAAAATATATAAATGTCATTTGATGTTTTTAATTTATGTAGTTCCAGCGAGACCTGATGTTGATTTGCTTTGTCGTCTGGTATTTTGGTGTTCCAAAAATTGAATGAGGTAGTCTGTTTTTGTCAATGTAAATAATTTCAAATGTATGAAGCTACAACTAGTAAAAATCAAATGAATAACTAGAGATAGTAGCACAAACCAATAACGTTCTTAGGCAGTTCGCAACATCCAACAATTATCGGTTACCTATGTCATAATACCTTTCAGAGGGGATGAGTTTCTTAGAAAAGAAGGCACAGGGATGCAACTTGAGAGGAGTTCCATGATTCTAGAAGAGAACTGCCTCTATAGCTGCCATGGAGAGATCTATCTTTGCTACAATAGGGAGTGTGGGATTAAGATGATTTAGAATGTGTGCTGTGGTAAACATCTCCTTTGGGACCTCAAAAGCATTGCTAACAAGGGGGTCCCAATGGATGACCTTAGGCTTCCCTCTGAGCATGGAGGTTAGCTGTGTGACATCCTTGCAGAATCCACTTATAAACCATCTCTAAAAATCTGCAAATCCTAGAAAATGCTGTAATGATCTCAGGAGTGAGCCATTCAGTGATTTTTCTGGACAGTGATATACTGTACAATTGCACTCCCCTTTGACTAATTATGTTTACCAAAAAGGAAATGGTGTCCTTGTGGATCTCTCATCTCTCAAGTTACATATAGAAATGGTTGTCAAGGAGGCACTACAAAACCTGCCCAACATGTGTTCCTGGAGAGACTAGGTATAGACAAGTATACCATCTATGTAGATGATTACTCATTGGTTTAACATGTCCCTTAGGACCTCATTCACAAAGGCTTGAGAAACATATGGTCCATTAGCTAATCCATATGGCATAACATGAGACGCATAGTAGCCGAATGTTGTAATAAAAGGTGTTTTCCATTAATCTGCCTCTAGGATGCATATGAGCTTATACACACTATGCAGGTTGAGTTTAGTAAAAACCCATGCCTAGCAGAGTTGTTCTGTAACTGCTGAGAGGAATGGATAATAGTTATTTTCCATTATTGTATTTAAACCATACTAGTCTATACAAGGATAAACTCCTCCATCCTTTTTCTCTACAAAAAAGCCCATTGCTGACAGACAGGAAGTCAGGAAGTAGTCAGAAGAGAGGGTCAAACTTACTGAAAACACAGCTCAGGATTGCAGGTAACTAGAATGGCAGATACTTTGTAATTAAGAAGTGGGAATAAATACAAGGTCTCATCCTCTGTTCGATATCTTTATGCTTGTGTCAGTCTTGTAGAAAATAATCAAATAGTGTAGAATGGGGCTTGCTTTAATTTTTTGTCTTGCTCCGGAAGCCAGGTTTGCATTCCAGTAGTCATTTATAAAAGTCAATATTTATGCAATATTTATAAGTAGCAAAAAAGAGGAAAAAGGAGGAAACACAAAATTGGTCCTTGCTAAAACTTTCCACTAAAATTGGCAGAACACATGGTAAAAGAAAGCTTCCACCACCTAGCAGGGAGTGGGCAGTCCTGGAAGAGGGATTAGACAAGCCATACCACAACTACAGTGGTGGTATTATCATCAACACGTTATCAATGGCTGGAGACAAAGTCCATTGAAAGGTGTGATCAAACATGTCATGGCACAGGTAGGGGATTAACCATCCCCTGGGCAGCTGGTGGGAAGTCTTAGCCTGGTCAAATTTTGAGTACAAACAAAGTGCTGCACATTGGCATTAAGACTAGGTTACCAGTAGTGAGAAGAAAGTAAATGTTGGATCCAGTGAAGGGCTATGCTGGGCTTTCTATTCAGTGCCTCCACTCCTCATGGCCCCTTGGAGCTTCCAGTTGCTTACATCACAGCATTTATGAACATAGCAGTTGGGGACAGTTTCTTGGAGTAGAATGCAACTGGATGCAGCATCATTGGCCCTGCCATTGAAAAAGAATGTCCCATGTTCCCACTACAGAGGCCTGAACCTCAATGACAAAGGGCTTTGCCAGGTTTGGCTGGGCCAAGACAAGAGCAGAGGTGACCTGGTACTTGAGGTTGGTGAATGCCTCCTTGGCAGTTGGGAATCGGGAGAAGCTGTTTTGGATGTCTTTGAGATGCAAGCTGAGAGGGGCAATGATGGAAATGAAGCCATGTGTGAAGCAATGTGTCATGCTGCCCATTTCTGCAGTGCACTACAACTCCCAACATTGTCACCCAGGGCAAAACCCAACCAATCAAATATATTTCACAAGATCATCATTACTAGACTATTAGCTACACCTGTTTCTCATAGATTCAGTCTATTTAAACCTGCCATGTTCGTATTCTCTTTGCAGAATATTACCACTATTGTTTACTGTGTGTGTCAAGTGTTATTTTCCTGATTGTGTTTCTGATCATGTTTACATTTTGCTCCCCACTGTTCTTTGCCTGTCCATTTTTGGATTTGTATGCCTGCTTCTGATTGCCTTTTGGATTTCTACCTGGACTGGTTGTCTACCATTTGCTATGATCCCTGGCTTTATCCTACTGATTCTGACCCTTGCCTGTGTTCTGACTATAATTCTGGATTATCCCGTCCTAATTAAACCTATACCTCTTTTTATCCACGAGCGTCAATTTTTCTGCATCTTCATACAGTGGTAAAAACTGGAGAATCCTTGGAACTGCTATAGCTGCCCTGGCTGTCCTTGGACCTTGGGCTTCTCCAGATCTCCATACTCAGACTGGGAATTCTCTACAGAGGTGGACACACACTGGAGCTGGAGAGATTTGTCTTGACCAACCAGACAATGGAGATCCAGTAGAGATACAGGAGACAATGGGAGCTGGAGCATGAAGAATAGTGTTTTAATGGAAAAAGCTAAGACAAGGACAGGCACATGCTAAAACAAGAGAAAGAGATGTAGTATAGATGTGGGGTGAATGCACAATGGAAATGCGGTACCAGGAGTTATTTATATGGGTGATAATGAAAAGCGAACACGTGGCAGATATTAGTACTCATGAAAGGCTAAGCATTAGGGGTGCACTGCTGAGGTTGAACCAGTAACGTGTGTGTGTGTGTGTGTGTGCACGCAATGAGCAGCAAAAGGAAAACTAAGCATGGATGACAAATTTGTGATAATACTGTACTGTGAATTTAATATGCTGAAGACTTGCAACATAAATTGAAGAGATTTTGCTCACATATTTCCTCTGTGGATGACTTTTTTTCATAAACTGCTTAAATAATGATCCAGAGTAATCTCATTTCCCTCATGTAAATCTTAGACTGATCTCGCTGTATTCCCATTGCTTTCCTTTGCAATGATTATAAATACAAAAATATAAATAAATTTAAAAAGATCTACCATGGAAATGAACAATTTTTTTCATGCCATTAATGAGCTTTTAGGAGAGAAAGCAAGTTTTAAATTAACCCCAGCTTTGTTAGTTAACGATTTAAATACTCTCCCCACATTTAACACACCACAGTTAACTAGTCATTAAACAGTTAGTTAAAAAAAAAAAAGCATTAAACTGTGAAGTGCTGTGATGTGGCTGTATTTAGTGTTTATTCTCAAATTCTCTGCCAGAAAAAGCAAAACGTAAGATTGCCTTTAATGTAATGTAATGTCTGATTCAGTTCTATGGTCAGAAACTCACCACCGATATAGATATAGAGGGGCCAACGCAATTTGTACATGACAATAAATGGGCTATGATCTGTACATGGTTAGTGGTGACTGTATTTTTTAATTCATAAGGTGTCTATGCCTATAGCGCCAAAACCACAGTGTGCTGTGCACACTATCTGATGATAGTTAAGGAGGTAAGTTTAATTAAACGGAGCATTGCCTAACATTTTTTGGTGATAGGTTTTACAGTAAGCCAAATGCATTTCCACTGCCTTAGTAGTGCACTTTTGCCTCAGTTTAGCATACCGATGCTATTTGCTAGTTTAGCACACAAATTCCGTTTGCTTCTCAAAACGTAATTAAGAACTTGCAAACGGCAATATTTATTTTTTTCTTGAATCTCAAAAGGCAGATGTAGACGCACAAGCTTAGACCATATATTTACAAATACAAATTACTAACCCGATTTTTAAAAATTCTCATAAGCAATCGTATTGTGATCGTAAAATCTTAATATCATACAAAAATGTTCTCAGACAAATGGATTTCGCTTTCACGAGAACATCGTCTATTCATTTCTCTCCTCTCAGTGTCGGGGTTTCCAAAGCAAAGTATCAAGGGCACACCTCGTTACAGTAGGTTACTTGAATAGGGTCCCACGCACAGCTTAAGGCAAAATCTGAAAGGGGGTACGCAGCTTCGTTCTGCGCTATGGTGACAATCAGTAGCACCTCCCGTGGTTACAAAAGATCTGTTTAATAGCGGTTCTATGCGCAATAGACTGCTGTCGACTCTGACTACGCTGAATTAGTCCGCAACATTTGCAGGCATCCAGTCACACCAGGACAGGGATATAAGGTAAGCAAACCATTTCTAAATACTTGGTCTTCTGATATGGGTCATGAACAGCAGAATGTACGGTATGCTGTAAACTGACACACTTAGAGCGCGTTCAGTTAGGCAAAGCGAAAAAGCAAGTAGAATTCTTAATCGAGAGAACTAGATAAATATGATCAGTATCGAAAATATTTATTGTTCGTTTCGATCAATGGCTACGAAACGATCATAAGGCACACTATTTCGCTGTTTTGATCATTAACCTAAGGTGCTTTATTTCAGCTAGATCTAGACGTGCATTGAAATTCATTAAAAGCCATCAGTGTACTGTCGTCGTCAAACGCACGTCGTCGATGTGAACGGTCTATAGGATGTGGCTAGGCGGATTGCTTTGTGGCTTTAAATTAACGATTACTTTCTACAGTGATTTTCTGTTTAACTTTAATAACAAATGTTCATATTTTTAGTAGTAATTATCCTTTTAAGTCTGATTTCTGGCCAGTCATGTCAACGCCTCTTGCCAGTCATGCTGTTCACGTTCACTAGTCTGTAATATAGAAATGACGATTGTAGACGTAATACGATGCAGGCATTTGGTTTTTATAATTGATGACTGATAATTAGATAGTGATGCTCTCAAATGATCTTCTTTTTACAATCAAAATTCCATAGCACAGGGAAGGCGCCTTGCTTATTGGGAGAGCGTGGGGGTCATGCACTTGGTTATAAGGCTCCGAAAATCAGTGTTAAATGTCTGAGACGAATATCATTACAGTTCCCTAAATGTAAACATGCAATGCTATATTAGTTTCTTTTAATGTAATTAATTGTCCTGGTGTTCTCTGGGATCTTATTAAACTCTGAACCCTACACTACACCCCCTACTCTGAATAAGAAATGTGTATGGGGTAGACTCGATACCATGCTTTTAATGCACATGTTCCTGGCTTCTCAATATACAGAACTTCTAGACTAATTTAAACACGAACTAATTTAAACACAAACCTTCTCTTTACATTAATTCTAGGTAATTTGTGAAATTTTGTAGTCATGTTTATTTTAATAATTTTAAGAGATGGTGTTTAAAAGTATATGTTCATGTCTATGGCAGTGTTGCCCCATAACTAGATGGGAGTATTATTATGGTAATTAAATGATTGCACTATATTGTTAGTTTGATCTATATGTTATGCTATTGTTTGAACATCTTTAAATATAAGTCAGAGATGTAATTTCAGAATCATTGTTATTAGTATGGTGTGCCAGTTCCAGCACTATAAATTTGGAATGTTTCAAGATAATTTTGTCAACTCTTTAAACATACTTTATATTTGTCTTCTACTAAAACTGGAAAAGGCTATGGCAAGTGGAAAACAGAAATTGCCTGTCTGATGTATATTGACTCCATGAAGTATTACACTAGACAGGAAGGTATTTTATGCCCGGACAAAATTTAACTGGAGGCAACGAAAGTTAATTATATAAATGGTGGTCCGTCAGTACATTTAGCAGGAATCTATAATACCCTGGGCACTATAGACACTGCAAGTTCACGTTCTCATCACTGTGCTCATTAACTCAGAGCAATAGAGCCCCATGAAGTTTAAACATTGTGAACGTCAAATTTGAGAAATAAAATTGCGCTGCTTATTGACAAATGTGCTAAATGCACCAAGATACCCTAAACCTTACTTTTCCTTTCCCATTAAGATGATTCGACTGTAATGCACTGTGATATGATCTATTTGAATCTGCTGGAATTCACATGGCTCACCTCTCACAGTCATGCCCTTAAGCATAACCAGAGGTGTTTGATGGCTCTGTGGCTCTCCCTGGCTTTGTCAATGGTTCAGATATTAAAACAGATACAAACCTGTGATCCAACCTCTGTGACATCTCCTTACACTTAGCCTGAAGCAATGCATATGCAACTCCTTCTGCAAGAGGATATTATTGAGCCCATTAACACCCTCCCTGCAAGATGCACATGTGTATGCAGATTGAGTTTAGTAGGGCTTTCCCAGAAATGGTTTCAGTACAGGCAGAATAGTCAAAGAAACAGACAAGATAATTGAATGTAAATTCAGATATATAGACACACACACACACACACACACACACACACACACACACACACACACACACACACACACACTGAACTAGCAACCTTCCAATTACAAGTCAAGTACCTTAACCACTGAGCTACCACTGCCCACTGTGGTTGCTGGTTCTATCTATCTATCTATATATATATATATATATATATATATATATATATATATATATATATATATATATATAAGCCCCACCACTGCCAATTTGCCACTTTTGGGCCCCTGAGCAAGGCCCTTAACTCAATTGCTCAAGTTGCACTCAGTCATAATTGTAAGTCACTTTGGATAAAAGCATCAACTAAATGCCACAAATGTAAATGTGTGTGTGTGTGTACACACACACACACACACACACACACACACACACACACACACACACACACACACACACACACACAGTTTTGTTTAGCAGTTTTGTTTTATTTTATAAATTACTGGCAGCATTTCTTCCAAATTCCAGATAAAAATATTGTATTTTAGAGCGTTTTTTTTAAAAAAAAAAGATTTTTAAAATGATTAATGGTCAGAAAATGAGAATGGTCAGAACAAAACAGTTACAGAAATTTCAGACCACAAATAATGCAAAGAAAACAAGCTCATATTCATTTATAGACAACAAAGTACTAATATTTCAACTCAGGATGAATCAAGAAATCAATATTTGGTGGAATAACCCTGATTTTTAACCACAGCTTTTATGCATCTTGGCATGCTTTCCACCAGTCTTTCACATTGCTGTTGGGTAACTTTTCGCCATTCCTGCCACAGAATCTCCAGGTGCCTGGCTTTGTTTGATCGCTTGTGACCATGTACCTCTTGGTCACATTCCATAGGTTTTCAATGGGGTTCAGGTCTGGAGATTGGGCTGGCCATGATAGGGTCTTGATCTGGTGGTCTCACACTTTGAGTGACCTGGCTGTGTGACTTGTAGCATTGTCCCGTTGAAAAAAAACAGTCATCAGAGTTGGGGAACATTGTCAGAGCAGAAGGAAGCAAGTTTTCTTCCAACACAGTTTTGTAAGTGGCTCAATTCATGTGTCCTTCACAGTGGGTGCAAGACACTCTGGCTTGTAGGCCTCTCCCCGTCTCTGTATAACTATTACATGACAAGGTTTTGGACAAAGCTGAAAATTGCACTCATCAGAGAAGTTGACCTTACTCCAGTCTTCTACGATCCAATCCATATGGTCTTTTGCAAACTTCAGTCTGGCTCTTCTTTGCTTCTCATTGATGAAGGGCTTTTTTCTAGCTTTGCACAACTTCAGTCCTGCTTCCAGAAGCCTGTTTCAAACCGTCCTCGCTGTGCAATTCATAACAGCTGCTGCAGGCCGCTTGTAGGCCTCTTGATGTCATCTTATGGTTGTTAAGTGACATTCAAATGAGGTGGCGATCATTGCAGTTAATAGAGAGTCATTTTCAACCTCTGCCAGTCTGTAGCTGTTGTACCATGTGTTTGCTGCTTGACCTTGTTCTTATGAACTGCAGTTTTTGAAATTTTCAAGATGGAAGCAATCTGACACTCACTGTATCCCTCTGCCAGTAAAGCTACAATTGAACCCTTCTTTCCTCATTAAGAGGCTTTCTTTTCAACTTTTTTGGCATGGTCTGTAGCTGTATTTTGACTACACTTACTTTTGGGATAGTCCTAGCACTGCTTTTCCCATCCAGCTGGTTCTATAACAAGAGAATAGTGATGTGGTTTTTATACTGTTGCTAGTTAGAATAGGATTTTGTTAAGGTGATCACCTATTCAGCATCTCATTAAGTAGAATGAGGTGTGTCTGTTCTGTGAAGGAATTCAATAAACACTTGAATGGAATGGCTTGTGTGTATATATATATATATATATATATATATATATATATATATATATATATATATATATATATATATATATAAATATTTAAAGCTTATGAAGTAGAAACAGATGTGCATTATCAATAGCGGAAATGCCGTGGGACTATAGCTGAAGTCTGGCAGTACAGTGTGTGGCAGTAAAGTGTAGAAAAGATGACATGTATTCTTCCAGGGGTTTTACTCCATGACAGGAATGACCAGGTATTACCGACAATGAGGTATAAACCACTATAAGCATAAGGCAACTCCACTGGGACCCCTGCTCCTGAACGACAGACTCTGAGATGGCAGCAAATACAGATTCTCAATAACAGTTTATACTCTGTGCCTCTGCTGTAGCTGTCAGTAGAGTTTTGTCCCAGAGGATTGGTGGATTGGAATACCCTGTAGCTTTTGCCTTTGGCTTTGTCACTAGCAAAACAAAAATAGCCTATGGGGAACAGCAGGAACTAGCCTGAATGTGGGCATGACCAAGATGGCACATATGCCCAACGAGTTCTCACAATTTTAAGTCATAACATGGGCAGACAGGCTCACTAAATTTCAGAGCTGGAACACATCCCAGGCCAAACCACATAATAAGTGATGCAGTAGCCACCTCAGCAGTGGGCATTACAGATGTTACAGACGAGACCTCCATATTCCAATGTGCCAAGCCTGTATAATGTAGAAGCATCCCTGTTACAGATAACAGTAACAGAAATAATGTTTTGGCATATTGTTAGAATATGCTGCATACTTTAAAGATTAAAGTTTGTAATGTCATACATTGGATATTTGGGCATGGTGAAATTTAAACAGTGGTAGGTATGATAGTGTATTATGACAAAAATAAATGTAGGGTAAATGGACAAAAACATGAAGGTTTGGGTAAGACATTGCTCTGCAATGCTGCCAAGTCAAGCTTTCGTATTGTCATGTTCTGTCATTTGCTGTATGGTTAGCATTACAAGCTGACAATGTTGCCTTGTGAATGCTTCCATGTGAATGTTAATGACTTCCTGTTTCTCGGCAGTGTAAATATAACATGCTAAACTGTCAAACCCATTAGTAGGATGAATGCCAGACAACAAGTAAATAAATTAGAGGGGGGGGGGGGGGGTGGAACAAACAAAAACCAAGACCACTATTAAAGCAGCAATATAGAAATTTTATAACAAGTGGAGGTATAGCCAGTATAAATCAAAATTACAACATTTCAATTTGATAAATAAAATAATGATTTGATAAATAAAAGTTGAAGCAATTTTTTTTCTCTATATTGGAATGTTATGTGTTTGTAGACTGCAAAATTACTTTCTCTGCTTTCACATGATTCTTACTGTTAATCGTTTCACTTTTTTAATTCTTAAGAGTAGTAACTGAACTGACCTTCAGCTACAATACTGGAATTTTAAATGAACAGAAATAGTAATCAGGCTTTTTTGTATGTTAGGCTATTACTGTCTGCAACTAACTTTGCGCAACTGACTGAGATGTTTGTCTGTGTGTCTTTTTGTCTTTTCACTCTTAAATGCATGAGTCACAACCATCACTGCATGTTGCACAGATTTTACTCCCTCAGTGTATGTGAATTTTCCAGCAGGTTTGTACTAACGCAACATTGTTTCAAATTTCAAACAGAACACAAAATGCTCTTTTTGTACATTGACTAATCTTGTCCTAATTCTGAAATGCTCTCCTCAGGCATTCTGTAAATGTAAAATGTTTGTTAGTCTATCACTTTACCTAAATAAGGCCTTTAATAACGATTGGCAAATATATAAATGCTTATTTAAACAAGCATAAGCTGTCATAAAAGCTGTTTGATGCCATGTTGACATAGGATATCATGACACTTTGTGATATGACAAAGAACATTATGACAACTTACTTTGCAGCTCAGCATTTAAATCTTTTGGTATGTCAGGGTGACATGATGCTTTCCAAGATGGCGCATCTTACCAAATGAACGTTTTGTTAAAAATGAACATAAGTGAGGACATCAAAACGATGCTCTGTAGTACCACCTGGAGCTGTAACAATGACACATAAAGTCCTGTGTAACAGATATTTTGACAGTGATGGTTTTTACTGTCACCGTTATGTTCAGAAATGCTCTGAAAATGAATAAACATGTACCTCTTCAACATAAGATGTGGGTATAATTGCCCGCAAAGAAAATTTCTTTCTGTCAATCACTCTGTAATTTTGATCATTCAGACTGATCAAGGATAACTGTACTCAGTTAAGAGCATATTTTTAAAGTCCTCCCTTTTGTTATATTTTACCAACAGGCTCACTTAGCAAGCTGTCATATCAGTATTGACACTCTGACATAAAAAAACCCCACTGAGCTGCAAAGTCAGTTTTCATAACGTGCTGTCATTTCACCTCGCAAAGTGTCATGACACATCCAGTCTGAAATATTGTTATTCAACAGCAAATATGTGCATGTCACAACTGCTGAAGCCACACTTGATAACATACCCTTCATCTCAGCAGTAGTCACAGTTTAGACAGATCAGCACAGTTGTTGAGCAAAATTCATGCATGTGGGCTTCACACTAGAAGCAGATGTGCAACTGCAGTGCGTTTGGATAGCAGGTGTAACTTTATATGCCTTCCATGACATAAAGAATAAAGGATAACAGACATCCACTTTGAGGAATCTCTTCAATTAATATGGCACCATGTAGAGAAGCAAAATGTAGCTATGAGCAAGAGAAGGCACAGAAATGTGAGTGAGCCATTATTGAGAGTATTCTAGTATTCAAGAGTCCTATGGACTGTCCAGTGTCAGACATCTGTCAAATCAGAGAGAGAAGAAAATGGAACATGAACAGGTAAATTAGGAACAAAACTAAACTGTAACTACAAGGAGGTAAACAAAATGGCTATTAACACACAACATTAACATCATGGAACACAATCCGTTCCAAACCCAAACAGTCACAGAAAGACAGAGTAATATAGGGGAACAATTGACCGGTATGGATCATTAGGGGCAGGGAGCACACATGACAGAGCAGAGCTGGAAGCAAAGACAAATGGCATGGGCACCATGGGAACTGAGACATCTATAGAGGAAGCCATGACCTATCATTTCTGGTTATCATGAAGATTTAGAGCCAGTTTTTATGAAGGTTCACTTTGTCTTGATCCCATAACATCTAACCTATTTTAGTGACTGGAGGGGCATTTGCACAGATGGCAATGATGGCAGAATGCATTTGAGACCTTAGCACAGTTTTTACACCATTAACATCATAGTGAACATGACAGTGAATCGTTAATGCCTTTAATGGTGTTAACATCAGAACATCATTTTATATTTAGCTAATAAACCATATGACACAAGTAGGTCTGTGCAAGTGTATGTGCACACTTGGGGCTAGTGTGTCAGGTCCTCGGAAGCAGCAATTCCTCCTTTTCTATTTGGTTATTCAGTCAGATTCAGAAAATTCCTACTCCTGGTTTATTCCTACTCTTTACATAACAAGGCTTATGTTGACTTGTATGGATGAATACCAAGATGTATTCAAAGATATAAACTATTTATCTGTCCATTCCCAAGATTAAACTTAAACTTTAGACTGAATAGTGTGTCAGTCTACTGGTGATCATTAAAAAAACAAATTGAAGAACAGAGCCTTAAAAAGGGAATGCTACCTACCATATACATAGTCCAACTCCGCAAGCATAATGGCAGGTGTGTCCTATGTATCTAAACTGGTTGTGCTACAGAGCTTCTATCAGACTGTGCTAGTTGAAGAAAGTGGAATTATACACTTTCAATATGCTGTTCAGGGGAAGTTGTTCTTTACATTTGCCATTCACAAATTCCTCCTGTCCAGAAAAGACTATCATCAGACAATACAACAGGCAAGATTATTTGGACTGAAATAACAGAAATAGCAGTTTGGAGTGAGAAGGAGTGGAGATTGTCAGATCAGATACAGGAGGTAACCTACCTTTGAAAAAGTCAGAGCAGTTAAAAAAGACAAAGACAATTTCAGTGTTTTTGTTTTGATGTTTTCTATTTTGTTCTTTGTGTTATATGTTCCTTCTGCTACTATCAAAAAAAGCATTATTTGGAAGCATACATACTCAGGGGCTATGTATTATGAACTGCATAGCCAGTGGCAGAGAGTATTGTTAACTGTGCTGTGTCAGAACCTGTAGTCCAGCCTTCATCCCATATTGATCCATATTGATTCATCCCATATCCCATAATGATTCACAGGTCATGTTAAACTGTACAGGCAAATTGTAACGCTTCTGCTGGCCTGAGTGCCGATGGGCATGGAGCAGGATGCACAGACTCCCTTGATGAAGTGAAACATTTATTAACAGAAGACACGAACAACAATGGTGGCACTCATACACAATATTAACAAAAGACATGACTTATATACTTAACTAAACACAAAGCACAGTAACATTTAACAATGACTACATATGCGTTTTGCATATAGCAGCAGACTAACTATGACCACAATACACACACTAGCCGAGATTTAAATAGACAAAAAACAAGACATAAAACCCTGTGCAGGTGGGTACAATTACAAAAGGCATGGTTACAAATAAGGTGAACCCCCCTGCAGGCGGCAGGCCGTACCATGTGACTTGTGGGGGGGAGCATCCCGTGACACAAATACTATAACGTAAGATATTTTGTTTGTATATTCCAATTTTTCTTTATAATAACCAAAACAATAGGAATGGAAACTTTACTTTTTGCTTCTTTTCTGCTGATCTTCAGACGACTTACTGCTGTACTAACACCAGCATTGTTACTTAACACTTGCTGAATGAATACTTGATCTATATAAAAGAGAACAAAGAACTCTGCCTGCAGAAAATGTACTAATAAAACTAATTTAAATCAATATCATTTATTGCCTAAGGTTTAGTTAATTAAACAACTACTATTTTAATGCAAACTGCTATGCCAAAATATTTGTTAACGTTTTCAACAGAATCAGATGTTGCTAATAAATTAGCCTGCAACACATTTGTGAGGTATCAATGTTATACTCTGCAAGATATTTACTAAGTGCACGTATGATTAGATGTTTTTATCCCTATGTTCAAAATCAGGTGTTTGAGTATAATTTTTCTTCATTCATTTTTGCCTTGCCTAATACCGAAGCAAGTTGACATCATAGGATACTGGCTTTAAACTCTTTTCTCTTAATGGGAGTCTGAAATGATTCCTCTTGAGAATGGTGAAACCAGTGCCACTCTAAACACAACATACTCAGTCATTCATTTATAATGATGTGCTTTGGACAGATGGGTGGGCAGATGGCTCTCAGTGCCCCCCATCCTCCTACAGAGAGAAAGAATATTGTGTATGCTCTCTAACCTAGGGAGACCTGTAGGTGCTCCACTAACCTGTAGGCGCTCCACTCACCCTTCTTCCTGTGAGCTGCAGGTAGCTAGACAAATCCTGGCCATCTATCTTGGTGTGTAGGTTCTGCTGCCTGTAACTGTGATGACAGCCATAAGCAATGGCTGTTAAACAGAAATGCCAATGTTTCATTCTTGAAAGCAAGTAGAGTACTACTCAGCAAGACACTAAATACAAGTGAAATCTGTACTGACTAGAAATATTTGGCAAGCAGGATAGGAAATGTGCATGTCCACTGCGCTCTAGTGCATTACATAGACGAGAGTAGAGTATTTTGTGGTATACACTACTTTTGACATTTAAACTTTATATTTATATTTACATTTGTGGTATTTAGTAAATACACTGTGCACACAGAAAATGTGTCCAAATAAATGTATGCAAATAAATTATAATTTAAAAATACTCTTGAGATGGATACCTACTGCCAGAACAAGAGTCATGTCATAAAATTAAATAAGTGATTGAATAAAACAAAAATAATCCTAGAAAGGGACATTTCAATTGGATTTTGAACTGATTTTGATTTAGATTCAGTTTTTTTGACATCAGTAATAATAAAGTAATGGGACTTAAGATTCAGTACTATGTTGGAAATGTAGAGTTTTAAGTAGGCATAAGTAATCAGTATAAAGTGTTTTGGGAGAGTCCCTTACATTCCAATGGTCAATTACAGCTCCTGGTGGGTATTCCAAAAAGTGGGTTTAACAAACCTTAACTTAAACTCTGAGCTGAACTAATTTCACCGGACATACCCAGAGTTATCCCACTGGCTCCACCCGACCGCCCTCTTTCTGGTCATTGTGGTACCCCTCCAAGAAATTCCTGGGGGTGTTCCCCTCCGCCTCTGGAGAAGACAGGGACAATAGTTGCGGTCCTCTCCCCAATGTCCTGGCATCCATGCAGCAGTGCGGGGGGTGCCTACGGAAGTCCGTGTTTTGTCGCGGGAGCTGGCGTCCTGTAGCGGTTGGTCTTTCTGTAATGGCCTGAGTCCCGTAGGGCGAGGGGCAGGACGCACAGACTCCTTTGACGTGGACAGACATTTATTAACACAGAACGAGAGCAATGATGGCACTCACACATGACATAAATGGTGAACATCTACATACATATAACTAGTGTGAACAAAGGCAACCATTTACAAAGACAAACATGCACAAAGTCAAACATATCAAAGACTGAGGCATGGTCACAAATAAACAGAGATCCTCCCACTGCACGTGGTGGGCCAAACCACGTGACTCACAGGAGGCGAGCATTTTGTGACAGCATTAAGTTACATAAGATCTACATGTGTACAAAGTGCATGAAAGGCACATATGTGAAAAATGTTATTATAAAGAAAGGAGAGTTATACTTCATAAAACCGAGTCAGGGTCATATATGATTTTTACAGACCTTTTGCAAATTGGTAGGGAGAATAAATATTTGTGTGACATGAAAAACATTCAAAAACCTTTTTTCCTCTCTTTTCAGTAAAGTCTTTACTGCCTTTTTCAAACTTATTCGCGGAGATGGTAATGGTTTTGAGCATTTAGTGAGAATTAATTTTATGCCAGTGGTAATGCTTAAGGACATTATAATCTCTGCCCTGGTTTCTTCCTCTGAGTTACTGGGTGGAGTTACTTATAGCAGCTACAAGCCACAATAAAGTGTCATACCTTCTCAGGGCAACCACTCAAAGTTCACTCAGGCACTGAAACCTGGCCTGGCCTACATTTCTATCTCAGTCCTGGATCTAGTCCTGCAGTGTGTGAGACTGTAGCAGGATGTGATGTCAAAAGAGACAACAGGTAGGGGTACCCTCTGTGTTCAAGATGGAAACACTGTCTTAAACACATGGGAAGGAAAACATGATTATCAGACAATGACTTGAAGTGATATGTGCAAATTTATTGTAGCCAACAATGTATCACATAACCAATTATTATTAGGCTACTGACAACTATAAATATTATTTGTAATTATAACAATATTAACTATTATTTACACGTACATTTTCAACATTTAGCAGACACTCTTATCCAGATCGACTTTAAAAAGTGCTTTGACATTTACTCATAGAATGATTGTGTCATTGACTCATAGAATGATAGATATTATTGATAGTGGAGTGTCACGGTCCGAGTGCTGCAGGGCGCAGGGCAGGATGAACAGACTTCTTCGTTTTATTTATTATGTTAAGATGTAGACAACAGTGGCACTCACACATAATAGCAAAGAAGATCATGAACACACACTTAGCATTAACAAAGATTATACAAACATTGATTTTAACTACACAAACGACCATTACCACAACATCTACATAAACAATAACCAACAATTTTGCACACACTAGCAGGGGTTTATATACACTGACGAACATACAACACTAAACCCTGTGCAGGTGTGCGCAATCAAGGGGTCATGGTTACAAATAACAGTCGTGAATCCCACTGCATGGTGGGCCTTACCACGTGACTAGTGGGGGGGAGCATTCCATGACATGGAGATATTGATATTGGATACCGGAAGCAAGTATATTGTGAAATAAAGCCTTGAATTGAAAGGAAACATTGTGTAATTGGCTGCACATTAATGGTATGAAAGGATTTCAATTTGTGTACCAGTATGAAGAGTCCAGGAATACATGATTAACTTAAATGCAACAAAGACACACAATGACAAACTGGGGATGCAGGCTATAACAAAGAAGCTAGGATAAATGAAGGCTAGAATAAGCACAAGGCTAGGAAACACGAACAACTAGGAATTACAAACAGGCTAAGAATCACACAAACAATGGCTAGACTTTACACACGGAGGCTACAATTACAATAACCATCAAAACACAGGCAAGAGCACAGAGGTGCGAAGAAACAAGAACACAACCAAAAACAAAAACGGACCAAAAACAGGACTAGGACGAGACACTGACAGGAACGGAATGGGCACGACAAGGAGCAGAAACAGGAGCAAGCCCCGGAGCAAAAATGGAAGGAGGAAGGACACAGACAGGCAAAAGAACTAAAGACAGAGGGGCAGAAGAGACAGAAGACACAGAACCTGGAGAATGAACAGGAGCAGACAAGGGAACAGATGTGGGAACAGACATGAAAGTGGGAGCAGGAACAGACACGAAAGTGGGAGCAGGAACAGACATGAAAGTGGGAGCAGGAACAGACACGAAAGTGGGAGCAGGAACAGACACGAAAGTGGGAGCAGGAACAGACATGAAAGTGGGAGCAGGAACAGACACGAAAGTGGGAGCAGGAACAGACACGAAAGTGGGAGCAGGAACAGACATGAAAGTGGGAGCAGGAACAGACACGAAAGTGGGAGCAGGAACAGACATGAAAGTGGGAGCAGGAACAGACACGAAAGTGGGAGCAGGAACAGACACGAAAGTGGGAGCAGGAACAGACACGAAAGTGGGAGCAGGAACAGACACGAAAGTGGGAGCAGGAACAGAACACCAAACAGAAGTCTGAGTATGACAAAAGGGCTGGGAGGGAGGATGAGGAGACACAACAAAAGACAAACAACGAGGGGTACAGAAGGACGCAGAAAACAAAAAAGCAACACAGACCAGGCCAGGGACAAAGGGACCAGAACAAAAATAGACTCGGGCACCGGAACAGACACAGGGACAGGCAACACAACAGGGGCAAAAACAAAACCAGGCATAGGTGAAGGCAAAAACAACGGGGCAGCAGGAGCAGGCAACAACCGAGACACGGGAGACATAGGCCGGGGTGGGGTGGTTGGGAAACAAGGGCCGGAGGCCACAGGAGACACAAACGGGTGGGATGGGCAGGGAACATGAAGCCCGTGAGTCAGGATGCAGGTCTGAGGGCGTGGAGGCGATGCTTCCAGGGGGTCTGGGGCCAAGGCTATGGGATTTAGCAGCAGGACTGCCTATTTTTTTTAAAAATGGACAAATGGCATACTGTTTTAAAATAGATGAACAAATTACATTAAAAGGACATTACCTATGTTATGCTCATCACACTCATTTAAAAAGAAAATTTAAAGTAGTAAAAAAACTATTTAAAAAAATAAGCAGAATACCGATGCATACAATTTGTAGTTAACCCAAGGGTGACTCCACGATCCTGTCATGTGAAATGCGATGTTGAAGAATGTTCAAAATGGTACATTAGTGAAGTTAGTTTAAACAAAGTCTAATAATTTTATATAATCACTCATTGTAATCAATAATTTGAGTTGCAACATTAATTAAATCCTCTAGTAGACTGATATGGTATACTATATTTTGTATTGCCTAATTTAGTCATATTCTAAGATGATTTCTCCTCTCTTGCTACCAATAGAATGTAGGTTACTACTGCTACTCCGTAATTAGGTAATAATGATTTATTTTACAGCAGGCTTTATTTGCTATGCAATGTATTCTGTTATTCTGTCATCAAGATGAAAATGTGATGCCAGTTCTGCCACACATTTAGTCTGCTACTGTGTACTTACAAGGGTCTTTTTCTCATTTGTATACATGGTTAAAACATTAATAACTGACTGTGTATGCTACAGCAACAGTGATACTTTAGATGCTTGGCTACAAGATGAATAGCATTAAGGAGCCATATCCTTTGTGGAGAAGGAGGTTAGAGGTCAAGATATGGGCAATACTGAGAGAAGATAGCCTGCTATCAGAAATGCAGAAAGGTGTGATGAGGGTACTTGAGAAGTACTCCAACCTGTCCATACTCAAGGCCTTGGAGACTGCCAAGCAAAGAAGAGGAACATGAGCAGTAGAAGTCAGGGGAATAAACAGGATCTTCTCCCACAAATCATCCACAGTGAACTCTTGGTGACAAGGTAACAGAATAAAAACAGACCAACCAAAGCTGGTGACTGAACAATACTGGAAAATCATATGGGAGGAGGCATCACAGAATAGCACCCAGTGGTTGTTGAACCTGAGAGCAGATCACAGTAACCTCCCTGAACAGGAACCTCCTGTATCAAACAATGTTTGAAGACATCCAACAAAGGGTCTCAAATTTGAAGAGCTGGACAGCCCCAGACCCTGACATGGTCCATGCTCACTGGCTGAAGAAGCTAGTTGCACACAATGAACACCTATCAGCAGAAATGAACAAACTGCTAATAGATGGAATCCACCCTGAATAGTTAAAGTGTAGAAGTACAAATTGTTCAAAAATTTGTTTAAAATTGCAGGTGCACATAACTGTAAGCCAGACAGTCCTGATCCTGACAGAACCCCAGAAAGTAGCAGTTTTATCTAACTACTGGCCGATATCCTGCTTCTGCACTACATAGAAGCTCCTGTCAGGCATCTTTTCGGCTAAGATGAGTAGGCATATGACTAAATACATGAGCAGGGCCCAGATAGGCATTGGAAAGCACCAGCTACTTGTGGATAAAACAGTCATTCGAGAGTTTAAGACTCAGTGGGGCTCTGGAAGACAACCCTACAGGCCAACTTCAAACTAATAGCACAAGTCCACATCAAGTGTGGGATTACCAAAGAGATGCCCTGTACCTGCTACTGTTGTGTATAGGCTTGAACCCCCTCAGTGAAATCATCACCAAGCGTGGCTATGAATACCAGCTGTGGAATAGAGCAACTATCATTCACCTCTTCTACATGGATGACATCAGGCTGTATGCCAAATGTGAACAAGACATTGATTTACTAATTCATCTCACCAGGATATACAGCAACAACATTGGAATGTCACTGCAGCCTTGGTGTCTGAGTAAGGGTAAGGAGAGTTGAGGTAATCCATGACGATAAGATGATCCATGAGGATTTGGTATCTGAATAGCTTGGTGAATTTGGGAAGTAAGAGATTCTCAAGGTCTATCTTCAGTCTTGAGAATTTGCTGGGATCCTTCGTGGTGAAGTCTGGTATGGTCGGACAGAGCCATCTGTAATGGTACAATGAGCCTTCATATGGTGTCTGCATCCACGTAGAGGGAGTCTGTTGATAGGTAGCCTGCAGTGGCTGAGTGAACATCAATTTATGCTGAGGTGTAAGAGGCTGCTGATAATGATGATTGGTAGGTGCTTCTCTCTGGTACTCTGAATGCAGATGCGAGTAGATCTGAGCAGGGTAGCCATCATTCTCCTTCAAGGTCAAAGGTCGTCATAATCCTGAACTGAATGCGCTGCCTGAGAGACATCTGTGGGAGGACTACAGGGAGATACAGACTGAAAGTGCTCCTTCATTGTCTGAAGTTCAATCAGCATCCATCCCAAGAAATTGAGCATCATCTTGTCTCTTGGGGGTTCTGCTAGGTTACCTACAGATGCCTTATGTAAGTAGGAGTTGACCTGATGATTGCTCATAATGGCTGACATCAGGCTTGGCTGCTTCTAGGTTGAGGTTGATGCTGAAGAGGATCGGACATCACATCATTATGGAGGTATAGATCCGCTGATGTGGCTCACTACCTCTAGCTCTGGATATAGGAGATAACAGATTGTAAGGCGAATGATCGAAGGCTTCCTTCCATGGGGTGTAATTCTTCACTTAGTGTAAGAATAAAATAGGATGAAGATAAAACAATTATTTGTGAACAGTAATGAGAGGTACAGACTAGCTACACATCTGTACTCAAAAGTTTTTTAAAACTAAAGCACAAGCTTGTAACCTTGGTATTCTGTAATTGTGAGTGGTAAGGAGGTGGATGCATGTGCAGAGAAGAGCGAGATTTATTAGGAGCAAATCCAATGATCCAGGGTCAAAATTACCAGCATGGAGAGTCCAAGAATACATCTTATCTGTAATGGTGAGTGGTAAGCAGGCAGACGCATGTGCAGAGAAGAGCGAGATTTGTTATGGGCAAATCCAAAATCAGAGTCGTTAGGGCAGTTCAGGGTCACAGAGCCAGGGACAAAGCGACAGGAACAAAAACACGGGGCACAGGCACCGGAATGGACACACGAACAGGCACAGGGACAGAAACAAAGGGAGACACAGGAACCAGAATGGGCACAGAAGCAGGCACAGGGACAGACTACAAAACAGGTGCAAAAACAAAACCAGGTAATGGAGAAGGCAAAAAGAATGACGCAGTAGGAGCAGGCAACAACGGAGACACAGGCCGAGGTGGGACGAGCAGGGAACATGAAGCCTTCAAGCCAGGAGGCAGGTCTGAGGACACGGAAGAGACTGGGGAGCTTCGAGGAGCAACCACTGGGACAGGTCTAGCACGAGGCACGGGGACAAGCCTGGCACGAGACACAGGGGCTTGTGGAGTGGTTTCTTCCGCTCCAGGAACAGGAACTGGCGGGTACGGGTGCAGGACTGCGGCGTTCAGTGGTGGGCGGGTCCAGAGGTGCGGCTGCAGTGTTCAGTGGCGGCGGGTCCAGAGGCACGGCTGCTGCATTCAGCAGCAGGTCCAGCGGGTCTGGAGGCATGGCTACAGGAACAGACCTGGCAACAGGACAGGCAGCGTCTCTTACGCCGGGCACCGGATCAGGACAGGCGGCATCTTTCACGCTGGGAACAGGAACCGGATCAGGACAGGCAGCGTCTCTCACGCTGGGAACAGGACCAGGATCAGGCTGGGTGGCTTGCGGGATAGCCACGGGCACAGGTTGGGTGACCCTGGAGGAACACACAGACACAGAACCTTCTCGGCAGCTCTCAAGGTTCACATGAGTGATAAACGCAACTGCAAGCTCCCTAAGTGTACACCGAGTGCCTAGCCATGCATTGCATTCACTCCGCCTACTCATGTCTTGCACTGCAGGCCGCTCCCTCATGCTGCTTTGTTCAAGACAGGTAGACTCTTGGCACTTACCTGGGATCTCGTCATCGTCATCAAAATAAACATGATCCTGCTTTTTACGGAACGACAAGATGCCTGTGTACCCGCAGTGCCAGGGGATTTGCTGTCTCTGGCTTGGTGGCACTGATACATAAGAAACTTGGACTGTGTGGAAACAGCCGGAGTTTCGTCCCAGAAGAACAACCACCTCCCGGAGTCTTGCGCTCTCGCTGCATCCTCATAAGGCTGTTCATTCTGTAATGGTGAGCGGTAAGGAGGCGGACGCATGTGCGGAAAAGAGCGAGGTTTATTATCGGCAAATCCTGTCATTAGGGCAGTCTAGGGTCATAGAGCCAACACGGAGAGATTAAACAAACAAAACACACGGAGGCAAACGGGAATTAGAAAAGGGGCGGCGCAAATGAAACCATGGCATGGAACTAAAATACACAAGACAGGAAAACACAGATCACGGAAGCTGGGAGGGACTAATCGTGACATTATCAAACAAACAAAAGCACACAATAAACAAGGGATGCAGACTAGTACAAAGAGGCTAAGATGAACACAAACAGCAGCTAGGCTTTTGCACAAGCACAATAGAGGCTATGATTAGTCCACTTGAATTACATTCACAAAGTCGTAGGCTAGACAAAGACTAGGAATAACATATGGGCTTACAAGACAGGACAGGACAGGACCAACACAAGACACAGGAACAGACAGGCCAGAAATGGGAGCCAAACACAGGACACGAGGAGCAGGCACTGGTACAGAAGAGATCGAAGACACAGAAGCCAGAGACACAACAGGAGTAGACAAGGGAACGGACACAGAAACTGCGGGAACAGGAGCAGACACAACAGAACAAGAACTTAAAAGAACAGAAAAGATTTAGATACAGAAAACCTGGTTCTTAACAACCCAAAAACCCAACTCCCCTCCAAAAACTAACAAACAGAACTTTCACGAACACAGTCATTGCAAAATAAATCCCTCCAATGGACTCACCCCATTGAACTCCTGAAGTGTGCCCATTTTAGATGGGAGAGACCAAGGTTCACCAGTTTTTATGTTGGAAAGCAGGTCAGCATCCATGCTGGGAACAGAAACTGGAACTGGCTGGGTGGAGTCCTTCATGCCTATAATGGCAACAGGAAGTGGCTGGGCAGAGTTCTTTATGCCGGGTACAGGAAGTGGCAGGGTGGCTTGCGGGACAGCCACTGGTAGAGGTGGGGTGACCCTGGAGGAACCCTCTTGGATACAGAACCATCTCGGCAGTTCTCAAACTGCACACGGGCTATGGGGACCTTGCAATTGCACTTGGGCACGCATCGAGTGCTGTGAAATGGGTTATCTGAGCATTCACTCCACCTACTCACGTCTTGTGCGGCAGGGCGCTCCTCCCTGCAGTGTTGGTCAAGACTTTGGCTTTTGGCATATGGCTTTTATTTTTAGCAACACTTATCACTGTAATAGTATCCACAAGAGACTCTGAAAAAAGCCAAACAATTCATTCAAGTCGAATTTATTTATATAGTGCTTTACAAATGTTCGATTCCAAGCCCCCAGTGAGCAAGCCAAGGGTGACAGTGGCAAGGAAAAACAAAAAAGAGCTGAATAAGTAGCAAGAGAGAGAGAGAAATAAATAATAACAAAAATGAAAAAATGAACAGTCAACATCTAGTAAGATGTTCTAGAAGTCCTAGTCTGGTACCGACGGTGTGTCTCTGTCTGAAACCCATCCTGCATAAGAACAACAATCAAGGGCAATGGAGAAGAAGTTGGCTGCGATGGAGGTGTGGTGGGCTACAACAGGGGGCATCAGGGGGTGGTGGGAGAAGCCATGGCAGCTGAGACGAGTTGAGGCTCAGTAACATGACATCGGGGTAGGTGTACCTCTGCAGAAAGAGAGAATAGATTGTTAGGCATGTCCAGGTGCGAGGGTATGCAAAGATGGACTCTGGCAGATCTAACTATTGCAGCGCAGCTAAAAGGACAGCTAATTAAACAGCTTCTTTTGATTCAAAATGCAGCTGCCAGAATTTTCACTAGGAGCAATAGAAAGGAACACATTATCCCTATTCTTAAATCCTTACTCTGGTAGCCAGGGTTGATTTTAAGGTTTAATTACTGATCTATAAATTGCTTAATGGTAAAGGACCCTCATATCTATCTGATATGCAACAGTGATACAAGCCAAGAAGAGCTCTTAGTAGGTACTAGTCTGTCCTAGTTGCCTAGTTGCCCAGGGTAAAGACTAAGCATGGAGAAGCAGCATTTAGCTATTATTCTATTATAATGGCTTAGAAATTATAAACATAACAGAATAACAAACTCTAGGTGGTGTGGCGAATGAGGCACATGGCAGGTAACCAAAACAAAGCCTATTGTAACAACAACATAAACAAAAAAATAATCAAAGCCACGTGCTCTGCCACTGCTGTATGAAGCAGGATCCCAATGGGAGGGCACCTTCACAGTTAGCATACATGTACAGGTTTTTACCAATTGTGCTGGCCTTTGCAGCCAACAGAGCAATTCCTGTGCTTAGCTTTTAGTTTCAACACAATTTATGGGTCTGCACAAAACTGGTACAGAGACAGTGTTGGAGATAGATGGAGATAAATGGAGATAGATTAGGGATAGTATAATGCTAATAGCTCCCCTCTTGATGTGGAAAGGGGATCTAAATCTGTGGCTTGTTTAAGCCCATGTTTTGTGACATAGTCAGCACACAAAAAACTAACTAGTCTTTAGTTTGTGAGTTGGTAGGTATGCAAATTACCCACATATATATGTGCACAAGCACTGAAAATGTGATTTTTTTTCCCCATAATGTGCCCTTTAAAATCAAGTAATCACTGGTAAAAATGTAATCAATGACATTCCACCAACATTCTTTCAAACTCTTGGATGTCTTGGATAAAAAAACATTTGGGGCTAGGTTCATATTATAAGCACTCGCGATGCACCTGGGGTCATCAGGTAGCCACCTCCATTTGTTTGTATTTCATTGAAGTAAGCCCACAACATCTCCACACGGCTCAACAGTGAGGTATAGTATCTCAGCCCCACTCCCTCCAAACTCACTTTGAAATCAGTCACATACAAAATCTCTTGAAGTGTAAACCCATATTGGCCTCCACGATAATGACAAAGGCCCACTGACACTGTTAATGAGTGCTCAGTGCCAGCAGTTACATTTGAGCTTTATGCAGTACACTAGGCTGTGGGCCACTCATCGACATAACTGATGCAATTGATTGGTTTGGCTTTGTTCGTATTTGATTCAATGTCTTTTCACTCTCAGTTTCATTAAAAAGACTCACGCTTGGGTCCTGATTGCTCTCGTCAGACTTTGTTTCTTGTTTTAAGAGATACTTGAAATATTAATGAGACAAGTTTTTGATATTTATTTTGGGTAAGTCATTATAATAATTGAGTAATAACGAAAAAATCTATAGAATAACCAATAAATTTGTCTAACTGAAACTAATAATTACTGAAAAAAAAAAGCTTACTCAATAGCAAAATAATCATCAGGTACAGCCCTGCACTACACCAACAGTAGACATTGAACTAAACTTCTTATATTTATCTATTGTACTGCCCCTATGGAGCAAGTCACTCCTAAAACTGTAAAATCCATACTGGCCTTCCCAGCGACAAAGGCCATACCCGGACCCACTGGCAACATTAATGCATACTCAGTGACACCAGTTCTATATGGATTCTATCCATTATGGCACCTAACACAACGGATCCATACTGACCTCTCTCGGTGATTAAGCACATACTTAGCCCCACTGTCACTATATAATCCATGACTCCAGTCTATGTGGCTGTACCATTCTAGACATGATCAAGACATGAGACAAGAATCCACTCACCTGCCCAGTCCTCTACATACCATATACACAGAAAAGCTAAGTCTATCCAGTCTATAAACTCTTATCTTTATCTGCATTTTATCTTTTGCTTGATCTTTTGGTTTTGTCTTTCTGGTATTTTATTCCATTCCATTTATTCCATTTTTAACTTTTTCATTTATCTAAAGCTCTTTATACAGCTTGTTTTGAGGTTAGAGGAAACATAAAGGGATGTGAGACCATACATAATCTTTGCAAGTCCTTCAGAAACCCTGTTTGTCAGTTCACTTTACATATTTTCAAAGGGGATTAGGTAAGGGGACTGTGAAGGCTGTGGCCAAACTTTGTGTTGTCTCTATGCTTTGGTTTGTTGTCCTGCTGGGAGGTCTACTCTACTTCACATTGGGGAGTCTTTTCCATTAACTCTTTTACACCAAACCCACCTTGTTTGTTAAAGGTTAGTTTTTGTTGCATTTGATCATGTAAGCCTGTTCCAAAGTAATGTTTATTAAACTTGTATGTTCTTATGTTTGTAGCTTAGTACCCAGCATGGGCTTTCTTCTGACAAGGTGCCCAAGTAACATCTTACATTCAGTGGCACCTTTTCATTTAGATGGACTCATCAGCATTGTTTGGATATACTTATGACATAGCTCTAATTCCCATCAGACAAACATTACCCACACCATCATACTGCCACTATATCAAGGCCATTGCCATTGAGGTCAAACAGGATGGCTTCATGGAATCATGTTTGTGCCAAAATCTAATCCTTCCATCAACATAATGAAACAGGAACCTAGATTAATTTAACAAGGCAACTATTTTCCTCTTCTTAATAGTCTACTTTTCATAATTCTGTGCCCATTGTTTCTTATTCTTTGATGACATCAGCACCCAACAAAATATGATTAAGGATGCATTCTGAGGAGATATTCTGCACACCAGTGTTAAAGTATGCTGTGATAATTATATAGTATATAATTGTCTTATATTAAACAATATTCAGTACTACATAAAAACCTTTACTTTATTAGGTATATATTTTAAAATTAGGTGGCATTTTATTGTACAGACTGTAGTGAAATACATTTAAAAACAAAGAAAAATAATTCTTGTTTTGCCAACAAAGATATTATTAAGCACAGTATTAACTAAACATATGAACTCGTTTCAAGCAAATTGGTCAAAATTTGTCTTAATGGAAGACATTTTAACTAAATTTGTCCCAGATTGATCAAGCGCAAAGTAGTGGATTGGAATTGGTGATGAATAAATTGGATATAAAAGGCTTGATGTCCTAAATGTTAAATTCAGTAAAATTGTCTTTTTTCAAACCATATCTTAAATCCTCACATATTCTGCAAGAAGTTGCCTTTTTACAAGATAAGACTTTATTGATCTGGATCAAATTGCAGCATCACAATACTGTATAAATTGCACAAAAGAAGTCATACATTAAATCATACTAAAGAGCCAATGTTCTATAAGTAGGTTGCAGAAAAAAGTGTTGCATTAATGGAATAGATAGGAGGTGAAACTGTCAGTAAAATATCATTAACAATAGGGGTCACAGTGGCAAAAAAGAGAGTAGCAGGTCAGTGAAAATGAGTGCATCATATATATAAATGATAGTATGAACTGGACATGCCAGAGTATAGTGTAGTGTAGCACAGTTCAGACAGCAGGAGATTAGTAGTGTCCCTGCAGTGAGAAGACTCACAGACTTTTATTACAGTGGGGAGAAAATATCTCACATTGCGCTCCTTCTCACAGCGCAGCTGGATCAGTCTTCTGTTGAACATGCTTCTTTGTTTGTCCACAACTGGACACCCTGTAGGTTGTGGCAGAGAAACGGACTCTTAATAAGCAGCTGGCTATTATGGACAATGCATCACACACCCTGTACACAATAATGCACTACAATAAATTTCCTCTTTAAATGTAGGCCAGCTGCAGTTGAGCCTGCATCGCATCCATCAGCAGTGGAAATTCAAGAATGACAAACCTTTCTTGTCTATTAATTTTTCACATAAGACCATAAGTGGTCTCCAGGACAAGCCTCACTTTGTAGTGTGCAATACTATCCTCTCAAATGTTCATCCTTTTTCCACTTTTTACATGTTGAACATATCTCACTTTCTCTATCTCACTCATTTAATCATATTTCAGTTCATAGTGTCAGAGGAGATAAGCAACATGATGGAGCAGACGAAGAATTGTTAAAATCAACATATTGCATATTAGGACGTTAACAGTCATATTAAATATATGCTTTAATTGATTTAATATTCTTTAACACATTTGTTCACATATATTTAATATTATTTAGCAAGTGGAGAAGTGCATGGAATTTTATTCATGACTTTACTAAATCATTATAGTACTATTATTATATTAACTCATTGTTGTTTTCTTTATAGTAATCATTATAGTATTAGCAGTTAATATTGTTTTGTTGTTGTTGTTGTTTTTTGTTTGTTTGTTTTTTTTTTACCAGTAAGAGTAAATATCTTTGGGACAGTTTTTAGATTATTTGACCACTACAGTGGACACCCCTTCTTGGACATACCATTTTACATATTTACATTTTGACATAAAATATTAACATATATTAATAATTTTGATAATTGAATTTGTAAGATAACTAATAATGTAATCCAGTTCCAGTTTCTGAATAGAATTATAACACTTTTTAATAATGCAGTGCATTTGTTTGATATTTTTGCAAAATTTATTATTATGCCATATTCATTGCCAAATCAAGTGTTGTCCATCATGGGTGAATGTGTTGTATTGATGATGGCTAATTTCACATTGGATAAGCATTATCACAGATTATTATGAGTTCAGTTACCAAAGGAACATCACAATTCTGATTCTTGAAATTCTTTTGACATCCATGCTTTAAACATGAAAATGTAATTGCCAAATGCTCCAAAACACCCCCTGGCCCTACCACAGACCCACTATCCTACAAACTTATGTATTTTAATCAAGTTTGTGTGATGTGATATATAGTGTGTGAAAATGACAAATAACTTTTTTTTTTTCATACACTTTGTTCAAAAATTACTTTAGAGGATTTCACTGCTTTGGTCACCATGACAGACACTATGATGGGCACACGAGGTATGTACTCACAGCCTGGACCTAGCACCAGTTCAGAGCTGACCGACGAAGAAAAGGAAATCATTAACAGTGTGATTGCCCGAGCTGAAAAGATGGAGGCCATGGAACAGGAGAGGATTGGGTAAGAACTGGGAGAGTGGACTGACAGTAACACATAAATATATTTTAAACTTATGAATTGTTCTAAATACTGTTTGTTTCATACATCCTTAATACTTTTCAGCAGAAATGTCATTCTGATACTGAAATGAACACTAAACATAGGTGCTTTATTTTAGTTGTATAATGTTTAATTTTACATTGCTTTCTTCCCATCTGCGTATGGCAGACGTCTGATGAATCGTCTGGATAACATGAAAAAGACTGTGTGTGGCGATGGGGTGTCTCGCTGCTTGTTGTGTGGAGAGCAGTTTGGTGCCCCAGGAGTCAGCTCTGTCGTCTGTGAAGACTGCAAAAAGGTTATGATTGTTATTTTAATCTGGCATCACACAATATCACACAAACCTCTAGATTTTACAAGAAAATATTCTGACTTTTTCCATGTTGAATACAAGAAGCTGTACTCAGATGTGATTGCACAGCATTCAGAATGAATCTAAAATTCTCCAGTAAATCAGGAAGCTGTACTCAGATGTGATGGAACAGCATTCAGAATGAACCCAAAATTCTCCAGTAAATCCTGTGATGCCGCCACAAGCACAGACTTTAGTAAACATTTGAATTGTGTTGCTCATTCACCAATTGTAAATAAATAGAATTAGAAGTGTCATATTATGTTTTTTAAATGAAATTTCTCTTTCTTTAGAACATGTGCACAAAGTGTGGCATGCAGAATAACAGCCGACCGCGGTCTGTATGGCTGTGTAAGATTTGCAGTGAACAGCGAGAGGTGAGAGAAAGGGATTTGATAACTAAGATTAATAATAGCATAATATAAATTAGAATAAAGCCTTTGGTGTGGAAATAAAAACTGTTAAGGCAAATAGATATCGTTAATGTAAGAATCTTAATCTTTCCAGGTTATCATATGGTGAATGTATAAAATGCAACATTTGTTGTCATGATTTTAAAGGTTCATTTAAGAAACCTTAAATTGTTTCATGTTTCTTCCCAAGGTATGGAAGCGATCTGGGGCATGGTTCTTTAAGGGCCTCCCTAAGCAGTTTCTGCCTTCACCCATGCCCATATCCAAAGCCAAAGAGCCTAAATCCCAGAACATTCCAGAGAACACAACTGCTCTTGCTGCACCTGTAGCCGCTGCCCAGCCTCAGGCACACTCTAGAGGTGACAAAAGTAATCACTAAAGTAATATTAATTACTATTATAAGTGGTATTAACACTAAATACTAAAGTGGTCTTAATGAGTGACATATTTATAAAAATGATCTGCTGGATCTGCTGTGTGTTTGCTGGTATTATGTCCAGTGCATTTGAAAACCTCAGTTACAGTCTTACAGAGTGAAAAAAGGGACAAACAGTTTTCTGATACTTTTCTGCTAACTATTCCCAAACAGGAAATTATATAAATGATGAATATATAAAGGTAATGCCACACTGTTTAAAAAACAAACAAACAAAAACTGTTGAATGTACTGAACATTTACTCAAATAGCTGACAACCTAAAGATAATGTGATTTCTGAATTTAAGGATTTCTAATGGTGATTTAGTACTGACACTGCAGTTTAGCCCAAGAATAGGCTTGATTCATGTCTGGAGAAACAAGCTCATGTTAGCTTCACATAATCAAAAAGTACTCAGATATTTATACTTATACGCATATAAAAAAGTAAAGATATTTGAATCTAAAGAAATATGCTTAATAATACTATATCCCTTGCCAGTCCTAAGGATATTTTTCATTTTCTATGAGGTGAAAGCTGGTCAAAAAAGCATTAGCATTATGTTCTCATCCCATCTCAGATCTAGTGGAGAGACAGGCATTTGGTCCAGATACACAGCCAGCAGGTATGAGTGATGCCTTGTTCAAGGATTAAGCACCACCATAGTAATGGACACTAGCCTGAAGTGCCCAAAGTTGCACAAATGAATACAGTTTCATATCTTAGCTGTTGCCCAGTATGCTTTCTAAATAAAGGTTGGCATCTTTCAGTATCTCATTGATTCTGATGTCTTTAAAAATGGGGCCAGACACACCAAATATGACATATACAATAGCCAGTTACTACAATAAACATCTGAACCCTTAGTTTAATATGAAGTTGAATAAAAAGGAGCAGATAAGATCCATGCTTTGAATCCTATAAATGACATACAAAATTCTGGATGGCTTCTATTTTTGTATACTGGCATACTAAGTTTTCCATGAGTTTATTCCAGGACTTTTTTACACATGTATTTAATGGCCTAAAAGTGAAGAATGAAAAAGGGAATGGTTCAATCTCTCATAGCATGATATTGCATGTTCTGTGCCATCTAGGTCTATGTATGTGATAGTTGTGAATAGCAGTGCATTATATCAGAAGGTGTTTTTTGGCACTAGATTAATGCTAGATTAATCCTTTTTGCTTTTGCAGAGCTTACTTTGCATTAAGATCAAATTTAGCCAAATACTGTTCATCTACTGCATGATCCTGTTTCTAAAGTTTTACAGTATTAAATGTAATTTGTAGCTGCAGAGCTCAGAGCACGTCCACCCAATGCTCCCAAACCACCTGTGGCTCCCAAGCCTGCTAGCATCAGTGGCACCTGTTACTCAGAAGCAGATGGTTCTGTAGTGATGAAAAAGGCTGTTGCTGTCCATAGCACCAGATCACCCCTATCCACTCCAGGTCTTGTAAGCCAGCAGAGTAAGTTTAGACATAGACCATACTAGTAGTTGCTGTTCATCTCAAACAAGCCTTGTCTGAAGATACCTTTTTGTTGTTTATAGTTACTACTGTTCACGAAGGAGACAGGGGAGCGTACATGAACACTGGGCTGCAGGACAGAGCACCTCCTACAGAGAGGGAAGAGAGAACTCGGCCTGCCATTTACAACCCCTCACATGCCCGTCATCAGGCACCTCCACCAGAGGATGATGATGATGATGCAAACAGCTATGACTCTGATGAAGCTAGTAAGATCACGAGTACTTTAAGGCTTTTGCTCGTTTCCAGTATGAACTTTGTGACATTCTTAATTTACACTACACCATAAAAAATGCATGTGACTTTCAGGTAAAATTCATAAAGAAATAATTTGGTGAAATATATATATATATTTTTACTTTCCTCCAATGTAATCAATCAGATAAGGAATGTTTAATGTCCAGATTGTATTTGTTTAATTTACATGAAAGCTATGCCACTATTTTAGCAAGTATATTTAATTGCATCTAATTAGCATTTTGCAAATTGCATGCTAAAATCATGGGTTATATCCCATGCTCTTCAGTGATAGTTTCTTTAAATAATTTCCTAAAAACCCTGTGGATCGATGGCCTGAAAATAGCTGATCATTGCACATTAATTTTAGTGATGTTTCCATCCTTATTTACTGTCCAGTTGTTTCTATCATGGTATAAATTAAATCATATTTTTGTGCAAGCCACTTGGTTACAAAGAGATAAATTATGAATTAAGGGCAAAATCTGAGCCTTTAGAGAAACAAGGGAACAGATTTCCCTGGAGCTTTTATGTAATCAGGAATAGCAGGTAGGACTCTTCCCTATGGACCAACATTCACTGAAACCTAACAAACAGATTATCCCAATTTGTCTCAGTGTAAAATACAATTTTTAACACCCTATTTCCATATTTCAATTAGCAATCATTCTTGAGGGTTCATTAGCACCTGCTAAGTATGTCACAGCGTGAAGATGAGGTGCCAGGATACCAGTGCAAAGTAGAGTATTTGGAAAAATCAACAAAACTGAGCTCATCAGGAAAGAAAATCAAAATAGAAAAAAATAAATAAATAAAAATGAGCTTAAAAAGAAGAAAGCCAAAACAAGTGAAACCTGAAGTAATACTTCACCTAAACAAGGAACCAAGGACTAAGCAGAAAACCTAAAGACTCTACAGCTTCTTGTAGGGCTGTGACCAAGGACAGCACCTGATGTTGCTTTACTGGGGTGCAGTTTAGGGAGAGCCCCCTCAGTTCAAAAGATAGGAGAGCTGAACTGGGTACCTTGTTTGATTTCCCCTACTCTTTATGAAACTTATAGATACCTTCCTTTGTAACCAATAATAATGAATCAAACTTAATCAAGTAGTCAACTTATTATTATACATTATTGCTTATTACAAAAATGTATCGGAGTAATGACAATCCCTTAGGCAAAAGAAGCTCTTATAAATTTAATAAAATAGAAATTGGAAAAAATGCAGTGCATAGTACAGAAGAAACAGGATGTTTAGGACAGAGTTCCTTCATCAACTGTGCAAGCAAAATGCTTATGAATGACTTCTATCCAAAATGTCCTATTCCTTTGGATACCTTGTATACTACATTGCAGTTTTTACTACCTCTACATCATTAATTACTGTACACTGCAGCTACTCTTTTATACAATGGATTAGAAAGCATTCAGACCCCTTTACTTGTTTGTTACTTGATGTTGGTGTTTTGTGTTGTGGGTTTGATTTTGAATGGATATAATTGCCTATTTTGCCCCTCAATCTTAAACTTAATCACCTGCAATGATGAAGAGAAAACAAGGGTTTAGGGAGTTTTAAAAATAAATTAAAAATCAAAAACTGAAATCTCTTATTCACAAAAATATTTAGACCCTTTATTCAGTACTTTGTAGAAGCCTATTTACAGCTGCAGGTCATCTAAGATGCATCTCTACAAGCTTTGGACACCTGGATTTTGGATTTAGTTATCCCATACTCCATGGCAAATCTTCGAAAGCTCCATCAGATAGAATGGCAAGCGTCTGTGCACGATGTCCTCATATCTTTTCACAGATGTTTGAGAGGTTGAAGTCTGGGCATGCAGTTGAGGTACTCAAGGACAAGCACAGACTTGCTCTGAAGCAATGTTAAATTGGCTGTATGCTTCAAATCATTGCCACATTGAAAGAACTGTTACCCAAATCTGACTTTGCGGGTGCTCTAGAGGAGGGATATTTCAAGGCTGTTCCTGTATTTTGCTGCATTCATCCATTCTTCAGTTGTTACCTGAGAAGCACACACATATCACGATGTTGCCAGAGGGACCTTTGGGTTCTTTCTTACCTCCCTGACCACTTTCTTGTCTTTCATGCCTAGTGGCAATTTTGGCTAAATGGTCAACTCCCAGAAGGTTCAAGGTTATGCCAAACTTCTTTCATTTCAAAATGAATAAGGTCACTGTAATCATTGGAATACTCAAAGCCAAAGCTTGCTTTATATCCTTGCCTTGATCTATGCCTTGGCTAAATTTGATTATGGAGACCCTCCATAAACTTTATCGTTGGCTTTTGCCCTGACTATGAAGTGTAAATTGTGAGCTCTTATGGACCCAGATGTGTTCCTTTCCAACTATGTCAATTCAAATTGCAAATGGTGGACTCCAACTGAGGTCTAGACAGATCTAAAGGATAATTAAAGCAACCAGGATGCACCTGACCACAATTTGGAATGCCATAGCAGAGTCTGTGTATTTTTGTAAAGAAGTGATTTGAGTTTTTGTATTTAATTAACTTTTATATATATATACACACACACTCTGGGATGTGAGCCTAAGTTGGAGGAGTGGCTCTAACAGTTTCCCAGGAGTAACATCATGAATTTCGGTCCAGAAGAGCGTAAACCTACGAACTATAGGTGGAGCCAAATCTGAAAATGGTTTTGGCAAATCACAAATAATGGGTTTTTACAATATTTATTTTGTACAAATATTTGTACATTTATTTGTTTTCAGGAAGAAATAAAACAGCCCTCTAACTGTATATTGTTGGTAATTTTATATGACCTTTAGTTGACCTTTTAAGTGATTGTTTCAAATTGCATAGCTAGGCAGATCAATCGATCGATCCACCCTCATCCATCTAGCTATCGTTTGTTCCATTAACCAACTGAGAGACACAAACAAGTGGCCAGGGATCATATACAGGAATATATGTAAGTCCAAATGGGAGGAGCCACAGGAACTGGTGGCAAACAGCAAGGCTAAGATTTTGTGGTGGTTCCAGATCCAGATAGAGAAGGAAGTACTGCTGAACCAACCAGACATCATGATAGTACATAAGATGTAGAAAAATATGCATTTTTCTGACAAAAAAAATGTGATTTTTTTAAGATAGTGTAATGTTCATATCAAGTTTGGTGCATTTTTAAAACACTTTTAAAGTATTTAATTTATCTTTCATAAATGTGTGGCAGAGGTTTTGCCATGTACAGACAGACAATCAAAGAAAAATACAAACAGGGGCTTTTCATTAAGCGATAGATGCTAACTAGTTAATAGTTTGCAGTTCTTACCAGGAGCAAACACACTAAGGATACACTTGGACAAACAAAAAATGGCTTTAAACAGTAATAAACAACAAAAATGTGTTATGAAGGTACTCACTGCTACAGTCCTCCATTTTGTTTAACTCCAAAATTTATATAGATTGTAGAAGAATGTATTGATTTCTATAATGTATCTGCTTCAATTAGTACCGAGTGTAGATGAAAGGAAGGTGGAGCTAGACATCTTGAGTTAAGATTTAGGTGGTTCTCTGTGTGTAATATATCAAACCACCAGATAGGCTGTTAGATAGGCTGTGAGAATCTACAGTTTGGGGGTAGTTCATATAAATCCACTTTAGGCAATTAATATTATTCTTATGAGCTTTAGGTGGTGTTATTATTCTTAGTTCCACAACAGTCAAAAATAATATGCTTCAAGGTATTTCATAACAGCAAATAAGATAATGTGGATGGCAAAAATATGATAGATTATGTCTTTATTAGTTGAAAGACAAGGGATTAACCCCACTAGCCTAATTATACCAGCTACCCCTACATAGCTACTTAAGCTTTTCATTTCTAGATTGAGTTGGCTGATCTTGCTGAATTTATGGTGAGATTTCCATTGAAAGGTAGCTGTTTCAATTAGATATGCCAGTCTTTTCTATTAAGTATGCCACATTGTCTCACTTGTAGTCCACATTCCAAGTTAGCTGGCTAAGGTAGCATGCACACATTTTACTAATAATGCCATAATTACTTCTTCAGAGCATTGAGGACCAGGCTGGAATAAGTCAGCCTCCTTAGTGAAATTCATAATTTCATTGGTCAGATTTCTTCTCATTTTGTTAACAGACTTGGCTACATTACAGAACACTTCAAAATATCACCAGAAAAAATTATATGCATGGAAGCATGTAAACCTCAATAAGTTACTGCAGCCATACTACTGAACAATTTTGGTTAGTTCCACTGTCACATACAGATATGCTATAATATAGTTGTAATGTTTCAGACACTCGCAGATAAAATGTTTTAATCAGAAAAGTACAATCCAACATGGTAGTCAAAAACTAGGGTCAGAACCAGCGCATGAGGATTAACAGTGCCAGGGAGCATCACAAACAGTAATAAAACAGTCCAGGTTGAAAGACAGAAAAACAGTATAACCAAGCAGACAAATCCAAAGAGACAGGCAAAAAACAGGTAAGCATATGGAAGTAGTCAGCAATTTAAAAAAAAAAAAGCCGAAAGGAATGAATGCTCAACATGCCCTTACCAGAAGAAGAAGAAGTAGAAGTAGAAGTAGAAGAAGAAGTAGAAGAAGAAGTAGAAGAAGAAGTAGAAGAAGAAGAAGTAGAAAACAAAAAACAGTGGCAATACTTCCCATAGAGTGTATCAAAGTGGCAGGTTTAAATAGACAGAGTAAGGGAGTAACAGGTGCAGTTAATAGTCCGGTGATGAGGATCTTGTGAATTGTCGGTTGGGCTGTCATCTGGATGGTAATCGGAATGCTGGGAGTTGTAGTGAACTGGGGAAATGGGTGGCATGATGATAGTCCTGTAGTTGCCAAGAATATTTATACCTATATGAATATGTTGATTTTTAAAAATATGTTACTATTTTTTCTATCCGGTTTTTGTGACCCCATCTCTGAAGGCTTAACAGGACCTGAAAGCACACTACTGATAAAAATACTACTACTCTGGAAGGCACTAAGTATTTATCTGGGCTTCTGACCTCCTGAGAACATGGAATATATGTTTGTGCCTTGATCTTTGCCTGCCTAATATTATATGTTTCATATACGTTTATTGCAGCAACTCTGGGAGCACTTGAATTTAGCTTGCTTTATGAACAAGAACATAACAGCCTTCACTGCAACATCATCAGAGCTAAGGTAATATCAGCAACAGAGGTGTGTGTGTGTGTGTGTGTGTGTGTGTGTGTGTGTGTGTGTGTGTGTGTATGTATGTATGTATATATATATATATATATATATATATATATATATATATATATGTGTGTGTGTGTGTGTGTGTGTGTGTGTGTGTGTGTGTGTGTGTGTGTGTGTGTGTGTGTGTGTGTGTGTGTGTGTACACATATGCATATACTTTCTTCCTGATACATCTACCTCACATATACTGTAGTGGTTTTTTTTTAAATCTTGAAGGCTTCTACTCTTTGTTGCTCTATTAATTCATCCATCCATTCTTAATCGTACTGAGACCTAGAATGCATGCTTACTTACAAATATAAAAGCCCTCTTTATTATACATGGATTTATTGAATCTGGAGTATATGACTGAACATAAATATGTGCCTCTGGCCTCTGTGAACATATGGACTGGAATTAACAGGAGTATCTTTTTGGCTCTAAGATTAAACATTTAGCCAGATTTTGTGCCCTCCCTTTAAATAAAAAATTCAGGGCCCATATAAATGTTTAAAATGTAAAGTTTTAGTAAGGACTTGCATGCAGACTCACTAGGCTTCCTTTCCTATGCTTGGGAAATGTTTGATTCTAAGATGATTTTTTCCCTCAGGGTTTGAAGCCAATGGATTCCAATGGCTTGGCTGATCCCTATGTCAAGCTGCATCTGTTACCTGGTGCAAGCAAGGTCAGTTGCACATTTAATCAATTTCTTGCCTGGACTGAGTAAGAATGATTATTTTACCAGTAAATATTCTAGCTGTAGTGTGTGTAGCAATGTCGAGTTCCTTCCGATTCCACTTCATCATATTACTAATGATAAATGCAAAAGAAGGCAAATGAGATCACTACTCTCTTTTCTCACATTAGCAGTCTTAACTAATATTCTTAGTTTTAATCAGTTACCTTTATGCAAGTGAGACCACAATAATAGGATTAACTGAAGTTTTGTAACTGTACTAAACGATACAATGACATGGCAGTAATTCTGTTTATATTACTGTTTAGTATTATTAATTGTTGTTTGCTAATCCTTTTTGTCTAAGTATATGGGGGGAAGGGATATGTAGAAAGTTATGGATGGAGGCCATAGGATTAAAGGGAAGAGGTGGGCTCTGCTGGGGGTATGTTTTAAGATTATAACAGTATCTTTTTGTCAGTCCTCACATCAGTATAGCTCCTCATCACTCTCCTGAAGGTCCAATCATTTTTACATTTAAAAGGTGAAGGGTGAAATATAGATACATTTTTACTGACATTCCATTGAACATCAAAGGTCAGTTTTATGTTGTGATTATAAGTATATTTGCATGACTCTGTTGTCAACCCAGTCAACTAAGTTACGCACCAAGACTCTCCGCAACACTCGTAATCCTGCCTGGAATGAGACTCTGGTATACCATGGGCTGACAGATGATGACATGCAGCGCAAAACCCTCAGGTTAGAGATCCCTCTAATGTTAGAATAATGTTCTCAAAGAATTTAAGATTAAGTGGCACAATAAGACTAATTTGATCTGAAAACAGTTCAACAAATTGAGAAGCTAATTGATACACAAGCTATTAGACACCGGTTTGTATGGAAACACAAACTGCCTTTACCCTGCAGTTTTAAAAGAAAAAACATGTATATGCATTTGTTTACATATCCATGGATATTCAAGCCCTGGCTATCAGAAATATTGGATTTATGGGATTTGTGATGCATCACACACATTTTTTTGCAGATTAGATTTGCAGAGTTTTGCAGGCTATCATCATTTGATTTGTAGTTACTACAAATTTATAACAGCATTTTTCCAACACAATATTTACACTTTCTCTGGGCCTGTTAGTAGAAAATTGCATTGGATTAACTTTGTATTCATTCTATAACCTTTAAGACTTGATGGGTATTTTTAAAAAATCTTATCCATCTCTCTGTTAAATATAACTAGAACTACTGTACAACTTTAAACAGTTGTAATGTTACATGCTACATTTTATTATCTTAATTTTTTTAAAGTTATTATGGTCTTGCTTTAAAATTGTTATCAAGAATAAATGTTTGGGCAAAAATAATCTTTGAAGGAAGAGACAATGAGAACCTTGGGAAATTTATTTTAGGAAAACATTTTGCTGTTTTTAGTTGCTGGTGAAAAGGGATTGTGTAGCATATTTTTGGCATAGTATTGTGTTGTAATCATGTAACCTATCTTTGAAGATTTCTTTGTGAATCAGATGTTTTATTTTATGCCACCTGCATTCAGCCTTGCTGCATTCTCTCATTTGGATTTGAAATGCAGTATCAATTCTGTATGGTGCTTTCTGTTGGCATGGAATGGCTTTAACTTTAACTGGAGTGATCTCATCCTTAACACTAATAATTTTTGAGTTGAAGCTGTGCAGCCAAGCATCAACAGACTTGGATGTTTTGAAAAGAATGTCATGCTGTGCTGTCATTTATAAATCTCTTCTCAAAACAGAAAATAACGATTTGACAAAACTACATCCTTAACAGTGGCTGATATGTTGAGATGTTTTAAGATAACCAAATCTAGAGTGTGACCAAGTGTGAGTTCCCACCCACATTCTGAGAGAGACCAAAAGAGTCCAATATGACACAGAGATCTTTGGCTTAATTTTCCTTGTGATTATATATGTATGTTAAAATTACCAATAATAACAAAACAGTCAAAATCAGTGGAAATAAAAGAAAATGTATATAAATTCATCAATAAAATTGGCATTGCACTTTGGAGTTCTGTAGACAGTTACTAGTAATATTCTTAGTACCTCTTTAAGAACCGAACAGAGATACTCCAAGGATATAAAATAGCCAAATGATATGTGCTTACATTGAAAGAACCATTAAATAGAGCAGATGTACTTCCACCTTCCAGCTGGCATGATTCAGAAACATTTATAAAGTTGACGTTTGGTGCAGCTCAGAAAATTAAAACTGTTGTGGCACCACAATGATTTAACATTTCAGTTAAAAGCATATAATCAAGCCCATGGGTTGTAATAAAATTATTAAGTAAATGAGAGTTGTTTGTGGGTGATCTGATATTTAGAAGACCTCACTTATTAATCTGTGTGTTTTGCTCCATAGCAGTGGCTCACATTTTACATATTTCAGATTGGATATGTTTACAGTATATGACATGTATTTCCCTTTTTTGTTTGTTTTAATAAGGACTGGAATGGGAGAGATTGCAGGGACAAGCGAAGAAGTCAATGACGTGATAAGAATCAAATCTCTCTTTGTATTAAAAAGGACTTGTATTTGAAGCACTTAATATTTCACTTAAATGTCATTTGTTACAGAATTTCTGTTTGTGATGAGGACAAGTTTGGGCACAATGAGTTTATTGGTGAGACCAGAATAGCTCTGAAGAAAATAAAATATAACCAGAAAAGGAATTTCAATGTATGCCTAGAGAGAGTGGTACCAGTAAGTATCTTTCACTCTCTTTCATGCTCTCTGTCTCTGACACACACACACACACACACACAATAATTATATTGTGCTTTCTTTTGTCCCATTTCTACCATTTTAGACAAAGAGAACAGCAACTGCTGGAACTGCTAGGGGAATATCCCTTTATGAAGATGAGGTAAATGCACAGCAAACCAGAGTCATCCACAAGTTGGATTGTAATTATGCAACACTAGATATCTGAACATTAGAGCTTCACATAGAGCCCGACCCATTCACTTCATAAGAGAAAACAGAAAACATGCAACTTCGCAAGCTCTTCACAGGGGTCATCAGGTAGGCACCTCCCTTCATCAGTGTTTTCTCCCACAACACCTCCAGAAGGCTTAACAGTTAAGCCTGGCATCCCATTAATAATTAAGAAAGAGTAGAGTAACAGGTTATGTTAAAGGTAATTTTACAGATTTTTGAGCATAAGCATAATTTGCTTATTCAGAACGAGTTGAATCCATTCATATTGTTTTGATGAGAAATGCACAATCATAGGTGCCAGAGATCAAAAGAAAGCAACAAAAAATCAAATGGGCAAATGGTAATATTCCAGACCATGTCTTTGCTCAGTCTGACTCTTCATATCGTTATGTATATTGTGTTGTGGTGTGTATGTATGTATAGTCTGGTAAGGACGGAACAGAGGTGGAGGAGAGAGGACGTATCCTGATCTCCCTAATGTATAACAGCCAGCAGAGTCGTCTCATCGTGGGTGTAATCCGTTGTGTTCACCTAGCAGCCATGGATGCTAATGGATACTCTGACCCCTTCGTCAAAATGTGAGCCAAATATGTGAGCCAAATATGTGATATGTTTTGAAAAATAAGATTCAAGTGAAACATTCAACTAAATGAAAAAATAAACTAGAACTGAAAAGTACATTTTATTAAAAAAAAAAAAAAAAAAAAAAAGATGTCTTATCAGACCTATAAAAATATAAATAATGCAATAAATAATGCAATCCCTGAAAATTAAATAAAGATAAACTGAATCTCACACGGAGCAGAAAATAATAAAGAAATAAAACAAGAATACAAAGAATACAAAACTATTGTAATATACCTGCACACTGTCTTTAAACATTGTCATGAGTTACCAGGACATTTGAGGATCCAATTACAGCATGCAGTTTAATTCAGAGTAGCAGTATAGGGACACAGTCCAAACATCAATAAAGAGGGAAAAGTCAGGAGTCAAAAGTGGGAAAGCAAATAGCAAGCAGAGGTACGAAAACATAATCCAAAAACAACAGGAGTAGAAATAACAGAGCAAGAATCAGATTGTCTAGTTTGCCCATTGTCTAGTTTGGTGCTTTATCTAGTCTAATAAATAAATCTATCTTAATTATAAAGCCTTTCATAAGTTAAGGAGTAGAGAAAAGACTACGATCAGTAAGATATGATCCAAAGTGTGTTACTGTATTTGCCTGACCATATTTTCTTCACATGCAATGGTTGCAGATGCCTAAAGCCAGACATGGGGAAGAAGGCTAAGAACAAGACCCAGATTAAGAAGAAGACCCTAAACCCTGAGTTCAATGAAGTAAGAGCTAAACAAACAGACTACGTCTGCCCGACGGCAACCACAATTTTAACACCCATCTTTACTCTCAACAGTCAGAAAACTGTTGGCCTACCCATACAGTCTGCGTTTCCACTTTCTCACCCTCTTTGAGTCTCAGCCACTTAGCCAAAGGTGTGAGCGAAAGACAGTAGTCAGGAAATGCTGGTGCCAAATGTTCCTGTAGACTAGAGAATGTGTAGACGTAAATTTGATTCTGCGGCTCAGGTCATTTCATACAAATCAGGGCATGTCGGTGATATCAAGATTGCATGTAAGTCTAAACTTGTCAGGGGACAAAATTGGCTGCAATGACATTAACTAAATTAACTAAATGAAGGTAGTTAATGCTTGGCTATGTTATTTTGCTGTAAAGGTTATACAGTTTTCACTATAGTTTAATTTTCATCCTGATAAAAAAAAGAAACAAACCTACCATTCCATCAGCGCCTATGAACAGGCCTTATCTGGTGTCTGAATTTAAGAATTACTTGTTTCATTATCGATAGGTTTGTATAAATTTGGCTGTATTACACAAGTTCTCCCTGAGCACAGCATTATATTCAGATGTTAGAATAATGCAGAAGGCTGTGAGTCTGTGACAGGCAACTGTAAATCAAGCATGGAATATTAAGATCACATCCAGACAGATGGATGCGTGTATTTGGTGGGTTTGTAAGCAATGTTTTATCATGTTTTTGTTGTGGGGCTTTTTTGTGGAATTTGCAACATGTCTGATATTTTACTGAAGGGCACTGTTTAGAAGGCTACGTGACAACTACCTTTTTGATAACTGATATAAACATACATAAACGATTATTCCAACAAGCAACAGTTGTCAGAGCAGCAAAGTCACTTGTCATAATGTGTTATATCATTTCACTCTACATAGTGCCATGACACATCCTAATGTCACCCAAAGTCTGTCACTTGACATAGATATTATGTAAAGTTGATAAAAGCTGATTTTTATTATGTAAAGTTGATAAAAGCTGCATGTCGGAATAAGGGTTTATAAGTGTTTGTGTATTTTCAAATCAGTTGTCATGAAGGGCTTACATAGGTGTCATATAACTTTCTAAGTACATTTAGTACATTTTATGTTCCCTGGACCTTTAACACATTTGTTCAACTTGTCACATGCCTTATATATTATATAGATTAAAAACTGCTGATCTGGGCTGTTTATTATGACCTGGATTTTTTTTATGTCTCACTGGCTCCATAAGATGTATGTGTCATTTCTATGAAATCTTTAAGATTTCTGTCACTGCTGACCTTCAATCTCTGAATGTAGAATAGACACATTTACATTAAAATTGCATCTAGTAAATATTATTAAATGTTATCTTTTGTAACAATTGTTTTTGCAGGAATTTAGCTATGAAATCAAGCATGCAGAGCTGGCCAAGAAAACCTTGGATATCTCTGTGTGGGATTATGATATTGGCAAATGCAATGATTATATAGGTAAATCATGAATTCATTGTAAGATTCAATGCAAAGATAATGTTTGATTCATGCATGATAAGCGTGTGTGTTCATATCTAAAGCTTTTACTACAAATTCATATTGTGCATTACAGCATGTTGTAAAATACATGAGTGCCTCAAACGTTGTTTTTTTTAAATTCAATAAGCTCAAAGTTGATTTCACTAAATGCTGCTCATCTCAATAGAGTCTTTTGTTTCTCATCCAGGGTATTTAATTATTGTGCTTCAGAAACCTGTTTCAACCCCCCCCCCCCCTTTTTTTTAAAGGTTCAACATTTGAACCAAAAATGTTAACGTGTCTATAATGAATAATATCTTGTAGTTAATATTTATTAATTTATGCTCTTACAGTATTTATGCTCGCTCTACTATGATGTGAACCTCTTGAGCTAGCGGCCACTAGCTATCATTTATTGCTAACATTAGCATTTTTGATTGAAGCAGTTCTTTAACATTTGTTCAATAATCCGGCAGGAGGGTGTCAGCTGGGCATCACTGCCAAAGGAGAGCGTCTGAAGCACTGGTATGAGTGCCTCAAGAACAAAGACAAGAAGATTGAGCGCTGGCACACCCTGCTTAATGAGAATCATATCTCCAGTGATTAAGACTTGTGATGAGTCTTCATGCATGCCTTAGATAATTACCCCAACCCTAGTTTAACCTTGTTCTTTTTGCATTCCCTTGCTTCCCTTATTCTCCACTAAACTAAAGTTTACATATTCTCTCATATCATACCCTCTTACTGCTATCTGCCATCACAGATTGTCCCTGTGTGTTTCCAACAAGGGGAATGTTTGAAAAAATTGGCAATGAATTTTGGGAGTTTTGTCAGCTTCAAACTATAACTTCAAACTATAAAGAAAAAATCAAGCAGTAGTGGAGTTAAGGCATGCAGCGAAAACATATGCTCTTAGTTTGTTGCTATAGCCTAGCCAAAAAAAAACACAAAAAAAAACCAAAAACAAACACACACACACAAACACACACACAAAGAGAAACATTTATTTATGTACTTTGGTCATTGACACTGCCAATTATAAACATTTACCCTGTTGAAGGCACATCTTAACATATCTGCAACCCTTGGACAACTTATTAAAGGCCCCCAGTCTTTCCTAAAATCACTGTAAAAAACTAAAGTTTACACTCATTGGGCATTGTTCATCATATCTATATGCCTTTGTTAAATATTGTGGTAGCTTGATACTCCATGTCTTAATACAAAATAAAGGAAACAGTGTTTACTTTTATTGGCATGGTATAAGAATGATATTTATACATTTAAACATATGTTAACATAAATGTTACATATGTTATCTAGACCAAACAAGAACTGAAAAAAGGTATAGTTAAGATAAAACCCACTGGAATTTAACATATAAGATCCAGTGGTCACTAACAAAATGTTTACATGGGTTGCCTGGTAGATTATAATTCTTGAAATGGGATCATCAGTTTAGCAGTACAGCTGCATTACTTGGGTCAACATGCTGTTCCGTAAATCACTGTTACAGCTCAATTAATGCCTATTCACTTGAGCTAACAACTCAAGAAAACCACAAACGCCTATAACCATGCAGTTTATATATTGCACATTTATTATTTGATACCAGTGACATATTGGAGGTACAAATAAAAAGGAATTTGTGAGTAAAGCTTAAAAGAAACTTTAGTTTTACATCAGCATGATCCCAGATTTGATGTCAATGGAAGAACTAGTGTTTATTGTTTTTTTTGTTGTTGTTTGTTATAGTTTAGTTTATATGTTTGCCTGTTTGATTAGGTGGGGATATTTAAATATTGAGTATGCACCTGCATGATGTAGATTATCAGTCTGTATCCATTTTATGTGGTCTACTGGTGAAGAATTAGACGTATATTATTAATGTTATGATTTAATACATGCAAAACATTATTGATGTTATCGTCCTCATTTACAATACGATACAAAGATAAATATAGAAGCTGCATGTTGGAGCCATCCTTTTGCCTGTAATGTCCAAATTAAAGGACACATTTCAGAAATGCCCTTACATAAGGATCTGCTCCATTTTGCATGCGAAATGTGCGTGTCACCTCCAAACCCTGAGTTTTATTACCTGTCTCCATTTACTATAGAGGTGATCCTTATAGTTTGCTCCTCTTGCACAAAGGCTCGTCTATGGGAGTGTAGACCTCTGTGGCTCAAACCCCTGAAGCTTTGCCTTGTAGCTATTGCCCATTGACCTGTGAACATTTAAGCAAAGCACACATTACTGTACAATGGAATGACCTCAGAGTTTTTGCCATTGTAGCTCATGTAGGCTATTTAGCTTTGAATTTATAGATGAAAAGAATATATTGTAAAATGAAATGAGTTAACTTTACCTGAAAGCTTTGCTGGTACTGATTGCTTTGAATCAAATATATGCTACTAAGAATGATCAGAACTTGAATTAATTCTGCATTATTATGTACTATATGGCCAAAAATATGTGGACACCTGACCATCACTCCTATAAGAGCTTGTTAGATATTCCATTCCTATTATGGGCATCTATATGGTGTTCGCTGCCTCTTTGAGGCTATCATACCCACCCTTCTGGGAAGGCTTAACAAGATTTTGAGTAGAGATATTGTGAGAAAATTTGTGTGCATTCAAAAGAGCTTTTGTGAGGTCAGGCACTCATGTTGGACATAAAAGCCTTGCTCATAATCACCATTCTAATTAATCCCAAGAGTGTTTAGTGGAGTTGAGGTTATGGATATGCACGGCCAACTAGAGTTCCTCCACACTAAACTCTTCAGGCCATGTCTTTATTGACTTAACTTTGCACACTGGGGCACAGTCAGGGAGACAGGGAAGCATCTTCCCTAAACTGTTGCCACAAAGGTGGTAGCATATAAATGTCTAAAATGTTTTGTATGCTGTAGCATTAAAATTACCTTTACTTGGATCTAAGGTACCCAAACCCTGAAGCACAACTTCAGACTAGTATTCTTCCACTGTCAAACTGTTGGCACTATGCATTCCAGTATGTAGCATTATTACTGGCATCCAAAAAACCTAGATTTATCAATCAAACTCCCAGATTGATTAATCATTTTAGAGATCTACTGCTCCAGAGTCCAGTGGCAGCATACTTTACACCACTCCAGTCAATGCTTGTCATTTTACATAATCATCTTTGCCTTGTGTATAGCTGCCCAGCCACAGAAACCAAATATATGAAGCAACTGATTCACAGTTCTTGTGCTGATGTTGCTACCACTGAATATTAACTGATGCAACAGCTACACGCTTAAGCACTTGGCAACTCCTGTCTGTGAGTTTGCATGGTATAGTGCTTCACTGCTAAACTGTTGTAGATGCTTTAATTTCACAGTAATAACTCAGTTGACTGGGACAGAACTAGTAGAGCAGAAATGCAATGAGCTTGGCAAAAGGTGGCATCCTATGACAGTGCTGCAGTTTTAGTCACTGGGAATTTGTATGATTATCCATTGCATGGCTATGTGGTTGAATTTATGCTCCTATTAACTAGGATGGGGTGGGGGGTGGGGGGTTAAACCTCTGACCTCAGTAGCTTGGAGAGCTGACCACCTACTTTTGGCCGTATAGTTTATACGGGTACTGCAGATGGAAATTCATTAGTTTGCTATCCCCGGTGCAAAGCACCTCTTCTCATTTGAGATGAATATTTTTTGTACACGGTCCCTGACAAAATAAATTAAATAAAGCTAAAAGTGTAGCATATACCTGATCACCAGTTAGTTTGCTATTATATTTGCTATAACCTGATTATATCATCACACAAGTTTATTCATGCAATTTTGTTTTTCTTTCCAGCACTGCTATTTGTTTGACACAATGCATAACATTATTGATGTTATCGTCCTCATTTACAATACGATACAAAGATAAATATAGAAGCTGCATGTTGGAGCCATCCTTTTGCCTGTAATGTCCAAATTAAAGGACACATTTCAGAAATCTGGAATCCTTGAGACTGAAAACTGAGTATGAAATGAAGGGCCATATAAAAAAAAGACAACTTTGTGACAACTAATCTTTAGGACACTGAGGTGCATACCCTTATAGTGTATCAGGCTCTCCATCTAGTGTGGTGTGAGTTCAACCTGAATTCTGGCCTGATAACTAAACATCTCAGACAGACGCTTGTTAATTTATTTGTCTACTTATTAGTTCCCATCCTACTGAGAAGCATGACTATTCATGTTAGTGTGCATATCTTGAAATAAAGTGCTGTTTTATTCAATCATGATCAGTTTGTAAATATATAGTGCATGCATTTCTGAGAACAGAAATTCTTGTACACTGTGTATGCAGAACATTGGAGACACCTTCCTAATATTGTGTTGAAATCCCCCATGACCTTAAAATGGCCTTAGTTTGTTAAAAGATGGGCTCAACAGTGCTGAAAGCATTAAAAATGCTGGCCCATGCTTGTACTTGTGCATCCCATGATTGAAGTTTGCTCATCATGTCTACTTTAAAAAATATTTTATACCTTGGATGTGCAAATAAAGTGAAATTTAAGCATGGCCCTGAACTAAGATGAATGTTTTTGTTATGTTGAACCACAAATACACATTACAATCCATGTACAAGTGTCAAACACCAGGAATTCATCACTGCAAGGACAACTCACAGTTGTCATTTTTTCTCTCTGAAAGAATAGGAACTCTGTGAGTTCTCCACCTGCTTCATTGCATATTGGCAAGTTGCAACATGTTGTGCATTCTTTTAATAGTCCTTTTGACATGAGTGTTGTATTGGATTCTTGTTGTAACTGTGCCATTGATCTTCAAGGAGTCTTTTTTACCATTTCTTTGACATCTTTTGAGCTCAAAGAAAAAAAAAATCCAACCAAGCAGAAATACAATTTTTGATGCAAATAGTATAGCACATACTAAAATAGCACTTACTACTGTATATCTGGTTCAAATGCATGTTTTTTTCCTTTTTTTCCCTACATGTAAACAATCTATGTCTCTGTTGTCTATAAGCCTCAAAATTCTTCCTTGATCTGTCTTCTTCTCTTCATCAACATTGAATGATTTGTTCATAAAGTGAACTTAGATATGCTCTTAGCTTTCGCCTGTATTCACCTGAGATGTCTATTTCAAAGAAAAAGTTGGTGTCCTTAATGCTTTGTGCACTGTACAGAGTTGCAACTCTTTTTGCATGTATTTTACTTGGTTTCATTCAGAAAGGCCAATAAATGCTAATGTAAGTATAATTTGACAAAAGTATTATTATTATTATTATTATTATTATTATTCAGACATTTATAAGAATTATTCACACAAATATATATTCTGAATGTCTTACACTGGTAAGAGTATTAAGGAATTCCAGGAGCCAGTCACTGTAAACATATAAAGTGCAGTGCTGTTTGCAGAAAGGTTTGCCTTAAATTAACTGGCGAGCACCATGATACACTCTATTAAGAGCTTTCAAGGTTCTAGCATCCTGTACAGTCTTATTAGAGCACAATAAATTAATTAAAAATGTGGTCTTAATATATGCACAATGATGCAACTACTGATGATAATACATTCATTTTTATTTATATTAAATTCCATATTTAAATATAGTTAAATTATATAATATACACTGTGAATCTAATGTTATATAAACTAATACGTTTAAATAATATGCAGTGTCATAACATAGCTTTTACATTATATTTGCAAACACAAAATGGGAAGAGTTTCATGCATTTATATTTTTATTGTAACACTTGCCATTAGATTTATATTATCCTATTCAGAGCATTAGGGGGCAGTTTTGCTTTATTCATATAGTAAGGATTCTTATCTTACTAAGAAATGATCCTACTTCCACCATGAAAAGACTTTGCTTGCAAACTTTGAAGTGAAGCTTGAAGTGAGTTGACAGTGTCATCTCATGCCTACATTTTACTGTCCACTTATATGAACATACCAGTAAACCTTTGGACTGTGACACAATTTCTGTTGGTTTGGAATTGTAATCCAGCATAAAATAAACTGATTCGTTTGAGTGTATGTGTGTGTGTGTGTGTGTGTGTGTATATCGCATACACATACATACACACTAAGAGGAAGGAGGGCCCGAGGGCTAGTGAGCATCAGAGCAACTAACCAGGATGAATCAATCGACCCTGGAGTACATCAGGATGATTGCCCCAAGTGATGAAGTGCTTAATGGGGACCTCAGACAGCAGAAGTCCGAGTAGAATGGGAATAAGGATGAACCATAATGAGGAACCATCATGGGTTCAACACCCAACCTCCTGTACATATTCAGTGCTGTAACCCACTGAGCTATTAACCCAGCCACGTTGTGTATATATTCTCATGTAGTCTCAGTTGATTGTTTGCAATGCAAAAAATGTTTTTGAGTGTAAATTAATATTTTACTTACTAAGTTTCCATAATGTTTTCTTTATTTGCATGGACATATGAACACTATGCATAAGTATTTGTATTTTTATACAAATAACAGATAGATTCAATTGGATCCTTTGTTCTCCTCTTTCATATTTTGCACCCAAAAAACTGCCAAATGCAACAGTACCTTTAATATTAACCAACATAACATCATCCAGTTTGTTTATTTGTTTTTTCGAAGATGCCATTTCCGTAATGGACAGTTTTACTACTTCCATGTACATAACATTATTTGGCATTATTTAATTTGGCAATGGCAATGTTTATTCAAACCTTTCATATTTTTGTGCATATTGCTCAACGAGGAGATCCATTTGGGAATAGTTCTGGTACAAAGTGCAAATCAACTTAATTGCCAATAAATCCTAAATTTTACGCAGCATGTGCAACATAAATGTTGTGGCTTGTTCAGTCAGAATCTCTTTCAGCATTCCAACTCAGGATCCAACATGGAAGAGAGCCTCTGGAACACTGTGTGCTCAGAGGTTGCAGAGCGGCACTTCTTATGGCTATTGTTGCATCATCCACTGTGACTAATATAAAATGGTACCCTTGTGTACTTTACTCAAATGGACAAACAAGGCCCATACCAATTCTTTCTAAAGGGAAGAGACACAATGGCACCCTTGGGATGGCTGGGGGATTAACTATCTTACATTCACAGCATGATGTACATCTCCTGGCCTGGGAAGTGGCTCCTGCTCAAGGACAACACAGGTCACACACATGTCTACGGCAGGACCAAGAAGGAGATTATGAGGTCCATGAAAGGGCACTGGTCCTGGAAATGCCACAGTTCTCTACAGTACCAGCACCCTTGCTCAGGCTTTACCCCAGCCCTTGTGGCTCAGCTGGATGTACCTGTATACAAAGAGCATGGAGAAAGGAGGTGGGGTATTGGAGAAGGAAGCTGTGTTGGAGCGAGGTAAAGGGAAAGGTTTTTCTGTGTAGTTTTTGAGGTGCAGTGGTAGAAGATAGAGAGGGAGTGAGAGAAAAGGGTCCCCTGCCCCGGGTATGTTATGAGTTGATCCTCCACCAGGTGGATCGCCGCATCTAGTGTCTCCACTCCCATTATGCAAGCAATTAATTGTTCCTGAACCACCAAGTTAAGAATAGCCACGAAGCCCAGTGGCAAAAAGCTATTGCTTACAATGGTTTTGGAGGTCCAGTACAAAGACAAAGTGCTGGTGAAAGTTCTTATACATCAGTGTCTGAAAATGTTGACCTACTGCAAAATGTCTTTTTTTTCATGACTTTGTACTCCAGGTGTGATGATACCTGCAGCTGCTGGGCTACAAGCTGGGATCATCCTTTAGAATCATCTGGGTCATCCTGTAGAGTCATCTGAATCATCCTGCCTTCTGGAGCCAGCTAAAAGGCTGCAGCAGACTGGCAGGCTGAAGCACAGTTGGGAGGATCTGGCAGTCTTCATCTTGCTCCTTTGTGATGGCCAGAGGATCTGCTCACACTGTAGGTCAAGAAGCACCTGATGAGGGGTGTGTTGCAGGCTGGCAAGGGTCTTGATAATTGAGCCCAGTGGGGAGCACACCATCGTAGCATTTACATCCTTCCTTAATCCAGGTTATGGCAAAACTGTATAAGCTCCCATGGCTGGGTAGGGAGGAAGGACACAGAGCTCTTTTTATTCTCAAATGTGAAAGCAACAAACAACCAAACCAACCCACCAGTTTCAGTCGGGGTTTCTTTTTTTCTGGCATTTCAGTACCAGGACTCTTTCAGGATCTTATAGCCTACAGAAAGAAAAGTCAGCATTTAAGGCTGTCTCTCTCCTTGTCTCTCCCCCTGCACAATAAGCATAACTCACCATTAATTTTAGTCAAAACCTCTACCTTGTACTTTTACTCACATATACATGCACAATGACAAATTTTAGTGCATTTGTTGTCCATATTGAATGGTGGAGCATTCTCATCTTACCAGTGATACTGACATGCTAATGACATGTTAGTATGTATGGAGCTGGTATGATATTGGTATTTTACACACATCATTATCAATTGGTTAGGCTAAGAATTGTCCACCACCCCAAAATATACACTGAAGAGAAAACCTTTTGGTCAGAAACAATGGTGAAGGGATAGAAGATCAACAGAAAGGTTTCGGTCTTTGTTGAATAATTATATGTTGCAGAAGCAGTATTTTCACACACACTCACACACACACACACACACACACACACACACACCATATATATATATATATATATCCGAAGAAGATTCCAGGTGAGTAAGTATGATGTAGTGTAGTAAGAGAAGTACATAGAAACAGCATGTTTCAGACAGAGGTCCATCATCAGTGCAAACAAAGAAGTAATTTTCACTCTGTAAAGGTACTACCTTTTCTTTTTCACCATTCAGAAACAAGAAAGCATGATGAAAAATAAATTATCTGATAATATTATCTATAAGCTATGTACATTCTTTTTGTCATTGTTATTACTATTATTACTGAGCCAGCAACTTCCTAAAATCATTAATGGTTATGTTGGCCAGATATCACTTATTTTTAAAGTTCTTACCAATGACCTTATTAAAAAATGTAAGGCCAATAAATGGGCAATGTTTACAGTGACTCATATACAATCGTGTCATCTAAAAGTGTTTATGCATAAGGCTATTTCCTGATAGACACAGTAGGGGGCAGTAGTTACTGTAGCTATGGAGAAACACCTGTGTATTGGAGCATTGTCTGTAGATGTAAGGTGAGTATGACATCGCACCATTATCACCATAAAAAAAATAAATAAATAAAATTACTCAACTCAAAAAAACAATATAGACATAAATTAAACTAATAATAAACATGGGAATAGAAAAGATGAATATATACAAATTATATAAAATAAACAGGTAGCTATGTTACTTAAAAAGCAAACATCATATTGATATGCAAGTTGAAGTCTAAATCTAAATCTAAAGATAATTTATTAGTCTAATGTTTAAGAAGAATGAAATCCAGTTGTATCAGAGGGTTAAGGTCTAATCATCACACTGACAATAATGTTTATTAAATGTAATCATGAATATTGATCTATTAGCTATGCAGGCCAGTGCTGAGGCTGATTTGTTTTTTTAGATCTGCAGCAGAACAGGGACAGGACTGACCCAGCTAATTCAATAAGTGCATTTGATCTGACCCAGATGCAGCAAAGAGCTGTTTGAGGCACAGTTTTCAGTTGGCTCCTTTGTATTATCCTTTAAAATATTTCAGTTTGAGAATTTCAGTTTGAATTTCTTAAAAATCTATCAATCTAATATTTAAGTATTGCATAGGAGCAAATAAATGTTTTAAAACTTTATATATTTTAATAATAAATATGTAAAACAAGAAAAAATCATATGAAGAATACAGTGGAATATAAAGATATTTTTTTCAATTTGGTGCAAAGCTGATCAGAACTGGACAATTCTTAATAATATTTAAAGCAATTAGTATATGGCAAATATTTAAACATGAAGAACTGGAACAGCCCTTGATCAGAGCAGGTCAGGAACTGATGCACTGGCAGAGGCCCTGAAATACATTAACGTTTTTTCATACACTCTCAGTCGCAGCTCATGTTTGATGCAGTGTTGCAATGTCTAGCTTCCACTCCTGCACAATCAGTATTAGCTGATTGCTCTAAAGGACTATTGCTAATGAGTGTCAACTTCAAAAAGTCTTGAGAAGTCAATCTCTAATGTATAACACATCACAATTATATTGGTTATCTCTATATGAATAGTATCACATTAGCTGGATGAAAGTGCTGTCACGGTATGGCCCCTGCTCCCAAATGTCTCCCCGTGTGTGTTTGTGTGTTTGTGTGTGTGTATGTATGTTCGTCCATGTGGCCACGCCCCCCATGTGTCACACCTGTTTGTAGTTATGTTCCTCATTGACGTGTGTATAAAAACCCCTATTCTGTTGTCAGTGTTTAACGTTACGTTACATAGCTTATGTGCTATGTAGTCTTTGTGTTCTGCATGAATAAACGTATATTTCTGTTATACGCGACTCGCCCCCGCATCCTGCTTAGCCACCTCGTGTTACAAGTGCGTTCTCTTCATTAATTTAATATAGTGTGTGTTTGTCTTAAAACGTGCACAGTGATCATAATCCAATAATATCTTAACTGTGTATTTAAGACACCTTAAATTGTGAGTACAAATTAATTATAAGGGGAAATATTTAGGCCTATATGGAGATAATCCCTAAAATGCCTTCCCTGTTTTCACAGTTCCAAGACATTAGATAGTAATTTAGTTATTTATTTAGTTGTAATTATAGGTTCACTCCTGATATTACAGTTCTTACCCCTTCAAAGGGCGTCCGTTGCAAATCAGGCAAACACTAATGATTATAAGACACTGATATGTTTACATGTAATAATTAACAGATAAAACAAATTATTAGAGGTCGGATTTAATTATATATTTAATCATAAGTCTTTGCAATGAAAAACCATACATGTCCATTCATTGATTTTCTGTATTCTACAAAATAAAAACCATAATATAAAGAATTATTGCAAGTTGTTTTTAAATGCCCCCATGAAGGAAATGAGGTAAGTCTAAATAAAGCATACCTATGTTACAGTTGGGGTAACGGCCTGAGTGCTGCAGGGGGCGCGCAGCCGGAAGCGCAGACTCCCTCGACTTTGACAGACGTTTATTAACAAACAACGAATACAACGACAGCACGCACACATAACATAAATGGTTAACATGAGTATACATAGGAGTAGCAACATGAACAAACAATGACCAACAATGATGCAAACACCAACAGGGGTTTAAGTACACAGACTCACAACATTAAACCAGGTGCAGGTGTGCGCTAACATGGGGGCGTGGTTACAAACAACACGACATGACTTCCACTGCACCCGGCGGGCCGTACCACGTGGCCAGTGGCAAGAGGAGCGTTCCGTGACAATTGGCCCTGCCCTAGCGTCCTGTTGCCATGGTTACTCATGATCTCGTCTTCGTTTTGCTTTGTTTCCTTGTTGCTCCACCCCTCGTTTAAGTTTCCCTGCCTTTCAATTGACTCACCTGTTCCTTGTCATCCATCATTAGTCTGTATATATATACCCTGCGTTTGTGTGCTGGTCTTTGGATGTACCTATTGTGTTTATGATGCTTGTGGGCTTTGGGCTCATAGTCTATATTCTGTTTGTTAGCCTGTTTCCTGTTGTTTCTTTCAGGTGTCTTTTTTTTTTTTTTGTAGTTTTCTTGTTTTACTTTCTGTTTGATTTATCATGTTTCCTAGGCTTGTTCGTGTTGACTCTTTGACGCTGGACTGTTATTAGGTCGGCTTCTGCTCTATCTGATTGTTGAATAAAATGTTTGTAGCCTTCAACGTCACATGTCTGCAGCACTATGAATGGTGCAGTGTCCACAGTTCATATGCAGTTATCACACGATAAAGTGTGGCTCATTGAATAGAACATAACCGAGGAGAAAATCAGCAAATGAAATTAGGCAGATTAAATATGTAAATATTTGTAATTATAATGGATAGTGTGGTATTTTACTACACAATCCTACATAATACTAGATACCTGGACATGTCTGCAGAGGCAACTGATAGATCATAAATGCTAAGATATTGTCTCAGTTGGGCTACAGAGAGGAACTAATATTGATCTGAGCAAGAAACATAGGGCAGTTGTAGCTCAGTGGTTAAGGTGCTTGACTTGAAAATCAGAAGGATGTGGGTTCAAGCTTCACCACTGCCAAGTGGCCCCTGAGCAAGGCCCTTAATGCTCAAGCTGTGTTCAATTATAATTATAAGTTGCTTTGGATAAAAGTGTCAGCTAAATGCTGTAAATGAAATGGTGGCTAGTACCAAATGACAGATTTGATTACTGCAACATATGTTCATCAATATGCTTCTGTGACTCTTTTCATCAAGCCACATTAGGATCATTAAGCTATTTTTGCAGCAGAATTTCTTTTAAGTAAATTATGATTTTTCGAGTCGATTCAACCTCAACAAATTATTGTTGACCAGTTGTGGCAGACTTAATATTATCCAGCACCAGTCGCATGACTGCAGTAGCCAACGTAGCTATTTAGTAAGTTAAGTTAGTGCTAGTATTAGCTGCACAAATAATGAATACATATGCTTTTTTCACTTTCGTTTTCTAGTCATATGTAGTGGAAGGGGGGCCTTCCCAACCTCCTGAACACACTTTCACCTCCAAACAACCTTCAACACTCATCCATGCATTGACTGAGCCGTTATCAGGGTCAGAACACACAACTGCTTTGCCAGGTCTGGACATCCCTGCCTTATCAGCTCCCCAAATCCTCTTGGTAAGAGAGGTTTATGACATCTACAAGGACACATGGCCCAAACCTTATGGCTCTTTGATCTCTCAATGGATTTAGCAACTGCTTGGAATGTGAGGTGGTCAGCATTAATCTTGAATTTATTAACTGTTCAAATAATCTTTATTTTGAACTGTTCAGATTTGCAAAGTTTCTCAAAACTCCATGTTCTTCAACAAATGCGAGAATATAACTTTCCGTAAAGGATGCCCCTCCCTGTATGCATCTTAGTGATATCAAATTCGACACTATTTGATCTTAAACACAGAAATTACTGCTTGTTTTTTTAAAATTTTTATTGTGTTTAAATTATGGACCCACAGCACACCTCAATGATTGCAATTACACTCAAAATGTTCACAAGCGACACTTACAGGGATCACCCTATTGGAAATAGCATTGTGCATAACAATTTGAATTGCATAATCATGAATAAGATTATATTAATCCTCATTGCAGTTGAATCTTTAGATTGCTTCTTTCTTTGCACTAATGTATGCTATCTACTTCAGGTTTTCAATTTATTTTTCTTCTTTTTCTGTTGTATTACACCATGTAAGCATGAAAGTTATGAAGTCTATGTCTTCTCATTATCGTTATAATATATGCATCATGTAACGTTGAGTGGTAAGGAGGAGGATGCTTGTGCGGAGCAGAGCTAGATTTATTATGGGCAAATCCAGAGTCGTAGTCGTAACAGTCCAGGGTCAGTGAGACAACATGGAATACATCATAAACACAAACACACAACAACAGAAAAGGGAAGCAGGTTATAACAAACAGGCTAGGAATCATACAGAGGCTAGGATAAACAAAGGCTAGAATTAACGCAATGCTAGGAATAACGACTAACTAGGAAATACAAACAAGGGCTAGGATTTAACAGAGACTAGGAATTACAATAACCAGCAAAAACCCAGGGAACAAGACAGGGTTTAAACACAAGTACAAATAAGAATTTAACAAGACACATGTGCTACAAATGAAGGGTGGAGAAAACGAAACACAGAAGCAATAAGGATGACAATAAGGATGCTAGGAGGAGCCAAACATGACACATCGTAACATGTTTAATTGTTATTCATAAGTTTACCTCCTCACAAGTTGAGTAAGACTACCTTAAGCAGCCACAGATGCACTCTGACAGAAAAAAACACAGCTATAATATTTACCTTAGTTTCTGTTTACCTTAGTTTCGGTCTTAGTTTTTGTATTACCTGCTTTTATTCATAGATGGACGGTTGGATATCAGTATCAGTCTTGTTTAAAAGAGTCTTCCTGAATTAAAACAATCCTAAAATTATATATTATGTCTAAGTAAGTAAATTCAAGATAAAATTTCTAAAGGATAGTTGAATAATCTTATACATAAAAGCCTAGGTCAGTGAGGTTATCTTGAAATTAAAAAAGTAAGACCCATTGTTTATTTTCAAGATTCTCTGGCTGCATACCCCCCTTTAGGGGCACAAACTCCAAATTATGACTCTACTTCCACCCACAACTCACACTCTGCCTAGGAGTAGGCATGGCCTACCCCCCAGTGACAGGCGGCAGACGCCTGGGTGGAATCACACTGATCTCACCTCCTACTTCCTGGTCACCAATGCCAAGAATGGCTGCCTCCCACACTTGTGAGGCCCACAGTTCAGTGTTCTCTGTTGGATCCCTGATCAACTCAGCAGGCATCGCCCCAACAGGCTTACAATCTCATTGCTGCTGCGAGACTGAGATCTCTGTGCCGTTTCCTCTCATTCCGTCGCTTGTGGGTTCATTCCTTCCCTGCTGTACTGCCAGTTCACTCCCCAGATCCATTTCCTTCTCCACTGTCTTGAGAGTATCACACTGAAATATCAGGGGAAACCCCACCCTCTTATGGTCAACACCGGCCTGGAGAGCTGTCAAAGCAATAATGAATGAGTCCCTCCTGATTGGTGCAAAGTTAAAGAGTAAAATTACACATCAATCCAGCAAGAACAAAGAGCTAACCCACCTGCCCAAATACACACATCTGACATATATACATACATTCATATATATTTCTACTTTCAGCTGCTCCCTTCTTATGCGTTGCCACAGCAGATTGAATCTGCATGCTTGATCTGGCACCAGTATTACACCAAATGTCTCTTCTAACACAACCAGCACTGCACCCCCATTTTCTGGATTGAGCAGTATCTTAAGGGCATTGCTCAAAGGCCCAGCCATGGTATCAGGACTCAAATCTGCCAAAAAACTCATCAAAAAAAACCTAAACAAAACAGAAGAGTACATCTCTTCAACCACCACTGCCATACATATACGTGTGTGTGCCACTGCATAAGACTTTACAAACTTTACACTGTGCAAAGCTTATAGGGAGTTTTATTTTACATTTTTAAAAAAGATTTGATGAGGAACTGTCAGAACAATACAAAATACATTTTCCACCAGAATGCTGACCTTCAACGTATTCAAGCACACTCATCTATTTAATCATCTCTAGATATCCAGTGTTTGCACACTTTGCTCCAGTCCTTAGGTTCCACCTGCCACTTACTTCAGCGCTATAATTGGTCACTTGACAGAAGGTACACTGTCCCAGATACTCTGATGGCTTTAATTGGGTCAGACACTGAACTACAGTGATAGTTGGTAGTTGTACACCCAGAACAAACTTGAAGCATAACTTCTACTTTAGCTACTTTTGGATGAATTTAGGTAAAATTTCAACAAGGAAGCTCTGTCAACTCACAGGAGCCAGAACCCTCCCCAAAGGATGATTCCCGTCAATGCTGTCAAATGTAGTTGAAAATAAAAATGTGCTGGCAAAAATAAGTAAAATGAATAAATGAATAAATAAGTGATTCGCTTCAGGTCGCTTCCTGTGTGTTCAAAATCAAAGAAATGAGTTGAAGTGACCTGAAAAATGCATCAATGATATTGTGGCAACTCGGCGAATCCAAAAGACAGTTATCAATGCTGGACGATACTGGGCAGGTAAGGTGCAAAGGTAAATTTATAATAAATATATAAGTATAATAAATATATGTTAAAGCAATACAATTCCCATATACTACCATCCATATAGACACACCAGGGACTGGTTTATTTATCTAAAGAAATACATTTTTCTCATTGTTTATTCAAGATTTATATAGGTCATCTTCTCATGTATCAACTGAAGAAAAATACACATATGTATATAATAAAATATTCTCAAAGCAATCTGTGGAGCAGGTGGAAGCACTGGATACTTTGAACACACAGGAAGAAATAAGCAAGGCTATTCTGTCAACAGGGAAAACAGGGAAATTGTGGGGCCAGATGGAGTACCATTAAATATATTTCAATATTATTGCACCAGATATAACAGAGCTGTTTTCAGAGGCATTTAAAAAGGGCCATTTCCCAAGATGCTGGGAAGACATTTGAATTTTTAATTTTTTTTAAAGAAACTACATTTATTTATTTGAAAAGTAATATTTACGTGCTATAAGGATCATATAATCTAGAAGGTATAGGGGAACTTTTAAAGTAATTAACAAGTATGGCTTTCTATGACCTCTAAATCTTAAAATAAGTGTTTAGTATTTTCTCAGTTATGTAAATGCATAAGGAGGTTGAGATTATAGAATATCCAATAATATTGGTAGTAATAATGAGAATAATGTTAGAATATTATGACAAACAGATTTGAAATTAGCAATTTGTTTAGGTATGGGTTTAACTTTACTTTGAAAAGTGTTGGGGACAAGGATATGGCCCAGGTGTTGCCTTCAGCTGCCTCTTAATTTTGCCAACGTTCTCGGGTACAAGCATTCACTGAAAAGAAAGCTGAAACTGAAAGGAAGAGGTTCACAAAGGGTTTTAATAATAATAATTATAATACATTACATTTATATAGCGCTTTCCAAGGACACAAAGATGCCTTCAAAGGTTTTATTGCTGCGTTTCTCAAACATTGAACAATACAAGTAGTATCAGCACTGTGGTTTAATATATATTTGAACTATATTTTTTTTCTATTTATTTTTTATTAAAAAAAAGTTTCCTTTCAAAAATATCCGTGTCACGCAGCTCGGACAGTCTAGGCCCTCATCGGACGACATTACCTACAGACCTCCTGTTCGGTCCTGTTCCCCAGATCATTGATTTCACCTGCGTCTGTGTGACCCTAATGTTTCTCCTAATGTTTGTTTGTACTATTTGTCCTTGCAAAGTCTCACTTTGGCTGCCATACGTTTCTGAGCAGTTGTTGTGTTATTAGTATTATCTGGATACCAGTTATATATTTGTGATCTGGATTACTCTATCGCATATTTCCCTATTGGATTTGTTTGCCTATTGTATGTTGGCTGGATCTTGACTTTTGCCAATTTTCTGACTACTCCTTTGGGTTACTCCTGTTTATTATTAAACTCTGTTAAACTCCATTTGACTCTGTCTCTGTTCATCCCTGACAATCAGTTGTTCATTATCTCAATAATGTTTAATTTTATTCACAAGCATATTTCTCAAATTATTATTAGTGAATAAATCAAGCAAAGTTGACTTGTAGATGAAACTGTCATGGAACGCTCACCATTTTCAGAGTACAGTGTCACCCTAATCCTAGTACAGTTTACCCCTAACCCTAGTGTTAAAAACAGTCGTTTCAGTTTTGGGGACATGGGCCCAGCATTAAATACACCTTTGAGCTCAGGGAGATATTATTATTGAAATGTTAATTTTGAATTTGTATGACCTCTAAATCTCAAAATGAAATGCAAATTTTGCATTTACTCAGTTATTAAAATTACATATGGAAAGGCATTTGAGTTTTACAGAATAACCGATAAAGTTGGTAGTAATTATGAAAATAATATAAATATATTATTGTAAAAAGATCATAAGTGTGAAATTACACTATACCTTGCCACCTGAACATCCAAGAAAATGGATGAAGCTTCTTCCTACCACTTAGCAAACCTATGCTCAGAAAAGTGATGTATGAAATTTTAATCCACAGTGCAGATAGAGTTCTTATGTGTGAAAGCAAACCAGCGATAATGAGCCCCTTCCTCAGCCAAGCCCAGAATCAGCCCTGGGTGCGGACTTAAGACATGGATTACATCAGGGCCCTGCTCTCTATGCATAGGCAGGGGAAACCTTTGGCTTTACCCTTGCTTTTGGCAATGCCTAGTGAGTGTAATGGGGAGGGTAAGTCTGTGGGAACAGTCATGCAATGGGGTAAAGTGCTTGAATGGGCGGAAATAATACTCTAGCACCGTGCTCAGGAGGCAAAGACAGTGGAAGGTTTTCTCTGGTTGCTAACAACACGATTTGCTGCATCTAAGCAGCCTGCTATAGCTACCACCCTCCCAGACTCCCTATTCACTCCTGTCTCTAGTGTGGAAGAGACGGACCGGCCAGATCCTGTTTCCGGCGCGAGAGACGCCGCCCATCCTGAGCCAGTTCCAGTCCCCGGCGCGTGAGATGTCGCCCGTTCTGTTTCCTGTGTCAAGTCCGTTCCTGTAGCTGCGCCCCCAGACCTGCTGCTGAATGTCAAAGCTGTGCATCTGGACCTCTCTGCCACTCCACTGACCACCACAGCCATGCCTCCGGACCTCTCTGCCGCTCTGCTGACCACCGCAGCTGTGCCTCCGGACCTCCCGGGCCCACTGCTGACCGGCGCAGCCCCGCCTCCGGAACTCCCGGACCCACCGCTGAACACCGCAGCCGCGCCTCTGGACCCCCCGGCCTGCTGTCACTGAACACCGCAGCCACACCCCTGGACCTGCCAGTTCCTGTTCCTGGAGTGGAAGAGGCCACTCCACAAGTCTTCTTGCCTCGTGCCAGGCCTGTCCCTGTGGTTGCTCCTTGTGACTGTCCTGTGCCCCCAGTAGCTGCTACAGATGTGCCTCCAAAGATATTTAGGACTCCTTCGGCCACACCTCGCAGCGAGCCAGTGACCCTTAAGACCTCTTCGTCGGCCTCCTGGACCCCTATGGTTCCTGTGTCCACACCATATACTCTTCCTGTACCTCCTCTGCCCCTTGTTTTGCCTGCTCCTGTTCTCGATTTTGTCTGTCATCCTGTTCATACATCCATGCCTGTTTGTGTTACTCTGGTAAAACCTGTTACCCTGCCTTGTGGCATTAGTGTTCCCTTGCCCTTCCCAGTACCTGTATCCGTGCCAGTTGTGTATTTTGTTCCTGTTCCTGTGTCTGCTGTGCTGAATATACTTACCTCTGTCCTTGCTTCTGTTCCTATCCCTGTTCCCACAACTGTGCCCACTACCCGAGTGTCTCCTCTCCTTTCCTCTCCTGACTCTGTGCCAGCCATGTTGCTGGTCCGACTCCCTTTCCCCATCCTACTTCCATCCCTCAATCTGCCCTGACTCCTGCACCTGTCCAGGGTTTGGCCACATATCCCGTATATACCCCTGGTCCTGCCACGTTCCCTGTCTGTAGTGCTGCCCCTAGCCCAGCTTCCACTTCTTTGTTTGCTCCGCGTGTCCCCTGTCTGTCTCCTGTCCCGTCTTGTTGTCCCTGGCTCCTCCTTTTGGCCCTGTCTCTGCATTGTGTAGCCCTTTTGTTCCTGATTGCTGTCTTTCCTGATCTCCTGCCTCTGTTTCTGGGTCTTGTCCCTGCTCTGCGTGGAACCCGTTCCATTTGCCTGTGTCTCGTCCTAGTCCTGTTTTTTGTTTTTGCGTGCCCTGGTATTGCGCGCTTCAAGAGGGGGTTCTGTAATGATTGGCCACCCTCCTAGAGTCCCTCTTTTATGATTTCCCTCTTAAGACTTTGTTTGCCTTTACTTCCTTGTTTTATTCCTTAGTTTCGTTTTCTCCGCCCCTTATCTGTTCCTCAGTTCCAGTCCATGTTTTGGTTGTCCCTGTTATGTTCACCTGTGTCTGATTATCCTTGATTGTCCTGGTTATTTTAGTCCTGGGTTTTGTCTTCTAGTTTGTTGGTTATTTTTGGTAAGTTGCAGTTGATTCATTGTGTTTAAATTAAGCTCGATACATTTGTCTAGTTCATGTGGTGTTTTACCTCAGTGTTTTCCCCTTGCCCCTGTTTATTTAGTCCTCTGTGTTTTAGTTAACCTCACTTAATAAACTGCTTCTTGCCGATTTTCCAGGTAAGTGCTCCTTTGATTAAAAAACAAACAGTACTTGCAGCAAAGTAAAAAAAAAAAAAAAATTATGGGCTCGGACTGTAGAAGATCTCCAGTGAGGGGATTCCCTCAGAGGATCTCTGACTGATGATGAGACCTTCTTTCCAAAATGCTAAGGTGAGCTCTCTTCCTAATAAACTAATATTGTGTCTGACTAAACTTGTGTTTGTGGGAAAACTGCAGAACTATAAACCAAATTATAGTCAAACTCCATGTCGTGTCCTTTTAAGCTTGATCATGCTGTAAGGTAGGGCGAGTTGAGGCAGGACACAAGTTCAAAGATGAAGAATGTGTATTGAGAGCAATACCATATTCATTGTCATAACATTTCAGTCATGTACTTTTACATGATTTTACTCTGTTTGGAGTGTTATTTCTGAATTCTGCATATGTTTTGTTCCTTAAAAAGTGGGTGTAGTTTCTTTCTTGATCTTGGAAAAATGTCTTCCCTGCATGTTTTTGCAAAACGTGGTATGTCAGTGAGTAATAATAATAATAATAATAATAATAATAATAATAATAATAATTTATTATTATGATGTAATAATAAATACCTGTGTGTGTGTGTTACAAAAGGGCCTCACAGCTCACCACTGGGCCTGTTAGATAATACTACATATAGATCTCTGTAGTGGGTAGATCATGATAATTTGGTCATTTCTGACTACTGGACATAGCTGTTAACACAAAGCACACATTTCCTCTGGTACAGAATGGGGAAGGGGAGAAATGTATGCGTGTTCTGAGGTCAGCTAGACACATGCATTTGACTTTTCTTGAGGTGTTGGTGTCTTTTGCTATTAATCAAAATTTGAGTTCATATTGGTCATTTTATTTTTGGTATAACTTAAAATAGACATATATAAGTGTTTCCCTTGAAAGAAGTCAGACCTTTAGCTGACCTACATACACACAATTTTGAGGTGTATCATTTTGATACTGTTTCCTGAGCTATGCAGAAATACAGAAAACAAAAATCATGTCTTAACAATTACTATTAAAGTAATATATTCAAAGAACACTGCTTCCATCTTGCATGGAAGGAGAGCCTTCTCTAATACTGAAACACTTATTACCACTCAGTTTGTCTCGACCCTAATTGAAAATAACAAAAAATAACCCTAGATTTCCTTTTAGTACAATTGCAAATATAACTAGGAATAAAACTGACACCAATGCTCAGATTACAGCATCACACAGTAGTAATGAGTTTCTTTAATGATAAAATTAAGCACATTAGAAATAACCTTTAAGAGTATTAACATGACATCAGGAAGCTACTTATAGATCAGAACAAGCAAGCCAAAACAACTCTAGAATCCTTTACACCTATCTAAGAGCCAGAACTTGCATCTCTGATCTTGCACTCAAAATTCTCCACTTACTTATTAGACTCAATGCCCACATGCTTGCTTAAGGAAATCCTACCTGAAGTAACTGAACCTTCACTAAATTTAATAAACTCCTTAAACTTTGGCTACATTCCTAAATCATTCAAATTAGCAGTAATGAGACCACTTATCAAAAAATCTAGCCTTGAGCCGTCAGCTGTCAAACTACAGGCTGGTTGCTACCAGTTTGTTAACATAAATGGAGACTTCTCAGCATAAAACAAGGTTAGCTATGGTGTCCCACAAGGATCTGTTCTAGAGCTTTTGCTTTTTTCTTTATATTTGCTACCTCTAGGTGACATTAAATACTGCTAGTTTTCATTTCATTCATGTATCTCAACCAAACCACAGGACATATATCAGCTTAGTATTATTGACGACTGAATAAAGGATGCCAGAGACTCAGAAACCTTCTCTCACTTAATCCTGACAAAACAGAAATGCTTCTATTAGGCCCAGAGACAGCCAGGTCCTCACTCTCTAATTACTCAATGAACCTCAGTGGTCTCCCCATCACATCTTCTCTAACAGGTAAAGAGCTTAGAGTTATTATATCCCAGGCTTTTGTTTGAAGCTCATGTAAATGAGATTTCTAGGAGCACCTTTCTCCACCTTAGGAACATTTCAAAGATTAGGAACATTCTCTCCTCACATGATGCAGAAACGATAGTCCATGCATTTATTACTTCAAGTTTGGACTACTGTATCTGGCTGTACCATTAAGTGCCTAAACAAGCTCCAGCTAGTTAAAAATGCAGCAGCCAGAGTTCTTGCTAGAACTAAAAAATTTGATCACATCACTCCTATCTTACATTGGCTCCCAGTAAAAATTTCATATTAATTTATAATTCTAATAACCTACAAAGCACTGAATGGTCTTTGCAGTCTCAATATTTAAGGTTAGGCTGAAAACCTATCTGTACAGTCAGGCATTTAATTAACTACTTCCCATCCTAGGTAAAGGTGTAGATCTGGGGGTTCATGAGTAGTGAGATTTATGGTATGTAGTAGCCCTGCAAAAACTGTAATGAGCCTGAAAGCTGTTTTTGACAGTAGAGGCAGGTTTCATTGCCCCTTTCTGCTCCCTTGTCTGTGTCCAACAGTGTCACCCAAGAAAATGCACCAGATGTGTGTGTGAAACAAGTTTACACCGAGCATCCATCATCCATGGTATTGTCATACCCTCAGATGGTTGGGTTAACATATGGTAGAACAATCTTTCTTTTTTTAGGAACAAGGTGATGCTCAGAGGAACAAGTCACACAGCCTTGGTAAGTTTGTGAAATTTAAAAAAATATCAGTGAGCCTTTTATATTATGATGCGAGTTATCATTTGAGGTTTATTTTTTCTAGTTGTGTTCCTATTACGTTTTCTTATTTTTATTTCTTAGGCTGAAAGATGCTGGAAGCCTGGTGCGCAGTTTCATTACCTCACATGTAGAGTACTGCAATTCCCTCTTCATTGGTGCAACATATTCAAAGCTTCAAAATGCCTCATTTTCTAAGTTTTTCTAATTTAGAATGCAGCATCAAGATTTAATGACATTTATCTTCCACAGTATTATTTGTTACTTTTGAAATTACTAATATTGTTAAGGAGTCATCTTGAGTACTAAGAATTAATAAGAATGGGTGTCCAACTTGAAATACGTAACATAAGTTGAATGATTCCCTGCCCTTGGTAGCAGAGATCCTTCATTCATGGTGCAGACCACATACAAGTTCACTTGAAGCAAACACAATCAATGAATTTCGATTCACAAGATATTTTCGACACCTTTTGACAAAATCAGCTTTAACACTAATTTAATTAACTTGTATAAACAAACTTGGATAAGGGGAAAAAAACAAACAAACTCAAGTGTAAAAAGGTCCTGAGGTAGTGGAACCTTTTTTCCATTTATAGCTCCGAAGTCAGGGATGTCAAACTCAACGAGCCATACTTACTTCAGTGCACATCGGCAAACAATGCAGGTAAGTTATAATAACAGACTACATTAGTCATCTTAAATTATCATATATTCCAAAACATACATTCTAAATAGCATAGCTAGCTGTGTCACATACAAAATACATGAACAGACCACAGTTCACTATCCCAAAAAAGAAGCAAAAGTCTAATTTATTTATATTTAATGTTTTACAACAGTTGTCACAAAGAAGCTTTAGTTTCTTAGCTTGCTAATGGATGTTTGTTCAACATAATGCGTTAAGCAGTTTTGGTCAGAAACAAAATAGACGCCCCTAAGAGATTATTTTTTTTTATCTGCTGGGTAAGCAAGGTGTGTGTGTGTGCAAAAGGCCATGCCCTCCCTGTGCTTCACACCTGTTCCTCGTTGTGTATTGGTATTGTGCTTGTATATAAGTTTGAATGTTGTCGGTGTTTAACATTACATGTGCCTGAGTGCTGCGATCATTGTTTTTCATAAATATATTGTTCTGTTTCCTATGACTCCTTGCGTCACAGTACAACTTAATAACAAACAGGCCTACTCTAGAAAAAAAGACACCACGTTGTGGACCGTGTTATGGACACCACGTCAGCAGACTCTGAGAGTGCAGAGCCTCTGGCACCCAAGGTATCACCCAAGGCTCTGCCCAGTAGGTGCCACTTTGGAGCAAGCAGACTGCCCAGTGGGGCTTGTAGAGAGGTGTTGTCCATTGAAGACACTCCCTCCCCGAAAGCACGCAGCTCCAGAGCTCAAGCGCCTACACTTAAGTCTTGTAGTGGCAAGAAGTCACCAGTGCCCACCCCTGAAACAGGCAAATCATCTGGTGCGCTTTCTGACACACGTGCGCCAAAGCCTGAACAGATGCCATCATCCAAGCCGTTGAAGGAAGATCCTGGACTCCAACCCAGCCAATGACAGGAGGACTGGCTGGGGCTCCTGCTAACTTCCACAGACTGTTTAGAAATCCTTTATGTAGTCCTGATCACCATACCTGTCCCTGTCTCAATTACTGTGCCAGTCGTTTTGTCCCCCTTTGTGTCTGTGCCTGTATCCGTCAGTGTGTCCGTCCCTGTGTCTGTTGTTGTTTTGGTCCCTGTCTTCCTCCCCTCTGTCCTGCTCGTGTTAGCCCATGTCTGGTCACTCGATCCTCCGGCCTCGCCGTTTGGCTTTGGTTTTGGGGTTGTAGCCCGATAGGCTGGCGCGCCAGGAGTCACAACGTTGGGGAGGGGCTCTGTCACGGTACGGCCCCTCCTCCCAGACTTCTCCCCGTGTGTGTATGTTTTATATGTGTTTGTCTGTATGACCTGCCTTCCCTGTGTTTCACACCTGCTCTTCATTGTGTATCGTTATTGTGCATGTATATAAATGCACAATAATGTTGTGAATGTTGTTGGTGTTTAACCTTATGTGTGCCTGAGTGCTGCATTGATTGCTTTTTGTAAATAAATGTAACATTCTGTTTCCTTTGACTCATCCCCACATCCTGCTTAGCCTCCTCACGTCACAGTACCACTTAACAAACAGGCCTACTCTAGGCTATTTACTGTCTATTGGGGATGCAACATCCATAATGGCAACCATCCTTATTGTTTATATTGACACACCCCTTACTTGTAAATTCAGGATTCATATAAAAAAATCTATTATTAGTTATGACCTTGTGGTGGATGTTCATGTGTGCACATCTAATTACTATATTACTGACAGGATTTGAAGCTTATGGTCTTGGATTTATTGCTCTAATAACAGAGACTAGTGCAGAGGGAGCACAAGGCAAGGGTAAAGTAAAGGAGTCTTTATTCTCCATGATTCAAACAACGCAAAGCAACCAGCTGCAACACAGCAGTTAAAAGAAAACAGATACAATTAGGATGTAAGCTTGCACCTTGAGGAAGAGCAGTATGCAGCTCGGTAGTCTGACAGTATGCAACGCCGATGTAAGGATCCTTTGGGCTTAAATAACGACAGGGAAAATAAGGAACAGGTGAATAGAATTAATAGGCTGGCGATTGGGAACAAAGCAGCTGCTATGAGTCTGTATGTGCAGGAGTGGGCATGTCCCTTCTGCTAGATGGCCAGCCTAATGTGACAGAACCTCCCAGGAGGCGGTGAGATCTGGGGGATCCGGTATCTGGGAGGATGGTATCCAGCAATGTTCCTCTGGGCTGTACCTGTCCCAGTCTACAAGGTACTGCAGCTGCCTGCCTGTCCATCTTGAATTGACCAGGGCACACACCTTATAGGCGGGTCCACCCTCCATTTCCAGCAGTGGCAGTGGTGGTCCCAAGGGGTCCTCACTATCAGAGAAGGTTTCCTCCACCACAGGCTGACTCATGGAAGGCCGAGGATGCACAGCTGCTCCCCGGCAAGCCTATAAGTGACTTCATTAATCTGACTGAGTAGAAACTGGCATATTTCGGACACAGCTTGCTGCAGGTCCCACCCGCCCATCTTTTGTAGCAACCCATTCCTTCGTAACATGGGGTTTCTCAACACTATGTATCTGCCTTTTTATTGAAGACAACAATAGCAAAGTGCAAAGTTTCCTCCAATACCTGTTTGCTGCATCGACACCACATCTGGACAGTGGGCTGGTCAGATGTAAGGGTATTCCATGGATACAACGGGGGCTGGTATCCCAATTCCAGTTCTGGGCATATTCTGCCCAGGAGAGGCCAGTACACTATGTCGCATGGTGCTGCTGGCAGTACAGGTGAAGCAACTTACCCAACTTCTGGTTGGCTCTCTCTGCTTGGCCATTAGCCTGGGGGTGATATCCAGACTTTAGGCTCACAGTGATGTTGAGCTTTCCCAGCAGTTCTCGCCATATAGGCAATGTAATCTGAACTTCCCTGCCAGATATGATGTCCTCAGACAGTTCGAACTGTCTGAAGACGTGGCAAAATAGCAGATTGGCAGTCTCCAGAGCAGTGGAGGAATGAACCTTACCATTTTGGAGAACCCATCTATTGCAATGAGAATGATGGTGTTTCCCTCTGAGGCAGGAAGGTCAGTTACAAAATCGATGGCCGTGTGAGACTGGGGACGTTGTGGAGTGGGTAAGGGCAGCAGCTTACCTGCAGGCGGCGTGCATGGTGTTTTGCATAGTCTCCACAGGAGGCGACTTGTTTGACAATGTCCTTGTGCATCGCCGGCCACCAATAGCAAGCACTCAATAGTTGGGCAGTGCATGTTGACCCAGGATGTGCTGTGCCTAACGAGGTGTGTAATGAGGTGTCTGGGTGGAACGTAGAACCAATGCGGTGGGCAGTGAGGATGGGGATTAGCCACATTGATGCTGCAGTCCAGATCAAATTGCACAGCTGCCAAGAAGCAGGAGGGTGAAAGCAATGGCTCTTGACTGGTGGATTGTGCCTTGACAGCATACTGCCTTGAGAGTGTGTGAGCCCTCACGTTCGTCTCCCCTGATCTGAAGGTGATCTGGAAAAAAAACCAAGAGAAAAAGAGAGACCACCAAGCGGAGTTTAAATGTTTCACTGTCTGGATGTACTCCAGGTTTGTGTAGTCAGTGATCACTGTGAAGGGGTGCCGCACTCCTTCCAGCGAGTGACTCCACTACCCAAAATCAAGCTTCATGGCAAGTAGCTCCCTGTTGCTGACTCTGTAACTGCACTCAGCTTACAGGAGTAGAAAGCTAGTGGTCTTAGCTTGCCTTCTTTTACCTGTGCATTGAGATAACACTGCACTGAAGGGCTTGGTGGAATCTGGCTGCTGTAGTGCTAGAGCATTGGAAAATGCAATTCTGAGGTGCTCTAATGCCTTTTCAGCCTTGGAGCTGCACTTTATCTACTTCACTTGTTCACAGAGCAGGTCAGTGATAGGCATGGCCAGGGTATTAAAGGAGAGATGAACTGTCAATGGAAGTTGGTGAACCGCAGGAACTGTTGGTGCTCACGGTGCATCTGAGGTCTCGGTCATTCACCTCCACCTTACAAAGTTGCATGTGTACAGAAACCTCTCAAATGATGTTCCCCAGGAAGCTTACCTCACTGCTTTGGAACCTTTACAGGAGACTTGGTTACACAGGAGGGTGTGGAGGGCTGCCCATGTCAGTCAAAGGAAAGTGAGTAAATTGGAATGTCAACGATATAAGCAATGATGGATCTACCCAAAAACTGCTTTATGACCTAGTTGATGTATGCCTACAATACAGAGGGGGCTGTGGCTAGACCATGAGGCAGATCCAAGTATTCATAATGTCGAGAGGATGTACTGAAGGCCATTTTCCATTCGTCGCCCTCCTTTATCCCGATCGGACACTGTGCTCCCCTAAGCTGCTCAAGGTTGGCTGGAACCAACGGGTACAGGTATTTAGCCAACAACCCGTTAAGACCTCTGTAATCTACACATGGCGCCAACCCACCATTTTTCTTTACAAAGAAGATGCTAGCTGAGGTGGGTGAAGTGGAGGGACAGATCCAACTCTGCTCCAAAGCCTCCCTGATGTACTGCTCCATAACCTGTTCCTCCTCCTGGGAGATTGGGTAGATCCTGCACTGAGGTGGAATAGCTCCCTCCTTCAGGTTGATCGAATAGTCCCATTTATGATGGGGGGCTTTGACAGGACTGAAAACCTCAGTGGAGAAGTTGTTGTTGGCTTCCGGGCTCTTTACCGATGTAGACTAGAGAAGCACAGCCCGGTTGGGGAAGCATTGTTTATCACAGGAGGGCGCCCCTTCTAGAATGCCATTTTTCCGCCAGGATATGTGAGGGTTGTGTATGCGTAGCCAATGGAGACCTAATGAGATTGGCTGACAGGGAGAAGAAAATAAATAAAAGGATATGTGCTCAATGTGCCCTCCGTCTACTTCAAGGTGGACATGAGGAGTGACATGAGTGAGAAAACCTGAGCCCACAGGTCCCCATCAAGCACATGCACATGTGGAGGAGATGGTCATTTCTTGGCGAAACCCCGATCCATGACGTTTCCTCTCGCTTGCATTGAATCCCAGCACCGCCCAGCTGCATGGGTTCTTTGCGAGCTGACTGTATGTGCAGGAGTATTTGCAGGAGTGGGCATGTCCTTCCTGCTGGACAGCTGGCCTACCATGATCGCTGTTTAACAGAGATTAGTTTTTTCATTTGTAATGCAGATCTTTCAGTTTAATTGAAGTCCACAAGATGATTTTTAAACATTCTAGATATACTTATTCCTAGAAAGATGCATTCTTCCTTGTGATGAACATAAAATAATGAACACGTCATGTTTATTTATTAAAATATAAGGGAAATAAACACCCGCTACCTCTCTTTTTCATAGTAATTTACTTCATTAACTTAAGGAATTGTCTTTGAATAATTTATTACCTCATTTCTCCAACTCCTTAGCATGAGCGACAGTAGCATTTTTCTAAGATACCCTGCACAATGACAGCACTAAAGGTGTATAGTAGGGGACATATGTGTGATATGTAAATGCTTTTTCCATCTGCTATACTTTTTAAAAATAAAATCTCTCATTAGCAGGCAGAGGGCAACACACTGTACTGAACGAATGGTTATAAATGCCACAAAAACTCTGAGACCACAATACATATTTAATGATATAAAACAGTTCAAGGTTTAAATCCTGCTAAGAGATTTGCCCCCTCCTACCTGTCAGCAATGTGCAACCCTGTCTGCAGTAGGGACTTCTATGAAACTCCTAGAACTGGGCACTACTGATAGTACAATTCCAGATGGCAACCAATGTGAACTCAAAGGACCCACCTTATTAAATCTCCACCAACTCAGCCCCCAAAATAAAACTTATGTCGGAAAATAATTATACATATGTAGATATAAATAATTTGTGCATCAGGGGATGACCTACATCAGAATTAAAGGAATGGATCAGCAAATAATAAATATATATACAATTTAATCCAATTTGTTTGGGTCAGCCCAGCCATTTCCTATCTTTTTTTTTTCTTTTCAGCTATGAAGCTCCAAAAGAAACCCCCAAAAGCCCAAATATTTTCTGTGGTTGGTGTGTGTGTGTGTGTGTGAGTGTGTGTGAGTGTGAGTGTGTGTGTGTGTGTGTGTGTGTGTGTGTGTGTGTGTGTGTGTGTGTGTGTGTGTGTGTGTGTGTGTGTGTGTGTGTGTGTACACACCAGCAGATTAGGTAGCATTTGTTAGAATCTTTTTTGCATGTTGTTCTGTTTTGACATGCCTCTCCTAAAATGGGTGATGCAGGAAGGAAATGCACACATATTTTGTATGGCTACAATACTCACTGCAGCAGGAAATAAATACTTTATTAACTATTTCTTTATTTAAGGATTTCAAATATGGTGTAGCTTTTTCTATTTTCAGTTCTTTTTGTACTTCTGTATGTTACAGTCGAAAATAAACAATGAAAAGAGTTCAGAATATTAGTTTCAGTTTAAGGTTATTTCTGTCTGTACCTGGTGAACCATTTAGAAAATACAATCTTTTTCTGTATAGTTTCACTGTTGCATTTCAAATGCAGTGTGCTGGTGACACGTAACAGGAATCATTACTTCAATATCCTAATGAAGACATGGTATTCAATGGATAGTATGGGGGGAAAAAATTCTGGGTTGAAGCTCCCACCCTCTGGAGCGCACGCATACAACACTTCTATACACAGAAGAATTCGTCATCAGAATAATACAGTTAAATGAGACAAATATAAATTGTTGTTTATAAGAGAGCAACACCCCTTAGATATTCCTTCTGTCTAGAACACTTAAGCGCTTCTGAACAATGCACACCCAGTTGAAGGATTCATCAGGCAACTGTATCTAATCAACAAACCACTAAGAAAAATAGAGAGAGAGAAAAGAACGAGCTCCCTGGATTACTTGTCTACACTGGCCCCCTATAATTACTTAGAGAATGAAGCAATTACAGAGGAAATTGAAGGTAATTGTGACAGCAGCCACCACCACAATAACAGTTGCATTCATATTGTACTGCATGGTGTGAAATAATTCAGTTAAAGGACTGTTTCAGCATTTTGGCCTTTGTTGGTTAAGGGATTGAACAAACATTTTAAGAGTAACTGATTAGGTCAGTCCTATGTAGAAATTATTGTACGCTAGCTGACTTTATAAGTGCTTAAATATTGCTTTTACTTCAATGCTCTGCTTTGTTGGGAGAGGTTTCACTGTAGTAGATAGATCTGCTGTCTGATGCACATCCTATAGGTGTGCTGGAACTGTATAATCTGCATTTCAGGTTCAGGTTCATGGGGTGGATCATTACTGGCAGTAGATGTCAGAAGTGCTTTGGAATATCACATAAGTGCCCACTGTGTTTGGGATCCATGAATCATTGCTCAAATTCTATGCTCAGTTGATTCACTTTAACAGCAGAACCCAATATGACACAAAGTCAGACATGTAAGAGAGTCAGAGTTCACCAACAAATGGGGACATGTGCAAACTTTCCCTGTTCTTTTTGAGACTTGCATAGCCTTAGTTACTGTTGATAAACTTTAATATCATATATTTCTGTTAGGATCCACGTGCACCCCAACAGCCAATCATTCACTTTAATGAGATGCACAGTTACATCACACAAGTACTTAGGCATGTGTTCCTCCAACCTTGCCCTGTTCTACAAGAAATAGATAAAGCATATGAAGCTTGAAACATATTAAAACTGCTGAAAGCTACTTGAAACCTAGTAAAAATAAAATCCACTAGTTTTAATATCATAGATACATTTGTACTTCATTAGACTTGAATACCATTGCTTCTGCACTTTTGACCACAAATGAAATACATGCTTCTGGTCCTTTGATAGATGCGGAACTTAAGCTGAGATAACAATATCCATGTATAACTGTAACGTTCTCCCTTAGGAACAGGCGAGAGGCAGAGTGCATGCGCAGGGAGGCGATTTATTAAATGAGGGAAACAATCACCGAGGGCAAAATCAACAGAGGCGAAGGGGAAAACACCTGCTGGCCTGGCACGAGGCGCCGGGACGGGCAGAGTGGCCTCCTCCACTCCAGGAGCAGTAGCTGACGGGGTGACAATCTCCGTGCCAGAAACAGAGACCGGCAGAGCAGCGTTCTCTATTTTAGGCACGGAGTCTGGCTGGGGGTCCAGCAGTGCAGCAGACCACAGTAGGTAGGTCCCGACCTACAGCTGGGTCAGACAATGGGCCAGGAAGGACCAGGGGACCAGCTACTTCTGTCAACAGCAGGCCCATGAGGTCTAGGGGTGTGGCTTCAGCAGTCAGTGGCACTGCAGGGAGGTCCGGAGGTGCAGCTAAGGCATTCAGCAGTGGCGGGTCTGGAGGCACGGCTGTGCCGGTCAGCGGCGGGTCCGGGAGGCCCAAAGACGGGGCTGTGCTGCTCAGTGGCGCTGCAGGGAGATCCAGGGGTGCACCTACAGGCACAGACCTGACAAAGGGAACAAGAACAGATTGAGAGACCTCTTGGGTGGCGAGGATAGGCCAGGAGGCCACCACTAGGCCGGGAACAGGCTGGTGACAGGCGGCGTCTCTCGCGCCAAGCTGCGTCATCACTTGTGCCATGGACCGGATCTGGCCGGGCAGCGTCATCTCTCACACTGGGGACCAGTTCTGGCTGGGCAGCGTCATCTCTCACGCCGGGGACCGGATCTGGCCGGGCGGCATCATCTCTCACGCCTCTGGCTGGCTGAGTAGCTGAGAGGAGAGTAGTTGCAGAAGGCAGGTTTGGGGTTTTTGCTACAAACCATGCTGTTAACAGTCGGAAGAAACCCTCCACAGTCCTGGATTCCTGAGCTCTGTGTTGAAATATTAATTCAGCCCGATCTAGTGCTTTGCCCCGAAGAAAGGTCTTCATGAAGAGCACCTCCACTAGTTCGGAGGGATTAGGGCAGGTCAGGTATTGGAGGTAGATACGGCACTGCATAACAAATCTCCCCACCGACTGGTCCTCCCCCTCATACTCACTTGGAGCTGCCATGAGTGAGGGCAAAACCAGGGGCTTCCCATCCCTGAGAGTGGAGAGCAGAGTCTTGAGATAATCCAACTCCACTTCAGGGAGTAATCCAGCGTCCCTTGTTGTATGGCGTGAGAGTTGCTGAACCGAAGAGGACAGAACACGATGTGATGGACTGAGGCTCTCCTGCTGCATTCTCTTTAAATGTGGTCGGTTATTCTGTAACGTTCTCCCTTAGGAACAGGCGAGAGGCAGAATGCATGCACAGGGAGGCAGTTTATTAAATAAGGGAAACAATCAGGGAGGGCAAAATCAACAGAGGCAAAGGGGAAAACACCTGCCAGCCTGGCACGAGGGTAAAACACAGAGGTGAGATAACGCATGAGCGAGGCAAATGACAAGGCAAGGGTGATGACAATAGCAGCAGGCGTAATACTGACACGACAGACAAACCAGACTAGAAAACAAAACACAGGGTACAAATAACCAGGACAATTAGGCAGTAAACAGACTCAGATGAACATAGGAACAGGGAGAACCAAAATACGGACCGGAATAAAGGGGCAGCCGAGGGGTGGCGAAAACGAAACCAAGGAACAGAGCAGGGACGCAAAAGGAAAACAGACATGACCGGGAAACCACGGAAACAGGGATGCCAGGAAGGCAGTCATTCCTGACAATAACCAGTCTTAATTTATATCCTGTGTTATGGTACGCTCCCCTTTCCACATATCACATGGTATCGCCCATCATGTGCTGTGGGAATTATCTGACTGTGACATTAATTATGACCACGCCTTCCTTGTTATACATTTATATACATACATTTATATACATAAATGATGTAAAACAAGGTGCAGGTGATAAGTGTGTATGTGTTTAGTATTCTCTGCTGCTATGTTTATATTTTGTACTTGCTTATCGTTTGTTGTTTGTTGTCATGGTTCACTGGACTGTTGTATGCAAGTGCATTATACTTCGTGTTAATAAATGTCTGTCTGTATCAAGAAGCTTGTGCATCCTGCACTTTTCCCTGCGGCACTCGGGTCGCCACATCCAGAATCCAATCTTTATTAACCTTAATCAGTTTGTCAAGGTGCTTTAATGTGTAATCTTAAACTGATGATTGATGATTTACAAACTTTTCACAGCTTTATATCATCTGATTGAAGAGCAGCTTCCAGTAAACCAAACTCAGTACAAATTTACAGTTATTACAGTTGATCTGTTAAAATCCCAATTAATTGTCTGGGCAAAACTTATACTGTGCGGAAACTTTAATAACGTTGTCTTAGCCCTCACCCAAAGAGTCTTTTGACAAGAAGGACAGAACTTTTAAAGATTTTAATTATATTTAAATGTATATATTTGGTAGATGCTGTTATACAGATCAACTTATGTATATCAGTATGAGAATGTGTGTGCTCTCATCACTGTGGTTTTGCTTGTGCCTCATTCCACCTGTGTAACCAGGTGAGCTACAGGAACACCTGCTTTTAGTTAGATATATAGATATTCAACATTTTAGTGAAGTACACAAGGTTTCAACAAACTGATGTGCAAGCCTTGGTTTCTCCAATATAAAGCTGACTACATCTCTTACAAGTAATACAGTGGACAACTCCGGCAGTGGTAAATAAGGAGGAATGATTCATGACAATTGATCCTTTTTTGCCAGTTATTTTAGTGGCTCTCTTAATAAATTTACATGTAGCACATCTAGAGTAGTTGCAAGCTGCAGTACGACATTAATGAGTGGTCAATTATCTAACTCTCACTCTTGATGCTTTTGTCTTGTCGGTAGGAGATTAGTAGAGGATCCTTAAAAAGGTATGTGGTTCTCAACATCATCCTGGAGGATTCTGAATTGTTTAAACGTAATATCAGCTCCTGTTTTATTTGTAGGATGATAGGTCAGCACCAAAGGAATTCTTTTAGTCTTAACCGGTTGCTCATAGTTCAGTGTGTCCATTCTCTGAACAGGAAAACACGTGCAAAGGTATCATCTATGACTTCCTTAGGAAACCCAGTTTTGAAAATATTCACACATTGCCATACTTTTCAGGAGGACGTCTTCATTCTCACTGCACATTTGTTAAGTCTAAGTAGCTGTGAATAAAGGGATGGAGTTTTTGCAGGCCTTGGAATGTGTAGAATTGTAAAAAAGGTTATTCTCATGCCAGGATGTGCTTTATTACATGCATATTCAAGGGCTACATGAAACATGGAGAAGGAAGATGGTAGACACAGCTGTGTAGGGCTCTGAGTTTGTAATGTAGCCTCTCTGAGATTAGGTGCTGAGTTGAATGTACCCTTTTTTTGTCCTAGGTTCTTTGAACAGGGCATTAGGAGTTAGCACTTAACTGTCTAGCTAGGTTCTTAGATAGACCCTTATGAGTGTACTTGATCTTTAGAGGCTTCATGCACAGAGCCTCAAGTGGTTTCGAGTTGTTACAAAAGCAGATATGTAATGCTTCTCCATTGAGTTTCGAATTTATAGTTTCAAAAGGAGTATCAAAAGTAATTATATATATATTTCAGACACATTGTCAGTATTGTTCTTTTCTTTTTTTTGTTTGGAGTTGTAGAAGCAGGTACTCTGTTCTTTTTGCCTTTGTTGTATTTCTGTTTTGTGATAGGAAGTTAAGGTAAGAGTGATGCATTTTATTTTCTGGAAGTTAGTTGAGTTGGCTTTAGTACATTTTTGTTTGTTGTGTCAGCGTAAACCCCATCCTGAAGAAACACTCCCGTTTAGATTTAGTTTATGCTATTTTATATATTTTCGTGCAATGCGGCTCAAACACAGGTCAGATAGGTGATGACACTGACACGCCACTGGGTGAGCTACCACTTTAATGACGGTGGTACCATGTGCAAAACAGTTAGATCTTAGAACAGGTAAAACAAAGACGTAAAAAAAACGAAGTTGGGTAGTCAAACCCTGGCAGCTTTGTTGCGAGGCAAACAAGCTCCCACTAGACTGCGGCGGCCATTAAACAGCCTGCGCGTATATTGCACTTCAAAGGCATGGAGGACAAAAAACGGGTGGGAAAAAAATAAACACCACGCCGAGCGTGGAAAAAAGGTAAAACAAAGGACGCCATAGGAAAAATGGCAGGCCCAAAGCACTGGGGAAAACAAATCTCTAAAACCTCCCAAACAAAACCAGAAAACAGGGAGGTGCTTTAGTGACTAAGGGAAGTTGAGAGAGCGAGAGAGAGACAGACTTGAGAGGGAAAACTGGAGAAGAGAGGGGGAGTGAAAAAACACCAGCACCCTCGAAGAGCAGTCTGGACTCCCCCTGCTTATCAGGCAAATGAACAGGGCTAAGGGTGCGCGGAGCTCCATGAGAGCCTCGACTGACCTCTGGTCCCTGTGCTCTGCACCTCTCCTGTACGCGATTGTCAATTCGCAACACCAGATCGATCAGGTTGTTGAGAGAGGCGGGAGTATCTCTGTGGACCAGTTCATCTTTAAGCTCCTTGTTGAGGCCCTGGTGGAAAGCAGCTATCAGCACTGTAGGGTTCCATCCATTCCCGGCCGCCATAGTGTGAAAATCAATGGCGTAATCAGCCACCACTCTCTTTCCCTGACGTATATTAAGGAGACGGAGGCTGTCTCTCCTCCAGCGACTGGATGGTCAAAAGTCCGCTTGAGGGCAGCAGCAAACTCCACCGCAGTGGAACAAAGGTCAGTTTGGTGTTCCCAGACCAGGGTAGCCCATGCAAGAGCCCGCCCAGTCAGAAAGGAGATGATGTACGCCACCTTCGCTCGCTCTGTGGGGGACCGAGAGGGCTGTTGCTCGAAAGCTGGTGAGCATTGGAGGAGGAACCCCCTACAACTTCCTGCCTCACCAGCATAGCACTCAGGGGCAGGGAGCATGGCTCTGAATGCGAGATAGGCAGCATTTGGGCTGTTTCTTTTTTTTTGTTTTTATGTCCTAGAAAATGGAGTTAGAAAATGGTAATAGGTGTAGGTAATATGTTTGTGTTTATGAGTGAGCTCTGGAGAACAGAACATTTATGTTTCTGTTGTAGCAGTCATATATTATTACAGTTAAGTGGAATAATTTAAACATATTGACAGAGGCAACAATTTAAGTATAAAACGGCTGATTTGATCCTGCACATGATAAACTCCCACACCGAAATGGTTTCGCTTTATACTACATACAATGGTCTTAAAACAGAAGATGTGTTCATTTAATTTTTTTTGTTATTCTCTATGACACACTCACCCTGTATTTACACCTGTGTCACATATAAATGGGTCTAATTTAATGTCACCAGACAAAAGTGAATTCATTTGTAATCCAGATATACAATAGCAATATAATTATTTCATAACAATTCATTAGAATTTTCTTTAGGCTATTGCACCAAAGGTACATGTAAATATGCACTTGAGGAAAACATGGCAGTCTTACTGGCAAACATGGTCAGTTGGCACTCTTTTTGGTGGTAATTACTGTAATGTTACCTCTAACTGTGAATCTACAATTTTTGTACATTACAGTATATGTATAGCCAATACTTGGTATCCATCACATTATCTCATGTAAATCCATCTTTGTTTGGCACGCTCGCCATTTAAGAAGTTTATGCTGCTGTAGCCATTTAATGAGTCTCTTGCCTCCTTTTGTGGTCATGGGCTCTCACAATGAAATGACTTTCCTAACAAGCCATTGTGTTTTGGTGGATTACTATGAGGTTTGAGCTAAAGGTGCCTTTTGAAATCAGAATCTGGCCAACTGTTGCATAGTCCCAGGTGTTTTGTATATGTATGACTCAAGAGGATGAAAAAAGGTTTCCTCTAAACATTGAGTAACAAATTCTTTTTAGTTCATAAATAAAGTGCCTTTCAAACAAATTACCTTCGAGTTGCATTCCTCACTTTCTAATCAGCATAAGTAAAAATAATATTGTTGGCATTAGGCCAACCAACAAATAATTGGTTAAACAAATCTACTAGTATAGACTCTTATGAAGGTAATTATTATTTGCAAAACTTGTAGGACCTTATCTGAGAACTTAAAATCTTTAGTTGTATTTTTAATGTGAGAACTCATAAAATAAAAATATGAACGTCAAAATTCCAGTTCGCAACCTGTTAAACATGACAGCACAACTTCAAATCTGCTCACCTCAAGTTTTGCAACACATCAGCAGACATCTTCCTGATTCGTGCACTTGCGCACTGAGAGATCAGAATTCGGGCAGGGCAGTAGGGATGACACATAATCCAAGACTGTTCCACTAATAGTGCAAGCATGAAGATTGATATTAAGTAATCAATTTTAAAATATGGTTGAAACAGTCACTTGGTCACAAGTTCAATTGTAGTGACATTATGTAACTAGCTTCTTAGTTAGCTAGCTGTCTAGCAACACTAAACTTGCCCACACGCATTATAACAGAGTTTAGCCTGTCGTAGTAATAAGTAGCTAGCCAGCTAGCAGAGATAACATTCAAAGCATTATATTTGGTATACAGCATACATACTCAAAGTCAAAAGCAAAACAAAAAAGACAAAACTGCAGAGGCCTTCAATCTGTTAAAACAAAGAAATTAAACAAATAACTTTACTGATCAACTAATTTTAAACACATTCATTTATACCTTTTCAACTGAAGGACAAGCCTGTCAGTTAATATGAACAACAGATTAATCCAGTAAGATGCAACATGAAAGGTGCATATCCACCAAAGGCACAATAAAACAAATAGCTCTTCTAAAAAACAAACAAACAACAACAATTCTTTTTTAACTCATTGCAATCAGCAAGACCACAAACCTACTTCCAAAAAGCAAAGCCTACACTTATGTGTGGGAGCTCACCAAACTACCATGCAACTGAAAACAGAAACACAAAAGCTCATGAAATCAGCAAATCTTTTTAAAATAAAATCACATATAGAAAATCTCCCTTTTTACCTTAAGGAAAAATGCACAAAAACCTAAACTACTAATCTAGCAAGTTACACACTGATTTCAAAACAAAATTTACCAATTTATGACATGCATCCAATTGAAAGCTACAGTGTCCCAGAAAGGACACTTCCCCTAATATTATGTGGAAATACTTCTTCCTGCTTCAGTTGTTTTACTTCAGTGGTCTATTAAACAAGTAAGAAAAAAATAAGCTTTAGCATTACAATAAGGAATTAAATAAAAGATCTCATCTAACCTATCTATTTATTTAGTCTGGCTACAATACTACTAAGACTGCATGAATGTGATTAATCATCTGATAGTGAGTTTATATTTTATGTACAGCCATTACATTTAGGTATAGTTAGAGTCTTTTGCAAGCAGCACTCAGTGTTTAAGAACTTGTTATGAAAGTGAAAGTTAGTGGCTGTGGTGCTAAAACCACAAAGATCTCAATATAACCCTTAATACTTTGCTCAATACTTTCATCAAGGCGAGCAGGTTCCTCTGTGTAGATTATCAGACCTTATACTTATGACTTTCACACTCTTCTACTTAAATCAGCTACTCTTCCACTGGTCTTGATTGCTAATGCTGACCATGAAAACACACCCCCTCATTAGCATATGAAGAACTTGCATAAATTAATTGATTAAATAAATAAATAGAACAATAGTTAAAATACATGCAGAAAAAATATAAAAATCATAGAATTAAAAATAATAATAATCCAGAAAATAAAAAACACGACTATATAAATGCAGAAATGAAAGGAAAAGTGCCTACATAAAATTTAGTTAGTTTAGTTATTTTTACTTAGATTAATTTATTGAGTCATTTAATTTGATTTCATTTTAATTGTGGCTGATTTGGTCATCCTTAATTCCGTCCTATGTCAGCATAAATCTAGTGGTGGCCATAATATGTTGAGTTAATGCACATGCCATCCCAAAAGTGTTCCATATCATTACTCCACTCATTTTGACTCAAACACCCCCTCAAGCACCAACTCAACATGTTGCCTCTAAGAAGCTTAAAGAAGAAGCTTTAGTTATTACTTTAGTTCTGTATTGATCAAAAGAATGAAACAAAGATCATAGTGATGGAAATCACTGATTTACAGAGTAGAACTTTCAGTCTACTGAAAGTTTTAGTTTCAGTTTTAGTTCTATACTGATCAAAGGAATGAGCTTAGGATCATATGTTTCAGTCAACACTGATAGTATTATATTACTGAGATGTATATACATTATATACACATTTTATGGCAAAACATAAACTGGTTGTTCGCATTCTATATGGCTAAAATTTTGAGCTAGGATCAACATAATGAAAGTCACAAGGGTATGTTACATCCATTAAACTTAAGGAAGGAACATAGACTGGTCCCTAATATACACAGCTAAAATTATTTTGAGCAAGGATCAGATTGAAAGTTACATTGGGTTGGTTTTCATGGCAGACCGCCTGCCAACTCTGGCTACACTGGTGGTATGGCCCTAAAACCTATGGAGGAAAGACACACTTGCCTTAAACATATGTTGGTGTTACATCCATGGAACTTATGGTGGAAACATAAACTGGTTAATCACATTTATTGTAGTTCACTTTTAACCAAAAACATAGAAACACTATACATTTCAGTCACACATGTTAAATGACATACATGTTTCAAGTTATAGCTATAATAAGATAAAATCTATGAGAATATATAGCTGATTTTCTGTTCCTTAGGTTTTGGCATTTCTGGGTGATCACATTTCTAAATCTGAAATAATATAATATGTCTTTTAGGATTTTAAAGCATAATAATAATTATTATAATAATTAATTATATCTTTCTTTCCTGCCATAGACCCTGTTTTATTTAAAGTTAGTAAGGTCATGTCTGTTCCTGGTTGGCAAAACCCATAACTACACAGTGTGTTAGAGGATCATCTATCTGTCCTGTAATCACATGGGAGGGTTTAATTAGAATTTGAAATATTGACCTTCAAAAGTGATATCCTGTTCAAGTTTGCTGTACAATGTAGACCCCTAAAATCCATGATGGTGCCTGGCCATTTAGCTTCAATAATGATTATTGGTCACACCACATAGTCTTTTAACTTGACACACTCCTTTCTCCATTCTTTATTGGCCTTCCTGATAAAAACATATAAAAATTCAGCAGCTAGAAATCTCTCACAGTAAAAAATCTGCCCATATGTTCTTTGCCCCATTTCTGCTACACTGGCTCCCAGTGACACAGCACATTAAAGGTGAATTACTCTTGGTGACGTATAAAACCTCACATGGTTTAACTCCCTTTTATTTAGCCAAGTTTCTTCAGCCTTTACTCCCCTTCTCATGTGAGTCATAGAGAATTATTTTCTGTGTCACACATAGATTCATGAATAAACAAAATGAAAAAAAATCAAAATGAACTTTATTACAAAGAATAAATCAAATGAACAAAGAATGTCAGTTTTCAGAAGGAACACTGACTGACTGGTGGACGTGTGTGGTCTTAAACACTCTGAAGGACCCTCCAAAGGAGAGAGCAACCTGGGGATATCTCCACTTTCTCCCAGGGCTAGACTTGATTCAGTGGTAGCTCAGTGGTTATGGTGCTTGATTTGTAGTTGGAAGGTTGTTGGTTCAAGCTCCACTATTGCCAACTTTCCCCTGTTGGTCTCCTGAGCAAGACCCTTCATTCTCAATTGCTCAGGTTGTGCTCAGTCATAATTGTAAGCTTATTTGGATAAAGGTGTCAGATAAATGTAAATATGATGCCTGTAGGTTTTAGATAACTACTGTGAGTTTGTTACAGCCAGATATGAGCTGGCTCTATTAGTAAGTTTCACTCTATTCGCTCTATTAGTAAGTTTCACCAGCTCGCATTTTGGAAATTATATTGTAATTCTTATATATGTAGAAAAGCTATATTGTAATTATTATTGTGCATAATCTAAGGTTGTCTTTCACTTATAGAAGGAGCAGTAAAAGGAGTGCAGTTCTCTGAAAACTATATAAAATATGATTCTTCATATTAAACTGCCCAAGACCCATCACAAAGCTATGCAATGATTTGATAGCTTAGTTAAAACTGATAAAATTTGTTGCCTCTTTTGTTTAAAGACTCTCAGAAAAAAACTACAAAAATGTCCACCAAACAGTTGAGAGGTAGGCATGGCCTACTCTGTTTTAAATGAACATTAGACTGCCCATTAGACTGCAATAAGCACTAAAATTACAGACTCTTAAATATCTGAAGCAAACTGAAGGTGAGTCCACAATTCTGAAGCTTAACATTTGAAGTTCTCAATATATCTATGCAGGTTCTAATAACTGTAATTTCTTGAAGACCCCAAAGGACCTAGGCCATTAAGGGCTTTAAACACCAAAATCAAAACTTTATAGTTTATAGTAGGAAGTCAAAGTAAATGGAATAAACCAGGGTAATAAGCTTTGACTTTTCTGATAAGGTTATGAGCTGTTGTAATTCTCAACTTTCCTAAGGGAAGTCTGAGCTCAGTGGTTAAGGTGCTTCACTAGTAAACAGAAGGTTCACAGTTCAAGTCCTACCACTGCCTTGTTGCAACTGTTAGGCTTGGGACCAATGCTCTAAATTGCTGTAAAATTGTTCTTGCTGATGCACACTCAGATTCCTGCCTGATCTCCATCAACCTGACAATCACCATTGCAAACAAGAAAATGCTCAGAACCAACCCTTGATACAATCCCACCTCTGACTTGAAACTCTTTCTGCAAACCTCGTTGTCACACTGACTTCATGCATATGCTGCACCACTCTTATATACTTCTCTGCTACTCCAGACTTCCTCATACAATAACGCACCTCCTCTTTTGGCACCTTGTCAAATGCGTTGTCTAGTTCCACAAAAACACAATCTAATTCCTTCCTCCCTTCCCAATTCTTCTCCATCAAAATTCCAAGCACAAACATTATATGTGTAGTTTTCTTACTTTGCATGAAACCATAGTGTTGCTCACTAAACCCTCACGTCTCCTCTCAGTCTGATCACTAAACCGCACCTCTTCTCTTAATCTTCTTACTAATCCTCACCTCTCCTTTAATATGCTGCTCATTAATCCTCACCTCCCTTCCACCACCTCACTTCCACCGCTCTTCCCTGTAGATTCATGCTGTGACTGATCCGCTTTATGCCTCTGTAAGAACTATAGCTTTGTGGATCACCCTAACTCTTAAAATAATTGGTGCCAGTATGCTTGGTACCACTCAATACCTCAGGCGTACTCTTGCTTTCCAAGATTATGTTAAACAATCTGGTTAAGAACTCCACTACCATCTCTCCTAAACACCTCCATGCCTCCACTGGAATGCTATCTGGACTCACTCTTCATAGTTCTTCTTCATAGTTTCCCTCACTTTACTAACCTCTGCAATCTGATTTGCAGTCCCCACAAAATCTAACCTTCTCTCTCTCATTCTTCAGCACAGTGCTCCTTCCACCTTCTCAACACATTCTCCTCATCAGCACACTACTCTCCCAATGCTTCATCATCCTGACCTGCCCGGTTCTGTCTAATCAATCAGTACAAGTCCTTTTCTGCTTCCTTAATATACTACCTCTCATACAACTCTCCAGGCATCTTTTCCTTAGCCTCTGCTACCTCCCTATTGGCTTTCACTATCTCTCCCTGTAATTTCTACTTTCCTCATACCTCTTGCCATCCCATTTATTCTTTGCCCACCTCTACCTCCATCTTCTTTCCTATACTTCCTTATTTCCCACATAGCAATATAACATTCAGCCGGAACTGCTGAACTGCTGGATGTCCAAGTGGTGCTCAAAAAACAATATAGGGTTTATAGATAAATAGAACACATTCGCGGGCAAGACTGGCCTTTTAGTATCCATCCTACTATGAAGGGCGCTGCTCTCCTTTCCATTAACATAAACCATAGACTCATGACAGACCTAATTAATCTATGACAATCCAGAGCAAAGGCCAGGCAGCAGACAAAGAGGCTAAACCAACTGTCTGCTGGTTGCTACATGATGTCACCCAAAGTTCATCAAATTGACACTGTCTGTTCCTCGAGCTAAGGAGAAATACATAAAAGAACGAAAACCATGTCATAATAATATATTGGTCTCAAATATGATTATATGATATATACTTTATTGTCCTACAGGGATATTTTTCTTGGACTCAACGCACAGAAAAGCAATCAGTCATGCATTCAAATGCATTTATCCCATAGTGTCAACATTTTAGTTCCAAATAACGTATCACATCCTACCAGCCTTAAAAAGCAACCTCTCCAGTTATTTACAGTCCCACCATCATTGCAAAGCCTTTAACATTGCACAGTACCCTATAACTAGCTTTTTGTATTGAAGCAGGCATAAATAAATATTTTAAACAATTTAATTTGTAGAACATGGGTCTCCCACAATATTCTGTGCTCCTTTGAGCAAAATGCATTCATAGATGATCTGAAGAGATTTCTATTGTTTTACCTATGAATTTCATTGCAGTTTTTATAGAAGTAATCTGAGATTTTAACTGAACAGTAAGACTGCCATAACTTGCCTGCATTCCCTAATGAATTAAGCTCCAAAACTGCCTGTTAAAATTTAGCTGACACTTTCATCCAAAGCAACTTACAATCATGACTGAGCACAACTTGAGGGTTAAGGGCCTTGCTCAGGGGCCCAACAGTGGCAGGGCTTGAACCAGTAACCTTCTGAGTATAAGTCAAGCTCCTTAACAACTGAAATAACACTGCCAGTCATTCCCCACATTCTAAGCCTTCTTAAAAATATAGCCTTTGCTGTAATTTGGAACAAACCATCAGCAATTTTCCATGTTAATGCATTATCAAGGTATGTGTATGAACATACTTGGTTAATGGGAGTGTCGTGGATGATCAGCTGACTATGGTGGCCTACTACCTTTGGGTCAAACAGCATCTCTTTTGTTTTATTCAAATGTATTGTGAGGCAATAGTTTACACACCACTGGGCAAATATTTTTACTTCATACAGATAATATAATGTACCAGAATCTTTATATAGTAAACTTAATATTGCAGTGTCATCAGAGAATCCCTTTTTATGTGCACTCTCACCTCATCCAGCATTTAATTTGTGTAATGACTTTCTGTGCTAAATCTAAATATGGTTGGGAATTTTGACTCATGCAGGGCTGCTAATAACTACCATAAATGGCATGTATTTTTGGTTGTTTATGAAGATTTTTTTTTTAATAGTTGTACAATAGTTGTTCAATAATTGAATAGAGTTTTTAAAACCAGATTCCACATTTTATCCATCACTCTCATCAGCCTGCTGACCACATGGTTCTCCTCCTCATCATTACCATCTAGTCTAATTCTGTGCACATAGCCCCCTTTTGTGTACTTATTTTAGCCTGCTTATTTCAGATGTTCTAGGTCTGTCTATCTTGCTATAGTCTGCTCATCAGTGTTATGATCTTTTGACCATTTAAGGTTAATTTTATTCTGGATTGCTTATATATGTTCGACCATTTACCTTTTTTTTCCCTAATAAATAACAGCAAATCCTGACTGTGCAACCAGTGTTATATACATATTCATCATATTGCTTATTCATAAACAGCAAAGAGTTGGAAGTAGTCAAATAGGGCATTGCTATGAGTGTAATGAGCCTGTCATGGCTGGTGATTTTATAGATTTTCAATGACCTTTTCAAATTGTTCTAAAGTATAGTTCTCTTTCTCTGTATAAATGGATGTAAATGTCTGCCATGGCATTTAAATCTCATTAAAATAGAGTATGTACCCATGTCACTGCCAAAGATAATGCCAAGTCTATGAAGTAAGTCATAGTAAGAGTAAGAGTTTGTGTGGATTACGGTAACCATGCAGTGCTGTTTATATAAGCCTTGGTCCGCATCCCAAATGAATAAACTCTGGAATGCCCTTATTGCCCATTATTGGGAATGCCCCAATAATTAGATTTGTTTTAAAATAAATACTCTAAAATAATAATATGCATGGGAATTGGGGCAATGTAGTTATATATTCGAGATTAAAATGGATTGTATAAATGTCAGTGACTTCATTTATTATAATTTTATGAATATTCAGACCTTTTGGAGACAAACACACACACTAATCTGAATTTCAATTCAAAGTTTTTTGGTACATTTATAGGGACACAATAGGGAAAAATCAGGAAGTAGATGCAACATGAAAAAAAGGTGAAAAAAGTTTAAATCAGTCTATGGCTCCTCATGCCAATTGTACTGTTATTGTACCTACAAAGACACACTTATATAGTCCTAAAATTGACCTGACTAGGATTGCTTGTTAAAAAAAGAACAAATGAAACTCATTTGTCCCATGATGCATGCTTATTACCTCTCCAATTCTATAGCCTCTCACTGTCCATTCCTAGGCCCCCGTCACTCACACATTAAGCTGTTAAACAAATGAACATCCTAATCAAGCAAAGTTGTCTTGGGGCACTAATCAAAGACAATTTTATTTTTACCAAAAATACAATATTTTACCCACCCTGTACTTCTTACTGCAGTCAGAATTGAACCATCCTGGTTCTGATTTCAGCAAAAGCCTTGATTATGTCTTCAATGTTCAATGCTCTATAGACTCTGTTCAATGGAGATCAATGCTAAGTACAGCAAGAAATGTTTAATCAACTTTAAAGAGGAGAAGCTTCTTTCTCCTGGAGCAACAGTGATAGGAAGCACAGAGCAATTAAACTGCCATAAGGCTCCAAGAGAACCTCTTTGTAAATATATAACATATAACATATCTAACATCTGTAGGAGAAGAGATGTGATCTGGCAAAACACAGACAGCTGCCCTCATTTCCAGTACCAGGTCTTGGCTGCTAGGTCTTCAATTTCTTATATGGCTCCTCCAGTGTGTCCTCTTCACCTGTCTTCTTCATGTCATTTGCTGAGTATAAAAATCTAAACAGAGAAAAAAACTCAACTTGTGTGAACCTTTCAGTACTATATAGTGCTGTATGAATCAAGGGAAAGAAAAAATATTGGTTAAAAAGTTGTTCTGGCATAAGCTTCCTCATTTCCCTCCTTTCTGAGTTTCTGCCTTTCCTTCATAAAGGAACTTGTGAGCTGCTCTTCATTTCATTGTTGTACCACTGGGAATTTCATATCTATCAGTAATTTCTTTGCAATTTTTCTGATGAAAGGCTGATGCCAGTCCATGAAGTACATGAACCCAGTAGTTCATGGAGAAACTGTTTAACATTGTCTGTATCCCTCTTCATTGCATCAATTGCCATATTAGGGCTCTGTAGGAGTTTCCTTACATGGTTAATGTGATACAACACATTATACCAGATTGCAAAGCAGGGAATAAATCCCCATGAGACCAGCTCCTTACACAGATTCTGTGTGGAAAACTGTGTCTATCCATCCTTTTTCTCTGCTGCATGTTCGGTGAGCGCAGATAAGGCCTCCACCATCTGGCATAGGGCTTTTACACTGTCAGTACGGAACTCCCACCTCATTTGTGATATAATTTTCAGTGATTTTTATTTGCTGTTGTTGGATTGACCAGTGCTACACTGAGGAGCTGAGAAGGTTGTAGGCTGAAGAATACCAAAAAAAAAAAAAAATCACAGACAGCATAGACGACCTGGCAGTATCAGCCACAACAAGGCTCGATGAATGCCTGCTGTAGGGAACACACAATGCCTCTCTGTTGATCTGTAGCAGTCATTTCTGGACCCCTTGCTTATGTCCCATCACACTGCTGCCATTATTCCCAAGACTGATGACTACAATGTTCAATTTCAAGTTTTTGAGCTCCTCAGTGAGGGTATTGCACAAGCCTCTCCCTAAAGTGTCTGGAACAATGAAAAAAAACAACATAGTGCTCTAAGATGGATGCTCTCAAAGATGACTCACAATTTACAATGCATAGTACCAGGGACAGCTGTTCATTGTGACATGTATCTGGGGTGCAATCCATTACTAATGAAAAGTATTTGGCCTCCTTAACTCTCTCTACAACTGCATCCTTTGTTTTCTGTCCAACTAATGCAATAAGCTCATTCTGGGTTTTTTTTTTTTTTTTTTTTTTTTTTTAACTAAAGTAGTGATCTTTGATCTCTTTTTGTCAGTCCTTCTAAGGTATTCACTCATGACAGGATCAAACTGTGCAATCAACTCTATCTGGACAAGAAATTTGCCATTATGAGGCTCAATTGTTTTGTTTTTTTTTATGAATGAGCTCTTAGTGCCTGATTGTATTTAGACTGCTTAAGAAGTTCTCATCCAATCATCACAATGATCACATTCTACACTATTTCCATGTCAACACAGAACACCCGTGGTGATGTAAAATGATTTAAAAGGCAAACAGATATGTCATTGCATTGAAATGGGAGAAGGGGTAGGGGATGTTATTCAGCCAACCACAGGACAAATCTACAGACGTTTACCAGCCCAGGGTTTATTAACTCCATTCCTGGTGACCCACTGCCTGGCAGTTTTAGGTTTTCTCTGTTCTAGCACACCTCATACAGCTCACCAACTCATTATCATGTGCTTGGTATGTTGCATTAGGTGTGGTGGCAGAGTACATTCAAATCTTTGCAGGGCAGTGAAACAATGGCCTAGCAGACAAAATTTTCAGAAAACAGATCAAATCATTAATGACATAGTTGTTGCTGTAAGTAATATTATCAGTTATCAGCAGTAATATTGTTACATAAAAGTGAACTCTACTGTACCCTGGTACCAACAATAGCTTAAAATGGGTTCCACCATTAAATATAGCATAGCATTTTCTCACCCCCAAAGTCTTTGTGTTGATAGCTTGCGCTGCCTGGTGAGCTACCGGAGTGCAAACAGGCAACTAGCAGTAAATAACAGGTTTTAAGATGTTCATTTTCAGTATTTAATAGAAAAAAAAAATTGTATCTTTTTTGTAGCATGTAGTATGGCTACATCACCAGAGAGAAGGTAAATGGTTACTAGATCAGGAAGAGGCAGCACAGTGCACAACAACAGACAGGACCAATGGCACGGCTGGGAGAATTTAGAGAAGTGGAGAATCACCTGGCCAGACTTGTAAACAACAGATGTTACATTTATCTTGTAGTGTCTTACAATATCCTTTGACCTCTGCAAACCCTTGGAGAGTGGGTAGGTCAAGATGTAGATTATGTGCGGAGACTGGTACATTTAAGCATATTTTCTCAGCTTGTAAAGTTGTGACCTTATAAGGTTGTCAGTCTGTAAGGGATGTTACACATGGAGGCATAATTAGGTGCTTAGTTCCTTGGCAAGTGGAACAAGCTTAACTCTTCTAACTCTTCTCTTTTTAGTGTCAGTAGTAGAGCAATTAGGTTTGTGCATGGGGTGCAGTGTAGTGAAGAGCTAGCACAGGCTATGAATATCGGTAGATGGATTAAAGCGTGAGATTAGAAATTGTCGGCAGATGTCGGTAGGAAAGTACAGGTTCCACAGCATTAACTACGCCGATGCCCGATATTGTAGCATCTACAGAAAGTAAGTGGATAGTTTACTTTATAGAACTAACAATTACATTTGATCAGGTAGTTTATTACATTTTTTTTAAGGAAGAAGCTGAAATATGCAGACTTGGTGAATGAGGTGAGAGAACGTGGGTGGCAGGTACATATTAGGGCAGTTGAGAATTGGTGCTTTGGGGATTTGTACCTGTTTGCTTGTGGAATTTGGTATTAGAGGCCATGTGCTAAGGTTTGCTGTAAAGGAATGAAGTAGCTACTATATATCTTCTGCAGGCAGAACATCAGAGCAAACCTTAGAAAAGTTTTATGATGGAAGGAGAACTGAAACCTTCTATACTGGAGAAATCAGTTAAGAGTTTAGATAAATTGTGTAGTGCAGCATTAAACAAAAAAGAGGAAGGCTAGCACAAATTTGCATGTGGAATTTGCTTTAAAGGCTGTAAAAAAAAGGGAAGTTATGAAGGAATTATTGGAAGTAGCTGAAAGGGCAAGTCAGTGGCTATGGATGATGAGAGAATAAGATATTGGGAAAATGAAATGCTGCACAAACGCTCTCTTCGGTACAGAGACGAAAGTGCATGGGAGTAGACTGTCATTAACTTGGGGCTGGGTATATCCTTAGTCGCTGGGGAGGCCAGTATGGATTTTACAGTTTTGGAAGTGATAGGCTACACAAGGGTAGCTCAGTGAGTATAGGGATTTTATTTTAATGTTTGCTGTTGATGTATTGTTTAAAGTCCATATGGAACCTGCAGCACTGAGCATGCATTAAAAGTGCAAGTGGTACTTTGTATGATCTTAGTCACCAGCGAGGCCAGTATAGACTATAAGATTTAAGGGGGGATTGGCTGAGGTTTGGTAAGTTGCAAGATTGTGGTTTAAAAGTGATCTTGGAAGAGCATTGGTCAGGGACTGCACACCTCATTGTTGAGACATCTGGAAGTGTCTTGGGCTTCAGTGAATCACCAGTGAAAGGAAGTGCCTACCTGACAAGCCCTATGAAGATCCTATGAGGTAGTGGGTTCTTAGAGGTTACTATGAGTGATGTGAGTGGGCTGAGGCCTTATGTGAAACCCTAATGGTTTGACAGAGGATATCTGTCATCTCATCCTGTGTTTTATTACATTATCAGGAAAAGTATTACAGTCTCAAAAGCAATGGTGATAAAATGACAAGGCTCGACTTTAAGATGTTAATGCTTCTGCTTAAACCTTGGCATATACATTTAATGCATGTCTTATTAATAGTAATGTATCTTCCTCATGTAAAGGCATTCTCATTCACATATCAACAAAAGCTATACCAGAGGGCACATCTGCATGGAGGGACATTTATTTACTTCTATCTCTATTAAAGACCTTGATTAAGTGTTTGCTTTCTAGGATGTTTTGTTTTGTTGATATTGGAATTCAATAGGCCTATATTCAGTGTCAAAGTATGATTAAACATATTTTCTGTTTAAAGACTGACTGAAGATGATCATGAGTGTGCAAAATGCCAATTTTTAACTGTTTTTAGACATGCCTTTGGCACATCATAACATATTGTTATGGTTAATGCGATAGAAGAAATAAAGATCCCTAAGATCTATAAGAACATAATGAAAAATGTGTACCAATGTTCCTTTCTGGAGGACTTCTGAACCAATACACATGGAAGTGGGAATCAAAACTGGATGTTTACAACCAGATGTTGGTGGAGTGCTATTAATTTCATTCTTGCCTTAATAATTGGCTTAAGTGACAATGTATACTCCACCCCAGATTCTCTCTCCAAATCCAGTCCAGGGTTATGTTGATGACCTTCTCATTTTTTCAGGAGACACAAATTTAAATCAAGAAGATGCTCTCTTGCACCAATAGATTCCTAAAATGGTCAGGTCTAGAAATTAATTATAATAAATGTGCAGTCTTTTTACAAAATAATGAGTATGGGAAACCAGTGGAATAGCAGTAAGACTGATCAGGCTCCTGTGTTCAACAACTTGGGCCTGTCCAATATCAGGGTGTTGTAGGTACCATGTAGACCAGGAGGTGGCAGCACCCTCAGCAATGTACAAAGCAAGCTTGCATCAAAGAAAAGGTGGTGTGTTCATTCAACAGCACATAGCACTCAGGTGTTTAAATACTTTTCACCAACAGAACTTCAGTTTCTCTGGTTTTACATTCAAACATGTTTAGACTTTAAATAAAGGTTTCTTCATCTGCCCCAGTTGAACAGTTAACTGCAAACTGCCAAAAGGTTTATTTCCTAATTTTCCCTTTATTGTTTATATTATTGCTATTGTGGTGACAGTTGTCAGCAGAGGAGGATGCCTCCCCCCCCCCCCCCACCCCTTTGAGTCTTGATTCCTCTCAAGGTTTCTTCCTCATGCCCTTTGGAGTTTTTCCTTGCCAGTATAGCTTTGGGCCTACAACGCTAAAAGCTCTATCACCATACATGTGTAATTTGGCATGAGGAACAGAGAGCAAATGAGCATCGGCAGACCGGAGCAACTGTGAGGGATTGTGTCTGGACAACAGAGTGGAGAGGTAATCAGGAGCCAGACCATGTAAAGATTTAAAAACCAGGAGTAAGATTTTATACTTTATGTGATAATGGACCAGGAGCCAGTGTAGGTTTTTTATCCTGGGGGTTATGTGTTCCCATGATCTGATGTCCGTGAGAACTCTTGACACTGAATTCAGCACATATTGGTGCTTCTTGAGAAAACTAACAGGGAGCCCAAAAAGAACTGAGTTGCAGTAATCCAGTCTGGATGTAATAAAAGCATGAATTAAAGTTTCAGATAAAGAATCGTGGAGTGAGGGATGCAGTCTGGCAATAATTTTAAGGTGGAAGAAGGCAATTTTGGTGATGTTATTAATGTGGGCCTCGAGAGAGTGGGTAGAGTCCATGATAACACCAAAGCTATAAACCTGAGTCACAGATGAGGTGATAAAACCTAGTATAGATATAGTGGGTTGACCAATTTTCTTGAGAGTGGAAATAGATGCTACGAGAATGGCTTCCGATGTATTACTATTAAGATTGAAGAAGTTCAAAGACATCCAGTTTTTAATGTCAACCAGGCAGCTGCTCAGTGAGTCAGGAGGCAGTATATCAGAGTGCATGGTGCAGATGTAAACTTGAGCATCATCTACATAACAGTTAAACTGAAGACTGTGCTCTTGGATAATATCACCAAGTGGAAGCAGGTAGATTATGAAAAGAAGGGGGCCAAAAACTGAACCCTGGGGGACACCGAGTGAGAGCAAAAGCATCTGACCTGAAGCTCCCAAAAGTGATGAATTGTTGCCTGTTGGTGAGATATGACCTAAACTAAGATATTGCTGTGTTAGTGACACCAGTCCAGGACTCCAGAATTATGCAACAACACATAGTGACAGACTGTATTGAACACCGCAGTAAGACAAAGGAGGACAAGGATATTCACTGGACCAGCATCAACTGCCAATAGTAGATCATTCATGATCCTTGCTAGGGCAGTTTCAGTGCTGTGATTTACTCTGAATCCAGATTGAAACTGTTCAAAAAGGTTGTTGGAGGCAAGATAATCCTTGAGTTGGGCTAAGCATTCCAGAATCTTACTTTTATTTTATTGAGGAGGCCATCAGGCACTTTTGCCAGCTCTGAGAGAGATTTTTAAATTGTGATCAAAGACAGTAGAATTATACACATATGTGGGCTAGGGGATTCTCATAGGCTAAGTGGCCCCCTATGGCCCCCTATGGGGTGGTAATATCCCAAGCTTGCTGCTGTACCCTGAATAAGGTGGTCTCGTTCATAGCCTGCTGGATAAGAAAGAACAAGGGATGAGCATCAATATTTCTCTTACCTTCTGAACCAGCATCAGTGCTCTCATCCTGGACAGCAAAGGTAGGGTGGGGAATAATGTGTTGAGCCACCTATCTGTTCTGGGATGTCTGGCATACCCCCAGTGCCTGGTCAAACCCAAGATAGTCCTCTTCAATTAACAGGGGCACAAACAAGGTTGGGACAAGGCTGGTCGTGAGCACCTAATTTTCTTGTTCATTTCCCAGCCAGAAATCCCCTTGCACATCCCCTTGAAGGTATAAAATTGGTAAATTTTCTTCAGTGGGGACCAGTCATGAGGCGGAGTTGAACCAAAAAAATTGCACTCCTGGAGTCAATGAGAGCCCAGAATCTTGGCTGTGCAGTACCAAGGATCAGAGGGGTGGGTGCATGAACACTGCAGCTAGCAATGTCCCGATCCAGGTTTTTTTTTGCCCCTGATTCTGATCTGAATACTTTAATATGGATTATTGGCAGATACAAGTCAGATCTGATATTTTCATAGGTGTGTGGACGGTTTAGCTCTGAATACCCATGAAATGTTAATTTACACCTGATCCAGAATATTGATCTCTCCTGTGGGGAAATGCAAATGTTTGTGGAATTATGGCATACCTGATTGCAGATTAGAATTTTTGAAGTCCTATGCTGTCAGAGGTGCTGTCGGATGGTTGTTTACAGCATTGTGCAGCTTCCTAAATGCTATCTTAGCATTTGGTTGGATGCAAAACCTACAATGGCATAATTATTAATGTAATGAATTCCCTCTGGAGAAAGAACCGTCTGCCTTTTAATGTTAAAAATTCTAGATCTGGAGAGCAATGTTTGTGGCAGTGCACCAGCTGTTGTGAATGTAAATGCATAAACCTCCTCTTTTGGTCTTCCCCAAGTCCCACATCCTGTCCACCCAAGTCGGCTAACCCAATAGCGGCATCAGTTATAGGGAGTATCACACACGGCTCTGTTATGATGATAATCACATAGCTACGCATGTCCTGTGGGGTGATCTGAAGTCTGATCTCATCCATCTTGTTGGCAAGAAAGATTCTTGGAACAGCCGGTCTGTTCACTTCCCCTGCTTCTGCTTTTTTGCCCCTGCACCCCCTTCATCACCTTCATATTCTAGCTCCATAGAGCTCCAAGCAGCGAAGGATCTTAAATGAGATATCTGCTGATTGGAAAATGTAGTCTTTGTGCTGATCTACTATGCAAAGGAGCTGTGCCAGTTATACGAGAGACTCACTGCTATTACTCTGTGAATGCACAAACATAAAACAAAGCAAAAACTTTGAAAGTAGGGAGGGCATCATGCTGCTGCATCTACCTGAGCCACCACCTTGTAGTGAAGTTGACGGCAGTCTCGTGACGTACCCACTTGGTAAGTGTGGGCCTTGTTTCTGTTTAGAGGAAACTTCTCATGCTGTTTGAAAATATTCTAGTGTTTGCTGCTTCAGTGCATTTTCATGAATGAGTGAACCCAACATATTCGATTATATGTTTTATCTTCAGTTGCTTTTTCATGTTAATTGTGTTAAAGGCAGCAGTGATGTGGTGAGGCGTTCAAAAGCAAAAAAATGCAGGCAAGAGTCTAAAGAAACACAAAAGGTATTTAATGGCAAGCTAAAAGTAAAAGACAACACATATGATTGCAAAAAGACATATGGGAAGACACAGGTGAAGTGAGGAACACTGCTGATGAGAGGGCATGGCAACATGTGGGGAAAGAATTGTAAACAAAAGGCACATGGTGACATGCTGCCAGGACAAAAACATGAATTCATGTGGTGAGTATCACCACACAGATGAGGGGTAGAAGAGGGGCCCATGACAGTAGCTGTTGCTGCCACCATGCAAAAGGTTGGCTTTGCAAACTGTGCATATAGCTGTTGCACTGTTTTCATTTTTCCACTCTGAATAGTTCCAAACTCCAGACATTCTTTGCCTGCAATCATTCTTAACTACTTCAAGCTGTGGAATATTTCCATTTATGGCATGTGTAAACAGAGTGCGCATTGATAGAATAACACCAACGAGGATTGAACAAGGAGGACTGAATATGGATCAGGGTTAAAATAACTGATTCCTGATCTATTAATATATGCTCAGATATTAGCACTAATACTGATTAATAGTATTAGCACTAATACTGATTGGATCATTTTAGGACATCCCTAATTACAGCCCTCCAGACAGGACTTGGATCACAATTGGGGAGGTTGGGGTTCTGGCTTTGTAGGCAAAAGGTTCATCACAGGGGTTGCCTGTCCAGGTAAAGCCACCTTGTCCTCGGGAGTTTATCCTTAGCTGGACTACTGCTTCTCTGGAAAAGAGTGTAAGTATGGGGTCCCAGTCCTGTCTATTATTTCAAGATGGAGAATTCCCAAAGCACTATAATCACTCGTAGCTTCCACCATCTGCTTTGGGTTCCTTCAGCCTTTTAGACCCACAGTTTTTCTTAACTCAGGTTCCAGTGTCCTCAACAACTTGTCCATTGACACCCACTCCATGACTTGTTCTGCATCCAGAGCATCAGGCTGCAACAACCTCTATGTGAGATGAAGTAATATGACAAGCTTATATGACCAGTGGTGATACTCAGTTGTGTCTGCAGCAAGACCTAGTCCCATATGAGCCAGGATTTCCTCCATGTCATCATACCTATTGGCATGGGGATGGTGGCAGGAAAAAGTATGACACTTGGACCTCATGTATGAGAAAGGGTGTGAGGATTTCTGCCCACAGTTCATCACAGACCTCCCATTCGACTATGCACTTGAACAGGCACAGGTGTGTGAAGAATTGTGGTTTTCTTCACATCAGGAAAGGGTGGAGCCACAGCCAGACATCGGGTGACTAGGAGGTTCTCAGTGATATCTTTCAGGTCATAAGATAGCTCCTGTGTGATCTGCTGCTGCAGTACATTGATCACTGGGAAATAAAGTGTAATTCGAATCCATATTTTCCACAGTCCTGGGTAGTTATGATCACTCTGGTTTGAGATTTTATGGAAAAAAAATCCTTAATTAATGAATTTATTAGGGTTACTCATTGACCTATTGTATGCATTCTCCACCACTGCGAGCATTACTGAGCCATCAAGAAACACAAACTACAAAAGAAATAGGTGGTGAGAAGGCTATAATTAGTCATCAAATCAAGAGCAGTAATGAGGTTCAAGTGGTAAAAAGGGGGAGTCAGTAACAGAGCCATACTAATGCCATCTGCAATGCATAGAGCAACACCTGAGTCTGACATAGCTTCCTTAGTGGGTCTTGCAGACGTCTTCTTGGCATGCAGTCTTCTTAGTCATCTAAGGAGTTGTATGGCAGGAAAAAATAAGCAAAGAAAAAATAGCATGTTAGCAAAGAACATTCAGCAAGAACAAAAATCTGTGCATTGAGCTGCAATTTTGTGTGGCTCAGTGATGGATGGGTAAGTAGAAACAGGTGCAATGAATATGTGCTACCAGCTGTGTCTTGTTGCTAGCCCCACCCTCTAAGCCATGCTGTCTCTGCTGTCCAAAACTTTAAGCACCATGGACAGCCCTCTTTTGGCATGAAGGTTCTTGTTTGGCCAGGCACCAGTACTCTGCCATATGCTGGTAAGCCAATAACAGGCAAGCAATAAACTAATTATGCTCACTTGAAATGGAAGGAAGGAAGGAAGTAAATCAAGAAGGGGAAAGAAATTTCTGTAAGCCAGAGTTAAAAGTGCTCGGCTATTTATTTGAAAGACTTAATGAATTTACATACACTCTGACCAGACATAAGCCAAAGAGGAAACTGAGGAATAGTGAGTAAAATGAGTGAAATTGTTTAAATATCCTGTGGCTTTGATTTATTTTTTAGTAGTCATACATTTCTGACAAAAAATGTTAACTTCTGCCATTTTATATTTTAAATGTTGGCTTATTTTTTAGTCCTTGACAATGTGTACATGTGCTCAGGCTTGCAGTGCATGGACTTTGCCTTGGAGGACTGTAAAACAGCATGCACATTTAGAAAAGATGCTGTTTTCTTTATCCTTGAACTATAACAACTTTTGTGAACTAACGAGCTGTACATCATGTTAGACAAATGAAGAAAATGATGCTTTTTTTTAATTAAATGTGGAATCAAATAAAGTATTTGTGTGATTGTATGTGTGCAAGACAGTGCGCCTTACATTCAAAACCATTGAATGCATAAGATTTAGGTTAATCCACAATGTTACTATACAGCCACTGAGACATCTTGTCTTCTGATCACAGTAACCCACCCAAACTTCAATCAGTTCACATTTTTCTCTAATTCACCTGTAAAAAAGCGTTCTGGTCCGAGTGTGTTTGAGGTTAGAATAGAGCAAGTATGACTGTTTGGGGCATCTATAGGGTTCAATATATTGGTATTATTTGTATATTTATTTAAACTACAAGGTACGCTTCAGTGAAGTGAAATTAAAGGCTTTTTATGGATTTTTTTTCAAGTAGATATTTTACCTTTACACATTATGCACTCTGTAATCTTATTCTTACATTTTTTTTATTTCTTTCCATATTTGTCTTGGCCATTTAACATTTAGAGCCAACATTTATTAAGCTTTAGATCAAAATAATACAACTGTTAGGTGGACTGGGCCATTATTATCACTATAGTGATGACTGAATAGCAATGCTGTACCTATCTTTTCATTTATGTAAGGCATGTAAACATTCAAATATAATCAACATGGTATATGTACACACACACACACACACACAGAATCCTGCTGAACAGCACTCCTTCTTCAAGATAATTTAACACACATTTAGTTCAAATCCAGGTACAACGGAAAAACTGGCATCCAGGGCTCAAAATTCAATTCATAGGTCCTTTTTTTCACTTGTAATTCAACTCATGAAAAGTTCCACTGTTTCTCATAAAAAGACTTTGTACTGAATGTAAAATATTTCCAATGGAAAATGCAAAAATTAAGTTACTGTAAATGTAGTTACAATAACATATAGGTACACTTTAATGTAGAAAGTAGTTAAAGGAATTTTGGGATTAAAGATTTTGTTAAGCATTTGTAAAAACTCTACATCACTCTTTTGTAACAATCAAACACGCTCTCTTGCTCTCTCTCTCTCTCGCTCTCTCTCGCTCTCTCTCTCTTGCTCTCTCTGGCTCTCTCTCTCTCTTGCTCTCTCTCTCTTGCTCTCTCTCTCTCTCTCTCTCTTGCTCGCTCTCTCTCTCTCTCTCTCTCTCTCTCTGCTATCTGTATACAAATGTGTACCTTCCCATTCTATCTTGCCACAAATAATTAACCTTCAACCATTTAATCAACCTATTGGTTCTACTAAATGTGCTATTGATTTTCTGTGTTGTAAGAAACTAGATGGTCACATGTTCACCGTTGCCTCATTGTTGTGGCATCTGTGCTTTGATTGACACCTCCATGTTCCCTACTTTGTCCCTGGCTAATGAAGTGAAGCAACACATGGTCCTTTAACTTTTTATCAAAAGGTGGCTTTGTCTAAAAAGCCAGATGTCAGGTAAGTGTCCTTTGCTTTTGCACTAATGTGATTGATTTATATTGTGTGCTTAACTCTAATAACCTTGCTGATCTGTTGAATTGCCAATACCATTCTTTACCATAAGGACACAAATAACGGTCAAGCTTTCATTATTTAAGCAGATGTATACTTTCAAAGTAGATTTTACAAAGGGTGAAAACAAGAAAATAAAAAAATTAAGATACAAATATAATTGTTAATATTGAAAAAAGAGAACACAAAGAAAATTAATTAATTAATCTTCTGGAAATGCACGTTTGTTACAAAATAACATGAGCATAAACTCAAACTCTCCTTGGCCTACTGATAAAACATTTGGTTTTATCATAGCTCATCATAAAAAGCTAACACTAATGTAGGAATAAAGATGATTCACAGCACACCCAAGCCTCCTGTAATAGCTCTGATGTACAATCTCCATCAGTTCACCTGAAGAGGTACAGGTGAGGTAAGGATGCAGTTTACTTCTAATGTAGTTTACTTGTAACAGCATTATTAGGTTTAACTAGCTAGGCCACCCGCTAGTTTATTTTTTGCAGGTTACACCTCCAGAGAAGATTTGGGAATCAATTTTTTATGATTTATTTATAATGATTACAAGCAATAATACAATTTATAAATTTGTCCTAAAATGTAGTAATTGTGAAAATACAACAGACAATTAAATAGAATGAAAAGCCACCCCCAAAATAAACAAAATAAATGAGTAAATAAATAAACCCAACCTACAAGAAAACAGAATAAGTTTATATAAAATAATGTAATAAGAAAAAAGCAAGCAAGATTTTGCAGTGAAATAGTGCAGTGAAACAGTGTAGTCATGCTGGCTGTCATGAACAATTTAAGAAAGGGTGCAATCTTTTGTTAAACTTCCAATCGGAGCCTCCAAAAGAATATTTGATTCTTTCAAGTTTCATAAAATAAAGGGCATGCTTTATCCAAAGGGTATGAGACAATGGGTGAGGGGTAAATTATGAGTTGCCTTGCAAGTAAGGTCAAAAAAACAATTAAGACTGAAAAATCTGAAGGCAGCACATGGCGCAGTGGCAAAAATTTGAAAAGGCTACTTAATTGTTAGCTGGGAATGTGTGTAGTTACTACAGAGAGCAAATCAAAAACAAAATTGCAGAATGAGGAAAGGAAATTACAAATCCAGAACATATGTAAAAGATAGGCAGGACTATGGTGGCACCTGTCACACTAAGGGTTAATACCAGTATATATATGAGCCAGTTCGCTTTTAAACCAGTATATTGTGTACAAACATTACACTGTAGAACTGCACGTCGAGCACAAATAGATGAGATGTGCCCTCAGTCCAGGATCATTTACAAAGAATCAGTGTCTGTATGTAGACCTTGGTATCAGTTGGCACAAAGATACCAGATTCAGCCTTCACCCCTTAGTATAAATAAGGACAGGTTTAACTTGGAACAGTATTCCTATCTTGAGAGTCCTTTTCTAATATTGTGTGAACAAAGAGCAGGAAAGTTAGAAATGTTTTTAGAAACATAGTCAAGGATGAATGAACTGGTTAGCCGATTAATTTAAGCAAATATTCCCTCAATATTCATGTCTTTTACATGTTTGATGCCATAGTAGCCCATAACAAATAACTCCACTTCATCATGTCAAAAGTATTACCTGCCTCCAGTGAAAGAATAAATTCTGGAATATCTGAATCAGAAGGACTATGAAATATATTCAGTAATTATCTAACATGAGAGGTGTGCTCTAATACAGTGAGATTTATCAGTGTCAATAATAGAAGGGAAAACATGCCCTAAGCATTGTGGAAGAACCTAATATCAGTGCATGGTAAGGAGATTGAAAGTTACTACATTGAAGGGGTACCTTGCCCTTAGGTTTAATGAGGAAACTAGCCTGAGGTAGGGTGGAATGATGAAGGATTCAAATAATTCATTAAACATGTTAAGCAGCAATGGTGCTAATTTGTTTGGGAACATCCCCATCAGGGCCTGCACAGTTTCCCTTTTGCATTAATTTTATGGAACTTTTAATTTTGTCCATGGTAAAAGGTTAATTTTACTTACAGGCAATTTCTGAATTAATGTTATGGAAATTTAGAGTCGATGAAAATATCCAATTGTGTGTTGTCAACTTTACTCTCGGAAGTGTGCAGATCCATATAAAGATTCATAAACTGATAGTTAATTATTAGTGGATTAACTGTGATGGCATTGGGAGTGTTTATGTAAGTAATGTGGTGCAAGATTGATGACTAGCAGTATTTTTAGTTGCTTTATCACCAAACTTAGTAATTATGAAAGGGTTTTTTTGTAACATTTCAGCTGCCACTTTAGAAGCTAGAATGTCACATTCCTGAGATCTGAACTTGCAATACATTGGACTCACTGTATGAACAGGAAACTTCCAGGTTGGGAGAGAGCCCAAGTATCAGTATTCCTGCAGATGCTGCTGGCCTGCAGTGGACTATTTCTATCCTATCTCCTGATTAACTTCTTTCCCCCAAACCTGTGAGTATCGAGGTTAAGCCCAGCTGTGATAATGGTTTCCTCTGTCTCCATGTCTAAGGTCTCTGAAGCCCCTTACTCTTAGCTCATAACCCAGGTCTCAGTGGGGAGGCATCCAAGATTTTTTTTGTTCTGCATTAAGATCTCAAGGCCCATCAAGCCTATCTAGCATGGCAGTGCAGGCTGCCTGTTGGTCTTCAGGCCTGTGACTCCTGTACCTATTCTGTAAGTCCCTGAGACTCCAGTGGCTGCCCTATTGACCATCCAGACTCCCGTGGCCGTCCCGCCGGCCTTTTTGCCTCCCGTGACCCCTGTGGCCATTGTTCCAATCTCTTTGTCTACCCAATGTTTTTCCTTTCCTCCATTCCTTGCACTCTGCCTGTTCCTGATGTTGTTTCAGTCCCTGTTCCTATTATTGTACCTGTTCTTGTTCTTGTATCTGTCTCTGTCCCTGTTTCTGTGCATGTCTGTTCCTGTCCATCTTTGTCCCTGTCCTGATACCTGCGGTCCTCCAGTCCCTCTTCCAGTCTTCTGTTGTCCAGTGTCCTTTTCAATCTCCCTGCCCTTCATCCAGATCCAGTACTCATCTTGTGACTCCTGCTCCTTTCTCTGCTTCTTGTATCACCCAGTTCTTGTTCCATCTCCTAATCACACCTAGGCTCCTGTCAGTTCTGCTTCTGTACCAGTTTGTACTACTTAGTTCTGTTGTGCCTGGTTGTTGCATTTCTTGGTTTTGTTTTGTGCTTTGGAGGGGTGGTGTCTATTCATGTCTGTTTAGTATGCTCTCTGTTATTAGTATCAAGTTTGTTACTTTGCTGGCATGTGTTTACATACAAGTTTCACGACTTCCTCCTCTAGTGTCTCGGCTCCTACCATGTATCCTTTGTTTTTTTTGTTCTCTGTCCCCTGTGTTGTCATTCCCTGCCCTATATTACACATGTTTCTTGTTTCAGTAAATTTGTGTATTTATACCCCTAATTTTCTTCTCCCTTTTGTCAGTTCTGGTCTTTGCTTCTTTTAAGTTGTTTGGATCTGTATATTTTGGTTTGTTGAATCTGTTTTGCTTTCTTTTCCTTTTTGTTCAGGTCAATTTGATGAAACACATCAAATTCATTTATTTATTATGTTGTCTTCATTCACTATGAACCTTTATACAAAATAAGCCTGCTACTCAGTGAAATAAATGTAACTTTTATATAACTGTATGGAAACTTGCCAAAAAGAAAAAAGGAAAATACAAAAGCAGTATCTGTAAATTAATAAAACCTGTATGGTTAAGTTGTGGTATAATTAAAAATGTTATTACATTCAGAGAAATTGTCACAAATTAATAAATAATGCTGTTTAATGTGATCAAATTGTTTTTAAAAATATGGTTACTTGTATATGATTTTGCTCTTTTTTTTTTCTTTTTTTTTTTGTGAATCACAATGTGGGTTGAAGTTTTTTTTCCATGGTCACAGGTGATCTGTGTTATGGCACTATTGTGTAATGAACCCCTCGGTTCTCGTGTACCGGGACTCTGGCTCGAATGAGGACTTCCTGGTTGAGACTAGCCAATTGATTCAACGTGCGGCAAACGCAATAAAAAGGAAAGTTTTTTTTTTATTCCGTGGATTTAATTGTGTGTGTGTGAAGCAGATGCCTTTGATGATTACTACTTAATAGGAGCTCCAGTTGCGAGAGACATCAGAATTGTGAATGGTCAGTGCAAGGCTAGCATTTGACCAGCTGTACATGCAATTTGGGATTAAAAGGAGCTATATATGGACTTTAAAGGGATCCTGGCCAGGTCGCTTTCATACCTGCGTTTGTGTTGTGGTGTGTACATTTTCTCTTTTGTAATTTGGTGGGAAATGCCAATTGATTTTTCTTTTTTTCCCTTTCCGTTTGTTACGATTGGATGCATTGAGAGAGGATGGGTTGGGTGAATTCCATGTGACGTAATTAACACTTGTGTGCACCGCTTTTACCGCTTAGTTGATATTAAATGTTTTGTTATGTGGTTTTATAAAATTGTTGGGATTGATTATTGCTTTTTTACATATTGCTTGGTAGAATGAAATTGTGACTTAAGATGTAATTGGAACTAACTGATGCTGTGAAGTCACTTAAATCTCTCCTTTTTATGATGCATCTACCTTTGAATGTCCTATTGTGCCATCAATTTATTGGGGTAAATTCATCAAGTGAGATTCAGGCCTCTATTTTTGTAAAGTTTAGCCAAGGACGTTTTGTATTTGCCACGTTGCTCTACATGCTGTAGTCATAGTAGAAGCAGATTTTGAGGCCCTGAAACAACAGCTCTCATCACTGAGCATCATGGTCACAGATCCAGATAACTGATTCTTTAATCTTGTAGTGGTGAATTAAAGAGGTTGAGGTTTCTATGCAGAACAGGTTTGGGTATGAGGGGTGAGATCTGTCAAGCTCGAGAGAAGAATGTGGGCATTTGACTGCCAACTTTGCTGTGATGACTCAGTGGTTAAGGTACTTGACTTGTAATTGGAAAGTTAGTGGATCGTGGTTCAAACCCCACTACTGCCAAGTTGCAAGTGTTGGGCCCCTGAGCAAGGCCCTTAATCCTAAATTGCTCAAGTTGTACTCAGTCATAATTCTAAGTTGCTTTGGATAAAAGTATCAGCTGAATGTCAGGGATACTGGCCTTCCCAATGACTTGGGTAGGCCGAAAATATGAATGTTCTGATGTCCAGGTCACTGTGCTGTTGCTTTCTTGGACAGCAGGCTAGCTCTATCCACTTCAGTTATTGGGCAACATCCATGACATTGGACTTGAGAGGTGAGATGCTGTCCATGATCAGTCAGAGCAGAGTGAATTTTGTCTAAATTTTTGATACCAGTTATTTAAAGGAGGATTTGAATTCGGCCACCAGTATGTCTGTGTTCGTCCAGTGGCCAGCTAATCTCTGCCATGTTTATGCTAGCCATAGATGAAGAAGTTACTTATTTGTCTGTCAGCCTGTTTTCCCCTCACTTTAAACATTGTGCATTATATGTTATTAGTACCAATAGTTAAACACATGCTTTTAATATGTGGAAAAGTTGAGGTTAGAAATTATTGAGAAAGTGGGAAAGAGTCACAAATGCATCTACACCATGTGCTGCAACCCATAAGCCCCTCTGGGAATCAACATTCTTCTAGTCATCTCAAAAGGTATCAATAACTTTTTAAAGAAAGCAAAAAAGTGTTTATTTTGCATTCATGTTTTATTGTATTCATTTCTATTGATGTTTATAGAGTGCAAATAAATGCTGTTCAATACATATAACAGAATTTCTTGAATGGCCCAAGACCTTTGCAGAGTATTGTGTGCAAATGTTCACCAGTCAGTTTGTTAGGGAGTCATGTGGGAGCAGTACAATGTGTAAAATATAAGGCAGACATGCATCAAGAGCATTGGTTAATGTTCACATCAATCATAAGAATAAGAAAGAAAAAAAAAACATTTTCCAAGTGACTTTGACCATGATATGGTGCCTGAAGCAGGTTTGAATATTTTAGAAACTGACAATCTCCTGGACATTTCACACACAAACGCTCTAGATTATACACATAATGGTGAAATAGGGAAAAAGTACCAGTGAGCAACAAATTGGGACTGGAAATGCCTTGTTGATAAGAGAGGTCAGAGGTGAATGGCCAAAATGTTTTAAACTGACAGGAAGGCTACAATAATTCAACAAATCTTTCCAATTGTGGTAAGGAGCAAAGCATCTCAGAACATACAGCACATAGATGTCATTAGTCCCTCCCAGGTTCGAGCTTCTGTGTTTTTTCTGTCTTGTGTGTTTTTGTTCCCTGCCTTAGTTTCGTTTTCTACCCCCCTCATTTGATTACTTACACCTGTCCCTCTTTTCTACCTTGTTAAGTTCATGTATTTAAACCCTGTCGTTTTCCCGGTGTCTTGGCTGTTCATTGAATGTGTTTAGTTAATTGCATTTGCATGTTTATTTCATATGGTTGTGTTTCTTTGTACTCTGTGCCTATGTGTTTATCCTAGCCTTTGAGTTTCCTAGCCCGAGTTTTCCTAGCGTCTTGTTTTAGCCTGCCTCCCTTGTATGCCTTCGTGTGTTTTTGTTTGTTTGATCATGTATCCACGTACTCTCTGTGCCGGCTCTTTGACCCTGGACTGCCTTAAGCACTCTGATTCTGGATTTGCCTCTATTAAAACTTGCTCTTCTCCACACACGCACCACCGTTACAATAGAACCTTGAAGCAGATTGACAGCAGAAGACCACCAGTTACACTGTGTTAGATGTCTGAGGCTACAGTGGGCACATAGTCCTTGAAACTGGAAATCTGAATAATGCAAAAATGTTGCATGAATCATGAATGTCGATTTCTGCTGCTACATGCAGATGGTATGGTCAATATTTGGCATGAACAACATGAATCCATAAACCCAACCTGGCAAGGCAGGTGTTGGTGGTGTAATGGTGTGGGGAATGTTTTTCTAGACTACTAGTATCATCTGAATGTATAACCTGATTACTGTTGCTGGCCATCTGCATCACTTTATGACCACAATTTTCCTTCTTTATAATAGCACTTTCAGTATAAAACTGTCACAAAGAACAAGTTCTCAAACTGGTTCCATTAATATGAAAGTGAACTTCAGTGGTCTCTCCAGTCACCAAATCTTAATCCAATTCTTAATCCAATAAAGCACCTTTGGAATGTGGTGAATGGGAGATTTTCAGCATGAGTGTACAGGTGACAAACATGCAGCAATTATTTAATGCAATCTTGTCCACATGGACCAAAATGTCTAATAAATGTTTCCAACACCCTGTGGGAATCCATGCAATGAAGAGTTGAGGCTGTTCTGAGTGTAAATGATTTCTAATAAGAATGAGTCTAGTCTACCTAATACAATCACCAATGAGTATATACACAAAATTATATTTCAGTAGATTATTATTGTGGTTATACGCTGCTCTGAACCACACTGCTCCTGTTGTCACATCCCTGGACATTCCATCCCTTACCTGCATTCACAGTCACCTGCTTGCTAACCAGTGGCTGGCACCTGCTATGCATTCCTGATGCTCATTCATCAAACAACCAGTGTACTATAATTACCCTCATGCTTGAGAAAGTTTTGTCATGTTCTCTGCATTGTCCAAGCCTTTCTAATTTCGAGAGCGATGAGGGTAGAGAATGGTTGTGTGTGTGTGTGAGTCAAACTGATACAACAAAAGCTACCATGACTCCCTCTAATATCCCTGCTTCATGCATGCTTGTTCTTTACTTTGTCATATAGTCAATAATGTAAGCATTCAGATTATTGATATTTTGTCTGTTAGACATTCCTCAGAAAGTGAAAATAAAAGAAATTCTACTGAGGCTTTTTTTCCTTCCCATCCAAACAAAAAATAAAAAATCCATTAAGCTAACCTCTTAATTTTGGACTGAAAATGGCACTGCAAATTTATATCACTATGCACAAGGAATCCAGCAGGAGAGACACACCCACTGACACACACACAAACACAAACACACACAGCTCCTGCCATGTTCCTATGCCTTGTTTGTCCACTTCCACAGCTGCGCATTGCTTACCCTTACAGCGCCAGAACCGATGCGCCAAGTTCCCCTGCTCATCTGCATCTCAGCAGTTTGAGTGTTTACTGCCAGCTCATTTGTTTTTTTTTTTAATTGTGCACGGTGGCTTCTTTCTTTGTTGTCTTTATTGTTATGAAGAATAAAACAGTCCTTATTTGCATTCACTTTTCCCTCCTTTGCTGCTACCGTCACAATTTATTTTATTATCCAAGTGTCAACCAAATATTTTAAATAAATATTTATGTTTATGATGAGAGTCTTCATTTACATTTGTTTTTACTTTTTCTTTTCTTCTCTTTTTTTTTTTTTTAACTTTTTGGCATTTTTGGTATCTGATAGTTGTCTATTGCAATTACAATACATCTAGATATGTGCCATATACTGATATGATGCCATGGGCTACAGCCCCAAAATTAGAAGGCACAGAGAAGGATCTTTGTTACAAAACCAGACAAAGTGTGTGGAACCAGGTGCAGAGTCTTAACGGGAAACAAACAAATCCAGAACTCAAATCTGACAACAATAATCAAAGAAGCAGGGATGGGTCAACAAAACCAGTAGACAAAGAGTAGCCAGACAAACAAAATAAAGGGGATAATTCAAACTCATGGTGATTAGATAAAAGAGGGGTCAAATCTAGTCAGGCTAATACAAACAGAACCAGTGGCAAACTACAAGTAGAGGCAAGCCTTCACAACTTAATTATGCCATTTGAGTATCTTAAATACATAGCTGCTCATGAATCAATTAATCACAGGTGATGGCTAAGATGACAGACAAGGGGGAGGGTGTTCAATACTCTGAGTCCGACCCCTGATGACAAGAGGTGTTGCCCTCCTGAGCTGGTGTGACACTCGGATCATGCTGAAGAGCTCAGTAACTTTGACCTTACTTCTGTCATTGGATGGCACCTTTACCATGTCAGTTTGTGAAATGTTTTGGCCAACTAGATTTGCCCTGGTAAACTGTAACTGCTATTATTGTGAAATGGGGTGCAACTCCAATATTAATGCCATGGCTTTATTAATGTCATGGCTGACTTGGCAAAAGTGGCATTCAATGGCAGTAGTTTTGACCCCTCATTTGGTTTTGTCTGTAGTATGGCTTTAGTTTTGACCCCTCTTTTAGTTTTGTAGTTTTGTCAGTAGTATGGCAGTAGTTTTGACCCCTTTTGTCTAATCACCACGAGTTTGGATTATACTCTTTGTTTTGCTTGCCTAGCTCTAACAGGCTCATATATGTCGAACAGGGTCATAGTTGTGTGATTATTAGGTGTCCATATATTTTTGACTATGTATTACATAGGTATAAAGTAACCAAAACAGCAAAAAATATACAAAGAACCAAATCAGTCAAGCAATCTAATGGGGTGATTAACATCAGTCCAGTAGTCAATAATACTAAGGTTGGCAAGGACTGGGGAGCCATATGTGGTTGTCTGCAGACCGAAGTTTTTCAACTTTTCAACTTATACTAAAATATGTTTATATATTTAAAGGCTTGTATAATAAACTTTTTAAGTATTCGAAGGGCGTCCTACACAGACTGCATTTGGGCCAAGAAATTCTGGCTATCCCATTGTAATGCACCCCCTCCACCCCACCAAAAAAGACAATTGTCACCCAGTGTACTTACTGTGTATGTGTGTGTGTGTGTGTGTGTGTGTGTGTGTGTGTGTGTGTGTGAGAGAGAGAGAGAGAGAGAGAGAGAGAGAGAGAGAGAGAGAGAGAGAGAGAGAGAGACTTGTCTGATAATTAAGGCATTTGTATGATAAATAAGGTAAAGGGAAAATAGAAAATGTACAGTATAATTATGATTTTGCTAATCTAGTCCTAAAATCCCAACTACACATTCTTGAATTTCTCAGTACCTAGCCATTGTGAATCTTGGTGTCAACACTGGTTTCAGAACTGACAACAATGGCATTATGGATTGGGGAACGTTACCATACAATCACAAATTCAATTTATAAATGGGCAAATACACACACACACACACACACACACACACACACACACAAACACACACACACACACACACACACACACACACAAACGCCAAAACAAACTAACAAAAAACACACATGCTAAGATTGGGTCCCTATACTGGTAACAGAAACTAGTGTTTGTAAATAGATGAGCAGACCAGACACTACAGAATCTCCAAAGTCTTTTTTTTTTTTTTTTTTTTTTACTGTATTATAAACAGAGGGACAGCCCAGTATTTAATTTGCTCTTTAAAATCAGATCCAATGTTAGTTATTCACAGTTGCTATTATGGCAAACATTAGGACTCAATTTGGATCTTTTCTGTTACAAAAGCTCCATTTTACAAACAAAACCAAATACTTTTGAGTCATGGTTGATCAGCCAGATGGAACAGATTTGGTAGATAACAGTTCAATCCATATCCTCAGTGTCACAGATGTCACGGAACGCTCGCCTCCCGCGAGTCACGGGGTTTGGCCCGCCACGTGACTTGAGAAGATAGGTTTGTGGCCACGCCTGCATACACTCGTACCTCGTCTTGTTTGTGTATTTAACCCCTTTTTAGAGTGTGCAGTATCGTTGGTGTGGCGTGTGGATGTCGAGATTAGTCTTGCTCCACGCCCTTCGGCACTCGGGCCACATCGTTACAACGGGTGGCCGGCCATCCAGCAGGAGGGACACGTCCACGCCGGCTCAGGATCACGGCACACACCTGCCCCAATCCCAATCACCTTCATATTAAACATACTCACCTGTTTCACATTTCACTCCCTCGTTATTGAAATCTACAGGTCTCGGAAGGCAGCGCTGCACATTAGTGGTCTTACAACTGAGTATACGACGGAGCTCCACTCTGCCTTACGGAGTATATGCTTATTCTTTGTTTTTTATTCTATACTACGTGTATTCACTATGGACAATAAAAAGCACTTTCTAGCATCCTCGTCTCTCGCTCCCTATGTATCGCCACTGTCACGCTCAGTCCATAAAGTAATTTATTAAGTCACAAATTCAGATTCAGTGCAAATAGAGTTCCACCCCCTCTGATGCTACAAAACAACTCTACTGATTTGATATAGGCTACACATATTTTTGCCTACAACTTGATACAAACTATCCTATAGGCATACTTCTACACAATACCTAAAATATAATCAACCTAAATGTATAAACTAACTTTAATCCTATAGAGATTTTAGCCCAGGTAACGATTTAGGAAGCCCACCGTGCACCAGCGCTGTACCCGCTTTGGCTCCATCTGCCTGCAAAACAGGCTTACAGATGTCAAGTCCTGTTGTAGGAACGCCTTACGAGGCAAGAAGAGGAAGTCTCTAGACTACGTTTGTGCACTTTGTTGCTACTTCCAGGATATCCTCCCACCGCTGCAGAGATTCGCCTAGTTTACCTCTAGCGGCTATCTCCAGTGCTCTGGCTGAAGTTCTCCTAATGACAGTTCTATTAATTACTGAGCAGAACACTGTTCTTTATAAAGAGTTATTGGGTGGAATGTCTGTTTTATTTTGTCCAGAAGCCTTTCCTGTGTGTACTGCAAATGTTAATGCGAGTCTTTTGCGTGAAAACATACTCCGTGCTAACGGATTTGGATCAAGCATTTAAAATATATATTTTTTTCTGCAAGCCAGCGATGAAGTTTTGAAGTGCGAAAAGCACGTCAACGGCTCTTGACTGACCGTGGGTGAATGCTGCTGGGTTAGTCCTAACAGGGTAACTGAATTTCTATATTGTTGCGAACGATAATGGGGAACTTCGCTGTATCACGCAACGCACACGAATATTGGATGCAACCCGCGTAACGGTAATTGACTGAATAAACTGTAAAACCAGTTGCATTCATTGTCTTCGCTGGGTTTCCAAGGAAGTGTTTGTGGTTCTGGCTGCATTTGTGCCGTCTTGCTCATCGCTCATCGTTCAGCCCTGTGCGCCCAGTCTTGGAGGAATTATGCTTCAAAACTGAGAAAAGTCCAAAGACAGAATGACTTATTGCGGCTTCCGCGAATCTTCCATTTCTTTATGTATAATAGCTTAATGTTTAACATTTTTGCCTTACAAATATGATGAAATGGCAGCCCCGGAAGAAGGTAAGAGAAGCATTTAGATCTATTGCTTGCATACATTTCTCCCGAGAATTTAGGAAAGTGACCTAAATTTTTATTGAAGACCAACTCTCTGACTTTGCTTTTCCCTATACTACTGTGATTTAAGCGTCTTGTGTGTGGACGATTAGTGTTGACAAGTTTGAAGAGGTTCTCTTTACACGCAACTAGCCCTTTAAAAAAAAATAAAAACAAATCTATTTTTTTATCGGAAATACTATGATGGAATCTTAGCAAACATAAGTTGCTCCCTGTTAGCGTAGTGAATGTACATTATGTAAAGTCAATGACTGATTGATCCAAAGATCGGTTAAATATACCTGACACATTTTCCTTACAGTGATCTATAAAATGTATCGCTGAGTTAATATATATTGTTAAAATACATTCTCTCTCAAAGAAGTTTGATAAGCTTGTTCTTATACAGTATTGTTTATATTCGTTCTGTTGCCTGTATCAAAGCCTTTTAGGGACAGTTAAATTAAACCTCTCTAGGCTAGATTAACATTTAGGCTATGCATGTCCGTTCCGCACATGTCTTGAGTTGATAAATTACACTAAACGTGTTGTTGTAACCAACTGTGGGTGAATGAGTGTGCATCGTTGAGAAAGCATGACATATTTTAAGGTCCCCATCCGGCTGCGGCTCGCCTGAGAAAGCAGTGGTGCAGATTAGCGAGGCGTGCCCCATGACTTAATCACACGTGCACTATAACACCGGGGGAGGGGGCCTAAATTGTGAAACTGGTCGAGCCGCAAATGAGAAGCAGGGTCTATCTTTTTAAATATTGATTTTATTGATGTGGAAACGCGGTGGTTTGTTAGCTGAACACCATAAATATATAAATATGTAATACATGACTCATTTACTTAATTACATATTAGAGCTACGATACAATGTGTCTCTTAGACATAAGAGGTGGTCCTGAGGTTTCCAAGAGTATGTACTGGCGCGAAGAGGTGCTTTCCTAATCCTTCCATACTTAAGACTGGTATATCGGAATTGGTATGGTACACTGTGAGCAAATCGAGAGTAGTTGATTTAGTAGTATTGCTATTTAGTAGTATTTCTGTAACCACTGGAATTTGTTACATAGAGAAGGGGAGAAAGCTTCCATATCCACTCACTGCAGATATGCTTAATCCATAAACACCATGTCGATGCCAGGGTAGAAATAAATACAATCTATTAGCACTCACGTAGATGCTATTAGAAGGGATATCTTAGTCTACAAGGCCCATTTATTATCCTCTGGAGCACATTTTAGTAGTGTTTTCATAAGTGTGTGCTGCATTCTCTATGCTGTTGTTTACCAAACAAGCCTTTATATTGTTGATCGACAAGAAAAAGCTGTAGAGCTTTTCAGGCCTACACTGACTGATTATCCTTTATTATCCTCCCTCATATGATATGTGAACATTCAGTGATTAGTAAACAAACCTTGATCAAGGTTGACCATATCCCTATATCAGACAAAGAAAAAGAAGTAGGTAGCACTTTGCTGTCAGATATTATTATATCTGCTACCAGAATATTTAATCTGAAGTCTTTGCCACAGCTGACAGCAACCTGGGCAGAGAAAACAACCACAGTATTCGTGAGCCAGCAAAAAACTCTGCGAGCAATTACTCCCTTTGACAGTAAAATATTCAGTAATCATTCTGGCACATTTTATGGCATCATCTTGCATGAGTTGACCAAAACACAGATCGTGTTATAAATATATAATTTAGCAGGGGTCAGTTTGAGGTCATTTTCAACATTTTGGGAGACAGTCAATGAGAGTGTGTGTGAACCTTTGTTTGTTTATGAGCAGTTATGAAGAAAGGTCATGAAAGCAGATGAGTGAGCTGCATCGGTAACCCACATACAAATCATCATTTTCGGATAGTGCAAACAATAGTGCTGTAATAGCTGTGGGCTTACAGATTTATGTATCTTCCTTTTTGAAAAAAAAAGGGTTAACAGACTAGGCAAGAGGTCTTAACAACATAGTCTAAGTGCAGGTGCTGCCAACATGTCTCCATGATTTTATCTTCTTAAGTGATTCCATACATCCTCGTTTATCTCAGTCCACAAAACCCATTTCTAATCCTGTGGGTCAGAGCACGTTTTATGGTAAGTGGCTTAAGTGGAAATTGAACATCTCTGTTTCTTTTTTTTCCTCCTTTTTTCTGTAGTCCTGCCAGATGCCAGAGTAAATGTCTTCCTCTCGACTCTGAGACATATGTTTGAAAGCTGCTGTTGTCTGGTGAAGCGGAGTAAGATTAGTGAATCTTGTACTGCTTTTTTTCTGCTAGTCCTGACCTCAGGAGGTAGTCTTAGTCTAGTGTATTTTTTCTTTTGATTTGATTTTCTTTATTTGTGAAGTATCAACACACAAGCTGGTTATTAACCTCCCCACAAGAGGCTTACCAATCCAGGAATGGTGTTTGACTAACTGCTGCTCTGTGGTTATGAGCGTAAGGGGGGGGGGGGGGGGTGCGGTACGCAGGGCCTGCTTTAGGGGAACAGCGTAATGATACACAGCATTAAAGGTTGGTTTATCTAGAAGCTGTAGGGGATACAGCCTTCAGGGAGTCAGTTAGTGGGAACATAGATAATGAAACCAATAAGAAATCCTGTCATTTGTATTACATTTCTTCTGTGGAAATAAAACTTCAAGTCATTATTTAGAAGCTCAATTTCAGCAAAGCAAACTACATGTAATGACAGCTATGTATTACAAGTATTTGAATAATTTAAAAAAGTTTTGTTTGATAACTTGATCAAGTTTTGTTATATTGGTAAATTCTACTACTAATCAAAGGAGGAGGAATATATAGTAGAATATCTTCAAGTTCACTGATAGAGATGACACCACCTATCTTTGTTTTGTCATATTCAGTTGATAGAGGCTAATATATAAAGTGTGATGGTGCATGCTATGTATAGGAGGGTTACACACAAAACTGAAACATACTATAATTAGTAATAACATAATGTAAATATGAACATATTCTGCATTTAACCTGTGCTCAAAACCTAAACTGCAATTGTCCCAAAATTTTAGGGCAGACAGATTATTCTTTAAATTAAAGCAACAAATTTGCCTTACACTGTAAATTACACCCAAGATGTAAGAGAAATGTAGGACATAAAATACATGCATGCACCACATGGACAAGCCTTGAGCATTCCAGGAGGGAATAAGTTAACCATGGAAGACCTGCAGGCTTCCAAAGATGGCGGGTGGGTAATTAATGGGAGGTAGGAGTGGCAGTACCTGCTGTTCTCTATGCAGTTGGGTATTTATGACCCAGTGGGGCAAGAGGAACTCAGGGCAGATCCCTGGCCCATCCCTAGGGAACTTGCATGCAGGAAATTTATGTGCTCTTCTCCTCTTCTCGCACTGCTAATCCCATTCCTCATCCCCCGAGACTGTTGGGACTGAGCTGGAGCTATGTGTGGATCTATAATGGTGTAGGAAGTTAGTGGCTGATTGTGAGTGTTTGTAACATCTGTGTTGATTTATAGTTGTTTAGGGGTAAGGGTGTGTGTTTGAACTGTATGAATGTGTTATGGTGTATCAAGGTGTGTGACCTTTTTAGAAAAACCCACTGAGGTGTCTGTGTGTGTGTGTGTGTGTGTGTGTCTGTGTGTGTGTGTGTGTGTGTGTGTGTGTGTGTGTGTGTGTGTCTGTGTGTGTGTGTGTGTGTGTGTGTGTGTGTGTGTGTGTGTGTGTGTGTGTGTGTGTGTGTGTGTGTACATGTGTGCCTGCTTACTACAGTGAAGGATCTGTTTGTTGGCCTGTATGGGAAGTACTCATGTCTTGATGACTATTTGTGTGTAATAGTGTATTTCTCTTCTGAGTCACCCAGTGTCTGATCCTTCAGCCGCTGTGGACATGTGGACATGCTGGAGTAGCACTCAGCATGAGTACTGTGTCATGCAGTGACAAAAATGGGGCCAGTAATGCAAGTCCCATCAATCCTCATCACCTACATGTGGAGGCCTACATAGACCTCAGGACAATATTTGTGCATGTGTGTGCAAGAGAGAAAAGGTGTGTGAGGTGTTTGAATGAAAATGAATTAAAACATTTGAATTCAAATGTTTTTGTTGGCTCACAACCCTGTGTGCAAATGTATTGTGTGTGTGTTACATTGTGTATGTGTTGAGGTTGCCATGGTTTCCTGATTTTGAACTGGGGCATGGTGGTGTTACACCATGCTTTCACAGCTTGAACCACAAGGGAATATTCTGAAATGTGATCGATATGCTGACCCAAGCACACCCCAGCTCTCTGCCCAATGGACTGGAAAAGACATATGGCAGTTGTGGGGACATACATCTTGGGCTTATAAGGGTAGTTCAAAATAATACAAGATGGACTAAATAAGAGTTAATTTAGCAGCTGATGATTTTATTTTAATATATGCATTTTCAAGTATATTAAGTACTGACATTTTTGTCAATCTCAAGATATTAAGTATATTAAAGTTGTAGTAAAGTATAGTATAGTTTTCCATCTTTCAACATGATCCATGTTACCGTTAAACCGTGTATGTGACAAAACCTTATCAGGATATCAAACAGGGATGATTCTACACTGTATTTTACTGTAATGAATTTAGTGCATTTTGGCAATGTCTTTGGTTGTAGAAGTTGATGATGGGGGGTGATGGGGGGTGCACAGACAGCTCTTTCTTCTTTACACTCTCACACACACCCTAGTGCACATACTCACATACACATACATACACATGCACACACACACACTTACACAGATGCCATCTCCTTAATTTGATCTGCTTTTTTGTCACAGATGGTATCAGTAAGACTACCAACACCCAGTTTGTCATAAGTGTGTATATTTTGGAGGTATGTGTATGTCCATGTGGAGACTTGTGAGTAGTGTGAGTACAGAGGGCTTCTTTCCAGTTTTAGAATATTCAGGGATGATGCCACATTCTTCTTTGAAACCTTTTCTCATAAATTTAATGATCTCAAGTGGTTATTTGAGTTACTCAGTCCAGTTTCTGCCCAATTAAAATTACTTGGTCAAGTAAAGCAAAATTGTGGTTGCTAAAACAGAAACATTAGAATTTCATCGTTGAATTGAGATAAATGTGATTTTAGGTCATAAGAGATCAAAAATGTACTGTGGTTATAATTTGACATGAAAATCACATGTATAGAACAGCCCTTGACAAAAAAAGTCCATCACTACCATAACTATTTCTGTCTGCCTTGACCATGTTGGCACTAATGTAAGCCCTAATTTAGTCATGAATCTGTGTGTTTCTCTTTCTCACAGTTATGAATATGGGTTAAAAAGTTCAAATGGAATCAATGCATTTTGGCACAGCAAAATGAGAAAAAAGCCTTGTGCGAGCAATTCTTTCCTTCTGTGTTATTGATGAAAATGGAGAAAAGGTAATGGTGCAGACTGAAGGTTTGAAGTCTTGTTATGCTTAAGTGTTTTTGGCTGTATTTCTAATGGGGTGATAATTATAGATGTACGTGATTTGGCACAACATGTGTGAAGTTATAACAACAACAACAACAACAACAACAACGACAACAATAATAATAATAATAATACAACTTTAGTTATGTACCATGGTGCTATAATAATAAGTGTCCCATCAACAACTGATGGCAACACTGATGGACCCTAACATTACACAAAGCTAGTAAGTGTAATAGTTTTATTTATAATAATATATTCAGATATACTCAAAATCCCCCAAAATATAAAAATAAGAAAAATATAAATATTGTGTTACGATCTATCATTTAACGATCCATCAGTGTTGCCATCAGTTGTTGGTGGGACACTTATTATTGAAACACCATAGCGTTACCATCAGTTCACATAAGCAGTCTTTAAAATGTTTCTAACTCACTTGAAAAGGTAATGTTATTACTTTTTACCATTTACTAACTTTTTCTTATCAAGTATTTCTGTGACAACACCCACGGCAAACAATTAGATATGCATAAATTTACAGAGTAACTAAAAATCCCAAGATAACATGAACTTTGAATGGCAACTACAAGAGAGACAGATATTGTGGTGTACCCAATTGAAAAGCATTTTTCAATGCTACCCTTTAGTGAAAATCTCCAAATAATTCAGGTTAACCAACTCCATGTATAAATGCTATCCAGAAAGGAAAAACATTATGTAGTTTCTGTAAGACAAACTATGAGAGGCATGTCTAACTAACAACTAGCCTGCAGCATATGTGCCACTTCTGTTTTGTCAACTGTAGTTGCATTTTGAGGACTGCTAAGCTATATTTTTGAAGCCAAATAAAATATCTTCCAGCAGAGGTTCTAGCATATTTATTTTTATTTTGTTTTATTATTTTTGGGGGGATGGGGTGGGAAATGCAGAAGGTGTACCTGCTTTGTGGGTGGGACAAGAGTTTTTCTTGCAGAATAGCCACATGTCAAGCAGTATATGGGACTTACCGCTCAGGCACATACATATTTGATGCTGTCCCCACCAGCCACCATTCTCCTGTATAACAAGCCTGATATGCAGCAGGAGAGGACACTGCAGTAGCTCTTCATTATTTGATATGTCAGTCTCCCCATGTGTCTGCTTTTATTAGAGTCTTTCTTTGAATTGAAATATATGCATGCACACTACATTTCGGTTCCTTACAGTTTCGAAAAAAAAAAATTACCTCTATAAAAATATTTGTGCTGTATTACAATGTACTTATTGGGTAGTTTGGGAGCATTCTGAAAGGGTAAAAGAGGATCTAATGGCATTTCTGCATTGGTAATACAAGTGGAAATGTATTCGGAGTTCACCAGCTGCCTTTTATAACTAAAAGTAATATCCTTTATCTTACAGAAGATAACACTTAGAACTGCTAAAGTTCCAAAGACACTCACATGCTCTCTGCTAAAGGAGTATCTGTATCACCCCAGATTCACAATATAATGATAGTTTGGAGGAATTAGGCCAGTACTTCATTAGTTCACAGAAAATGGGAAAATTACATAGTTTCACCTCTAACACTGGCTCCTCTACCCCAGATCACAGAGTTACATGAATTAATAATCATATCACTCAGTGATGTTTCAGAGAGAAGTGTGAGACTGGTTAACACACTCAGAGTTCTAAACAGTAGTGAGATGATGTCAGATCTCGCATTACGTGGCTTTCTGTATATATTTTAATATTGATCGTAACTAAAAACAGAGTCACATAAATGACATTTATCTTATTTCCCAGACATGGAGACTCTTATGAATGTACAGTCTCCATACAAATTGTTTTTGTGGTAAAATACCATTATAAGGTCTGAGTACAGAACAAAGCCATAGTCCTGGTGAGACATTAAGCACAAAGCCAAGCCATAGTGATGGTGACACACTAAGGCAAGGACCTACAACTACTAGACAGACATACTTATACCCCAAGCTAACGTAAATATGAATTTAAATCAGATGCTTTGTTTGTAAACACAGAAAGAGGTAATTGGCTTCAGTAGGTTTATAATTTCTAAATGAATATACAGTCTCCATACAAATTGTTTTTGTGGTAAAGGGACATTATAAAATCTGAGTACAGAACAAAGCCATAGTTCTGGTGAGACATTAAGAATAAAGCCAAGCCATAGTGCTGGGGACACACTAAGGCAAGGACCTACAACTACTAGATAGAGATACCTCTCCCCCAGGTTAACTTAAATATTAATTTAAATCAGACATTTTGTTTGTAAACACAGAAAGGTAATTGGCTTCAATAGGTTTATAATTTGTAATGGTGATTCTAATTATCTTTTTATATTGTCTCAAGGGAAAGTAAATGATAAGTAAATGATGATAAGTAAATGATTTGTTTTGTGGGTCTTGTGCATTGCATGTCTTTTCTTAAAGGAATAGTAAAGTCCTACAAATACAAATATTGTATTTGTGTGTGTATGTATGTGTGTCATGGTTGAATACACACCCAATAAACCAAACAAACAAACATCAACAACAACAAAAAACAACAACAACATTGATTTTCCTTTTGCAAGTTTACTAAAGGCATATGCTGAATGGTAACTACCCAGCTGATAGTATAACAGTGGTCCATTTGAAACCTAGGATATAGGCCACACTACAGGTTGCCAGAGTATATACTATGTATTGACATTCTATAATGCATATCGGGATATTGCTAGTAAGAACTCACAGTGTTATATAATGTCACTTGTGCTCTTCACTCACCAACATTTTATTCAACTGACAACCACCAACATTACTACCTGGTTAATACATTCATTACATTTGGATCAAAGGGGCAGGTTTTCAAAAATTTGTGACTGTGTAAACTCGTATTATACAGTAAAGCTATAGTTTGTTATACAGCACAGCCCTTGCTCTTTTGATCCAAATGCCTCTAAACTCATGTTCCTGGGCACAACTATTTGATATGTTTCTCCTTTCTTTCCACTACTCATTTCCAAAGAGGCTATGGAGCACGTAGAAAATGATGTTTTTCAGTCTGCAGTGGGTTTAAATTAGAGCAGTAAATGTTTTTGTGGTAGCTCTGGGCTTAGGTTTCTAAATATAGCAGCTCAGAAAGGTTCCTTGTTCCTTAAGTTCAATTTGGGAGTCCCAAACTGCATTGTAATCAATTATAGCATTTTCCTACTGCTGGGCATATTTTTGGTGTTTCTAAAACTACATACCAAATTAAACTTTTTTAAAACTCATATCAGAGTTTGTTACACAAACACTGTATTAAAGAAGTAATCTACTTCCAACTTAGGTATTCATAGTTATTAAAAAAAAAAAAAGTTCAAGGACAGAAGAAGAGTGGAAAATATGTTGAATAGATTAATGCATTTGGTCAAGACTGTTATAGTTTTAAAATCAGATAATTATCAGATAATTGCTCATATCTGGTAGTTATCAAATATCCCTTATTATATCTAATTAATTTCACATTATTGTTCAATTTTGAGAAAATGTGAATGTGTTTTCTTTTTTCTGCATTAATAATGCTACATTATTTTTTCTCTTCCACCTCTGCTTTCCATCTATTAATGACTGGTACATTTTAGTCTGTCTCATTACCTGTCAGCAAGCCCTGTCTCAATCTTAAAGACTTAATGTGTTTCCTTGTTTAGCACATTAGCAGTGAAAAATAAAATTTTTATGTGCATAGTGCCTAATGCAATAAATGTCAGATGTGTGTGAGAGGTGTCTGGAGAGGATCTCAACATATGACTTAAGCAGTTGTGCTTGACAAAAGAGGGCTGATTAAAGCATATGTCTTAATTACAGTGTATATTTATCCCTTTTTAGCCCTCTTTCTTTAGCCCTCTCTAAATAATCTCATTTTGCTTTCAGTACCTTCTTGATGAATGACTGTGACCTCCAAATACGCAAAAGATGCCCTCTCTTACACCTCATCAGAACACTGTCAGCTCTGGATCATGGATTGATCACGGGGTCTATCTCGAAATTGGTGGAGCTTTCAAAGTGAGGCATGTGTGTGTGTGTGTGTTTCCCTGTTTTTTAGTTGATGTTGTTTTTTTTCTAATAAGTGCAATTTGAATGCTTGGATTGTACTTTTAAAGCATAATAAGAAACCCTCATGCAGCCTTTTCAGAGACTACCAACATACTCCATCCTTGTACTACCAGCATACGCCAGCCTTGTACTACGAACATACTCCATCCTTGTACTACCACCATACTCCAGCCTTGTACTATAAACATACTCCATCCTTGTGCTACCAGCATACTCCAGCCTTGTACTACGAACATACTCCATCCTTGTACTACCAGCATACTCCAGCCTTGTATTACAAACATACTCCATCCTTGTACTACCAGCATACTCCAGCCTTGTACTATGAACATACTCCATCCTTGTGCTACCAGCATACTCCAGCCTTGTACTATGAACATACTCCATCCTTGTACTACCAGCATACTCCAGCCTTGTACTACGAACAAACTCCATCCATGTACTACCAGCATACTCCAGCCTTGTACTACGAACATACTCCATCCTTGTGCTACCAGCATACTCCAGCCTTGTACTACGAACAAACTCCATCCTTGTACTACCAGCATACTCCAGCCTTGTATTCGCTTTGTCAGTATGTTGCTGCTCTTCTTATTATGCAGCCCCTGGTGAGAAAAGATCAATAGCTTCACCTGATGTATCATTAAACAGAAAATATGCAATCTAAGCATTTTTAGGTTACCACTGAAATGTGTCAAAACATGCATAATCATTATGAGATGGTAAATACACACTATATGTATATATATATATATATATATATATATATATATATATATATATATATATATATATATATATATATATATATATATATATATATATATATATATAAAACAAACACTCTGAACATATCTGATCATGATCATAATTTGAACATATCTGACTGTATTCTTTCCTGGTACCATGATATGCACTGGGGATGACCTGATCAAATGTTGCTCTCAATACTGTTAAAGAAATGTAATAGTCCAAAACCATTTGTAATTTCCTATACATTTGCACTGTGTGCACAATAACATTGAAGTTAGTAAAATCCAATAATTCCACACTATAGATATTTAAGGTTCTTGTCAGTGGTAGAGCCAAAACCCACTTACATAATTACTGCACATTGCTAGCCTTTCTTTAATGTCTCTATAAGTGCACATCCATATAGTCTCTTAAACACTGAGAACCCTATTCTGACTAACTTGGAAATAACTAACTACTAACATGGTATAAAGATTTATTGTACCAAATATGTAACTGAATCCTCTTCCCAGTTTGATACAGTAAAGAAGAGTTATCTTAACAATCTGTGCTCTCGTTTCTTTTGTGGAGCAATAAGATTGTTTACCTTCAGAATTATGCTGAATACTGAACTGAATGAGAATTTCAAATAAATTATTTCAGGATATGGGATCACACTGCCAAGAAAACAAAGTATCGATTCTCAATATGGATTTTTATGTGTCTGACTGAATTAGAGAATTATCACTAAAAAACTGATAACATTTCTACCTGTGCCAGTTCCTTTTGCAGATGGACACTTTTTACTCAGATGTCCTCAAACTGCCATTATTTATAAAACAGACTGACACTTATTCAGTAAACTGCACATAATTTCAGTGTATGTCTTAGGATAATTAAATCCTAATTCATTGACAAATGTATTAGGTCACTAGCTCACATATTAGACCTGAACAACTCCAATATGTACTTCATCCTACAGACAGCAGCACCTGTCTGGGTACTCAGTGCTCCTCCTTATTGTCCTCTTCCTTCTAGTGTTCTTTCTTTAATACACACACACACACACACACACACACACACACACACACACACACACACACACACACACACATAAATGCCCCTTTTCTGCTAACATATTGTCTTAAGAATTGTATTGGTAGATTGTCTTAAACTTGTTGATGCTGCAAGTACCGTTACCTAAGCCTTTGAGATAAAAGCAAAACAAACAAACAAACATACAAACAAAACACAAAGAAAAACAGCTAGCCCAGCACTAAATATGATAACTAAATTCGTCAAATCTTTGGGCTACCCAAAACCAGGTGCCAGGAAGGGCATGGTGCTAGCTACTCGGGGCTATTAGCACTTCAAAGAACCCAGACGGTCAGAGGTTAGATAATAAAACCAGGCTGGCAGATGGCTTTTTTAAAGGATAAATCAGCTGGGGGGTGGGGGGGGGGGGTTCTGGGAGAAGTAATTTGCCCATTATTTTGGGAATGTTTAGGCTAAAGTCCTAAAAACAAAAAAGTAGGAATCTTGCAGATCATGAGATGTATTTAGAGACCACTATGATGGCTTTGAGTACATTTCCAAAGCCAGCCTGAATAAGTTATTATTTAGTTTTTTCCTCTAATGCTTATTAAGATATTGATGTGAATAGAACACCATCCAGTGATATTCTGTATTTGGGGTTGTATGTTTTGTCGTTAAGAGAAGGATTTGGTGTAGGATGGATAACCCTTGTTTGAAACTTCCATTGATCATTAAAAAGAATATATTTTAAGATATAAAGCTATCAATAATAATTCTATCAATAATTTATTGGAGCCAAATGGCAATGCAGTATTGCAAAGGACTCAGCCCCATCTACCCCATGTTGTCATTAATATGACACTAATATGGCAGTGATCCTTAGGGAGTCACCCAATTACTGTCACTTTTATCCCATCATAGGGATCCTTACACCAAACCCTCCTCCATTACAAACCAAACATTATCTCTTTTTCTCTATCTTAATCAAATTTGTCAAGATCATGATGCACACTATGTCAAATGTCATGCAATTCCTATATTATTTTTTGGAGTGGCAGAAAGAATTTGGGGGAGAAAGCAAAATGTATTTTTAAAAGTTAATTTATTTTCTCCGGGGGGAAAAAGTGTTTATCTTTTTTTTTCTTGATAAATCAACACCCCACACATCCAAATCACTTTCTTTTAAACATTCATAAAGCTACTTTGCTGTCCATTAATTTCTTCTATCTACCATCCACACTTGTGTGTTAACATCAGGCCCTGTTTTGCTGACCCTTGTGTAAATATCTTGGCTAGAGTAATTGTTGTTTTTTACTTGTGTATATAAATATTGCATGACAGTTAAATATAAACAAGACCAGATTACTGTAATGCCCTCATCCTCCTTCACTTAATTCAAATCTATTATAGTCAACTCTAGCTTGTGACTCAACAAAAGCTCCTGCCTTCTCAATGGTAGTGCCTTCTTTAGCATTGTTTGTAGCCACAGACCCTGTTAAATGATCATTTTTCATGGACAGAGAAACAGCAAAAGAGAGGGAGAGAAAGAAAGAAAAAGAACGAGGCATAGGACTAAGGAAATAAGGCTAAGTGTAGAAGAAGTCTTGATATGCTAACCCTTGCCATATCAGAGCCTCACAGGCCTGACTTAAATGAAAAGGACAAGCCTTCTTTTCTCTGGGGCAAGTGTAATTGGAGCTCCTAGCCATGGACCAGATAGGATGGCTTGACTGTTTGGGCCCTGACTATTTTTCTGAAAGTGGCTGTGGAAGAGAGTGGAAGCAGAGAGAGTGATAAAATGGAAATTCACTGTTGTTCACCTAACCTGAAGAGAGGTCATGGTGCGTTGCAAGGCACTTGCATACTTTAAAACAGGATTAGCTATCATGACAAGTATAATGGATTAACATTTAAAAAGATATTGTTCTGTGATTTAAAAAAAATTATTACAATGTAAACTACTGCTTCCAGTTTTTGTTTCCCAAACCATTTCATGTTGGCCAAATAGGATATGTTGATTTTTAATGGAACTCTTTTGAATGAGAAGGAGGAAAACCTAATGATACGGAATTACTTATTTTGGTCTTGGCAGCATTATAAGCCTGCCAAATCTTTCATATGTTACAACAAATTTACTTTGGAAGGAAACTTGAATAACTCTTGTTTTGTCAAACCAATTGTATAGACTGAAGAAGAGGAATACAAGATGTGCATATGTACACCGCACTGAATTTATCATTTCAAACTTCAGAATAAATTATGAATGCATAGAAATGGGAGACTTAAACTGCATAGCCTTTTGATGCAGGTGGGGCCCTAAGTGGTGTTTGTGGAATGGGAATCACAAACTAGTACTGAGTGCCTGCATAAAAAGCACAATGTCAGAGAGAGCAGCATGAACATTATGTGCCACGATTCAGCACATGTTTAATGATTGGGTTATTCACTTCAGCACTCATGCCCTGTTCCAAACATGCAAACATGCCCAAAAGGACACCTGCTCTATTAACCCTCAGTGTCTGTGGTGTATGTGTGTGTCTATTTGTATGTGCTTCAGAGAGATTAATGCCCCTGTTAAATTCTGCTGCCTTCTTGGCTGAGACTTACTGATGAGTGTGTGTGTGTGTGTGTGTGTGTGTGTGTGTGTGTGTGTGTGTGTGTGTGTGTGTGTGTAGGTGAGATTAATGACCTGTAAAACCAGCATTTTTTTGTGTGCAGGTGTTTTGTGTGTGTGTGTGTGTTTGCATGTTAGTTTCATTTCATGTCCCACACAGAGTAAATCTTTCATACTCCTGCTGTTGCCAAACCAAAACCCCAACCAGTTCCAAATTCCACATAACATTTCTCCTCGAGCTCCATCCCCCAAAATCTGTCCCCTGCATCATTTGCCTGTGCCACAGTATTTCAAAGGCATTGTGATTCAGGCCATAGCAGGAGATTTGCATGTGTCTGTTTATTCTCTATATTGACTGCAGGGCTTACTGTCCCATGATTTCTGAATAGGCGCTCTCTATTCTGAACATGACAAAAATACTTTCAATAAAGCAATGATATGCTGTGACATGTCAGTTAAAACTGATATTCATCTCAGTAACTAAGTTATCTACTAACAACTTTGACAGTTATTTATACAGATTCTTTCAAGGTAAGGAGAGCCTGATCTGATTGGGGGTTCCAATTAAGTTTCTTGGGATTGCCCTTTAGGAGGGCAGTCAGTGGAGTAATAATACCACTTAAGCCTTGGATAAATCATTACTAGAAATTGCCAAGTTGCAGAAGGATGCTGAAATTCCTTAATGGACGTAGATGCGGGCTAGTTCAGAAATGTTATTTACTTACTTTCATTTTATTTTTTATTTTTTACTCTCATGGTTACTCCTTTGGTGCTGATAACACAATCCAAGAAAGGTGTTGACTATTTAATAACTATTTAAATGAATAACAAATGAATTACTTTCTAATAGGTATTTAAGTATAGACTTGACATGACTGCATTCAAGAACAGACAAGATAGATCCAAATGCATCTCTGCAAGTGATTACAATGTGATCCAGCATGTCTAATGAAAACTGGAAGTTTGACTGTGTATGTGCTAATCCACAATGCATTATCAAATATTCCCAGATGTAGTTACAAAGGTGATCTCCCATTCGTCACCCTCTCATTTCAACCTTGCCAAGTTATAGGTGCTATGCAGTCCAACTCAAGGAAATAATTGGCACCTATGAGGTGCTCAAGAGCAATTGTAACTAGAGGTAGGGGTTAAAGATATTTAATAGAGTAGACGTGACTAGAGTTATGGGTGTTTAATAGAGTAGACGTGACTAGAGTTAGGGGGTATGGGTGTTTAATAGAGTAGACGTGACTAGAGTTAGGGGGTATGGGTGTTTAATAGAGTAGACGTGACTAGAGTTAGGGGGTATGGGTGTTTAATAGAGTAGACGTGACTAGAGTTAGGGGGTATGGGTGTTTAATAGAGTAGACGTGACTAGAGTTAGGGGGTATGGGTGTTTAATAGAGTAGACGTGACTAGAGTTAGGGGGTATGGGTGTTTAATAGAGTAGACGTGACTAGAGTTAGGGGGTATGGGTGTTTAATAGAGTAGACGTGACTAGAGTTAGGGGGTATGGGTGTTTAATAGAGTAGACGTGACTAGAGTTATGGGGTATGGGTGTTTAATAGAGTAGACGTGACTAGAGTTATGGGGTATGGGTGTTTAATAGAGTAGACGTGACTAGAGTTAGGGGGTATGGGTGTTTAATAGAGTAGACGTGACTAGAGTTAGGGGTATGGGTGTTTAATAGAGTAGACGTGACTAGACTTAGGGGGTATGGGTGTTTAATAGAGTAGACGTGACTAGACTTAGGGGTTATGGGTGTTTAATAGAGTAGACGTGACTAGAGTTAGGGGGTATGGGTGTTTAATAGAGTAGACGTGACTAGAGTTAGGGGGTATGGGTGTTTAATAGAGTAGACGTGACTAGAGTTAGGGGGTATGGGTGTTTAATAGAGTAGACGTGACTAGAGTTAGGGGGTATGGGTGTTTAATAGAGTAGACGTGACTAGAGTTAGGGGGTATGGGTGTTTAATAGAGTAGACGTGACTAGAGTTAGGGGGTATGGGTGTTTAATAGAGTAGACGTGACTAGAGTTAGGGGGTATGGGTGTTTAATAGAGTAGACGTGACTAGAGTTAGGGGGTATGGGTGTTTAATAGAGTAGACGTGACTAGAGTTAGGGGGTATGGGTGTTTAATAGAGTAGACGTGACTAGAGTTAGGGGGTATGGGTGTTTAATAGAGTAGACGTGACTAGAGTTAGGGGGTATGGGTGTTTAATAGAGTAGACGTGACTAGAGTTAGGGGGTATGGGTGTTTAATAGAGTAGACGTGACTAGAGTTAGGGGGTATGGGTGTTTAATAGAGTAGACGTGACTAGAGTTAGGGGGTATGGGTGTTTAATAGAGTAGACGTGACTAGAGTTATGGGGTATGGGTGTTTAATAGAGTAGACGTGACTAGAGTTATGGGGTATGGGTGTTTAATAGAGTAGACGTGACTAGAGTTAGGGGGTATGGGTGTTTAATAGAGTAGACGTGACTAGAGTTAGGGGGTATGGGTGTTTAATAGAGTAGACGTGACTAGAGTTAGGGGGTATGGGTGTTTAATAGAGTAGACGTGACTAGAGTTAGGGGGTATGGGTGTTTAATAGTTCTTTTAGTCCTCTGTAATGTATGAAGGGGAGGAGGCCACTGAGGGACACAGAGGGGTAACAACCCTGCGTTAAGGCTTTAGAAATATATAGCTTTACTCTCAGCTGGGGAGGATGGATAAGGTTACGATCTCAGTGGAACAGCATCCTCTACCTTTTTATTGGAACATCACAATTTTGAGGGGTCTCATGTCCAGAGTTCAGGATGAGTAGGGCAGAGTTGTTGGAAAAATTTAACTCCTCAACTAGGTTGATGAAAAGGTGAGATTCAGGTTTCTAAGAACAAACTCAAAGTGAGAAAGGTGAGAAATGCATTTTCCAGAATCTCAAGCTTGATAGGTCTGAAAGTATACCTAGCAATATTTGAGGAGGTGAGTGGAGTGAGTCAGGCAGAGACTGCCATGTTTCCTCTGAAGTTGTTCCTCAGCAGTGAGATGAACACCATCCGTCTGCATTCTTTTTTTTTCATTTTTTGGGAAGAGAGGGGGTGGATAGAATTGCAGCAGAAACTGAGTGCGATGTTTGTCTGTTGTGTTAAGAAAAAGTTATCCAGATGAATGGAGAGATCAGCCAGGAAGTCAAGGGATAGGTGATAGGTGACCTCTATAACTTGATAACTGACCTGTAGAAGTATATCAGTGGTAAACCTTTGTGGTAGGAGTGTGATCAGGAGTGCATCCTTGTTCCCTTTTGCAAGTAAGCAAGTTTCCCCACGGGCTAGAAGCAAGAGCAAGAGGGTAGTGGTAGCTCAGTGATTAAGGTAATTGGAAGGTTGCTGGTTCAAGCCCCACCACTGCCAGTTTACCATTGTTAGGCCCAGTCATAATTGTAAATTGCTTTGGATAAAAATGTCAGCTGAATGTTGATGTAAGAGTTATCTGATTAATTCATCAGTGGCCAAGTGGTGATACTTGCTAGGTCTTCTTAGGCAACACCTTTAAGTGTGTTCCCAAGGCATGTCTGATAATCTGCCCTTGCATGAGGTTAAGCTTCAGGTTAATCACTTGGACCTGATCTGGTGGTGTTTTCTGTCAGGGTCTCTTAATGACTTGAGTTGCATATTAAAACGGTGTTTGATTAGCATGGGTGAGCTTGACTGAGTAACAGTGCTGGGACTGTGGTGCTAGATGATGATGCACTGCGGTGTAAGGCTGGGAAATGGTGGCTATTACCATGATGCTAGCAGATGCCTTAAATGGCATTTCCATTATACATATGTTTTCCATTCAGTGGAAAACTCTATCATTTCTCATTAAGTTGAAGCCTGAAAATATTTATGCATTAAAAAGGTAAACAAAATGATACAACTGGTACCTTTTATTGAAGAAACACTTGGTACATTCTGAAGACATAAGAGTGTTCATGATGTGTTGTATATGCTGTATTTGCATAATGTTGGCAAGTCATATCTATAGAGGTTTACTTGAGTGACCTTTACACTATATATCTCTGCAGCTCATGGGATTTTTCATCTCAAACAATAGGAGAGTGCGTGCCGCGCCTTCTCAGGGTGGGGAATGAGGGAGGGTGGAACTATTTGGTGGAGGTTAAGGTATCTGAAGCAAAAGATGTGTACATCTGTCAGAGTGTGTGTGTGTGTGGGGGGGGGGGCTCAAAATATTATCTACAAAAGGGGGGCACTCCAGAAAAGGTTTGGGAGCCACTGGGTTAGAGTAACATATAAAGTGTAGAAATGTTAAAATGAGTAAATGGAGAGGCTAAATATAAATATGTGACAATGGACACATGTATACACACACTGCCCATATACTAAGTGACTAAATCCCTTTTAGTTGGAGAGTAAATGTATGGTCATGTTATGTGCTGTATAGCTCTAATCCGATTGCTGCATCGGGGTTGGTGCCAGCCACTTATCCAAATCAGCTTGTTAGACATCTGCTAAGCTGTTTGCTATATTTTGTGTATAAGTCCAAACACTGTATTGCAATACGTCTTATTGTTGCAATATATGATTATGTGAAAACAGACCAGTGTACCAAAATAAAAGGTTAAGGTTTGCTTTTTATACTGGTTTCAAAATGTAGTAATTGTAATATGCTTTCATGTGAAGCTGCAGCGAAGCCTGAAGACTGAGAATAACTGTCAGGCTTGATTCTTAGGAACAAAAGCCATTGATAGTTCAAGATGGCACCCCATTACTTAATGTCATGTAAAGCAGCTGCCAAATGAAGATGTGAAGAAGAATAAGATCATGGTTTGAAATGCAAACAAGCTCTTAGTCAAGTACTTGCATGACTGCATGTATGTGTGTGGACTGAATGTGTATGTGTGTGGACTGAATCTGTATGTGTGCAGTCTACATGTGTATGTGTGTGGATTACTTGTGTATGTGTGTGGACTGCATGTGTATGTGTGTTTATTGGGTGTGTATGGACTGTGTGTATATGTGTGTGGCCTGTGTGTGTGTGTGTGTGGGCTGCGTGTATATTTGTGTGTACTGCATGTGTATGTGTATGGATTGCGTGTCTATGTATGTGGACTGCGTGTGTATGTGTGTGGGCTGCGTGTGTATGTGTGTGGACTGCATGTATATGTGTGTGGACTACGTGTGTGTGTGTGGACTGCGTGTATATTTGTGCGGAGTGCGCGTGTATGTGTGTGTGTAAGATGTGTTACACAAGGTGTGTAAGGTATGTGTTGGTGTGACAGAGTAAGTGAAATCCTTCAACTGTATTAGTGCCTGTGTATGGATTTATAGGAGTATTACTGCACTAAACCTCAAAAAACATTTTTTCAGCATTAAAGACAGTGTAAAATTGGCTTTACTGGTTTTTTTTGTAATGAATAGTGCAAAGATTACCTTCCATGATTTTCCATGGGGCATCATTTCAAGCTCATAAACATATCAGTTTAATTCATTCAGTCTCCATATACACCACCCTTCATCTGTATACTCTGATTTAAACTAATAATCTTTTTCATATTCATATTATATGGTTACCTTTCATCAGACATGTTTGTATATGTGAGATTAGAATGTTAGACATGTCATATAGAGCTGTCACTGTAAGTAATGGATGAACAGTCCTTGGTGTAGGAATACAGGTTACTGGATCTATTACGTAAAATATGATTTATAGTTAATTTCAGTTAAACATATTAAAATGCACCCCCCCAACCGTTAGCGCAAAACTGTTCTCATGTTCGTTGCTGTAAACGACCATTTCTTAAACTGAAAAGTATACAAACTGAAGTGTATGAGAGGTCATTTTTACAGTGTGTGTAATTCCAAAACCAAGCATTTGACAAATCAACACTCTAAAAATCATTTTAAATGACACTGGAAACTGAAACGCAAATGAAGCAAATCTATAGCTAATGTGCATTAACTTTAAAATTTGTGTTGGTATTTATAGCTTTACAGAGCAAGGACACACAGTGTCATTAATGCAATGTACCATTCGGTGCCCTAGCAGACTATAGCTGAACTTTTGAAATATGTGAGTAACTTGAGGGGGAGAAGAGTAGAGTGAAAGAAGGAGAGAGAGGAGAGATGAATGAGTGGGAGAGATGTGTCCTGTCAGCTATTCCAGTCAATTACTTCTCCTCCTGACATTAGCTGCGCTTTCTTAACATGATGTCATCTCCTTTTCTGGAATGTTCCACCTTTACTTTGCATCTTCTAAATAAATGTTCTTAGGAGGAATTCTTAACATTGACAGTTGTGTGGTGTACATGCCCACACACACACACACACACACACACACACAGACACACACACACACACACACACACACACACACACACACACACACACACACACACACACACACACACAGACACACACACACACACACACACACACACACACACACATTTTATATATTATATTATCATTGTAATAACAAATCATTAAATATGAAATAGTAACTGCCTATATGTAATTAGAAATTTAAACACCTAATCCTAAGCCCTCCCTTACCTTAAATCACGCTTAAAATTTTCCAAAACAAACCCTCTAGTCTAGCCTGTGTTTCTCCTTCGATTTTCCTATATAATGTGGACATTTTTGTCCTAAAGTTCCAAAACAAACACACATCTCTACCCCATATATACATTTTAAATGTATATTCATTAAATGCCCAAAACAGTTCCCTAACTTGCCATTATTTGCCTGTTTCAAAAATGCAACTGTTTGTAGTATCATTGTAGTATTCCAGGATCTCTGAACTCTTATTCCATCACCATCCAATTTCAAATAGAACAAACTAACAGAATATTTTACAGTGCATGCCCCCCATCACTCTCGTAAAGAACAAATGTGTGCCAGTTGTACAAGACTGTTGCTCACAATCTGTCTCAGCAATCTATTAAGGAACAAAGGGCCAAAGAATGTTAAAAAGAAAAAGTCCATGATAATAGATCTATTGTCTATGGCTATTCCAGTCAAGGGAATCTATGTATGTGCAGCAAAGTTTCCATGCTATAAACATATTCCATTTAAAAATCTAAAAACAATGAGGCTGTAGACTTTTGGTGTTATGCTACAGTGTAGAACAGTGTCCAGTTTGGTTGGTGTGGGTGTGTGTGTGTGTGTGTGCATGAAAGAGAAAGGTATTATTCTCCTGAACAATTTTGTTCTTGTCATAATGCAACATACTTTAAACATGGAAGTATAAAACGTTTTTATTATGATTTTATTGTGGAAAACTGGAAAAAAATCAATTAATTAAAATATGTTACATAAATAATTAAAAACAAAAAGGTTTGCTCTGAGGGCATCACCCCCACCCCATTTAACACACATAACCATGCAAAACCTAATAAAAGTGTGATAACTTCATGGATCAGAGAAAGGTGGATAACATACATGTGAAGTGCACATGTGTGCAGACACACACACACACACACACACACACACACACACACACACACACACACACACACACACAATGGTTTATTACACCATTGGCTACTTCATACATATTTAACCTTTTTCCACTTGATTATCAGCTGCATTAATTTCAACCTCCTGAGATCTTTGTGTGTGTGTGTCTAATCGTGTGTGTGCATGTGTGCCTCTTGTCTGTGAATGTCTTCCATTTACACAGAAACTGGGCTGTATTCAATTTTGCAGAGGCTGCATAATTTGGCCAACACCTTAAAGGATAAGATGAGATTGCGGGAACCTAAATGTATTTAGTGTTACATACATGCACCCCCGCACTCATGCACATTTACCCAAAGGTTGTAAAGATTGAATTTTCTTTTTAATTGAAAAGTGCCAGAGTTCTGATATCATAGTGTGGGCATATGAGTATGTGTGTGTGTGTGTGTGTGTGTGTGTGTGTGTGTGTGTGTGTGTGTGAGAGAGAAAGAGAGAGAGAGAGAGAGCGCGAGAGAGAGAGTGCAAGAGAGAGAAATTGGGTAGGAAAGGCTGAGAGAGGATGGTCGAGTGAGTAATAGAGGGATGAAAAGACAGCATGGAGTTGGGTAAACAGGGGGGCTCCATTCACTTATGTAAAAGCCTCAGCTGAACTGCTGATAAGCTCCATTAATCCTCTGCTAGCTTGGCTAAAGGTATTCAGCTGGGTGGTTTTCTGCCATCGTGGGGCTAGCTGCATCTGAGTGGCTAGCTTTATTTCCCCCATGCCTTGCTCTCAAACTTATATGCCCCTCTGTCAATAGTCCATCAGCATGGAGTCCCATCAGCAAGACCTCATCGCTGTCTAGCTTATCGTGGTTCCACACATTGGGCTACTCGGTGGAGAACCAGTTATGGTGGTGGCAAGAGTAAATGGTTATGTTTTAGTTAAAGATGTTTTCGTCCATAAATTGGTCAAATACTATTTGGAATACCTAGGACATTGCCTAATGTGGGATGCAATCTGGTGATGATAAAGTATGTTTAAATATATATTATATTTAAACATTGTTATTTAAGTTTTATTTAAATAGTGTTGTCTTGTTATTTAAAGTACATTTAAAACCCTTTGGCTTAATTTTGTGACTCAGTCTGCAGTGGTTTCAAACAGCTATTAAAGCTCTATAAATGTCTGTCTGTAAATGTTTCATATTAGCGGTTTACAAATTCTTTGCTCTAGGCTGCCTCTACTGCCTATTCTAGTGGGTAGCAAGGTCTAAATCAAAATAGACAAGTTATAGCCACCTCTTCTGCTGTCTGTGTGTGTGTGTGTGTGTGTGTGTGTGTGTGTGTGTGTGTGTGTGTGTGTTACCATGAGGCTGCCCATAATGTAAGCAAGGTCTGCGTTTGTAGACCATCTGTTTTATTTCTGACTTTATATTCTGACCAAGAATGTTCCCTGACTTGGAAGGACTCCAAAAACATCACTGAAATCTGTTTGTCTCCATCCAGTGAGATCTTTAAAACCACCACTCTTACATGAATTACATCCCCATTTTTGGTGATTCATCATTGCTTCAAAATAGAAGGTTTTCATCCTTAGCAGACCTTGATTTTTTTTGTTGGTGGTGAAGAATGTGTATTAGAAAATCAGGTGTAGAGCCTGCTTTGTTGCCCTTGAAGTCCTACACTGCACTGCACAATTAACTTCAGAAAATAGGTGCGAATAGGTGAAACAGTCAATTGAGAAAATAAAAGAAAATAACCAACAGTTTCCCTTTCATTGCGACTTGATACAAATCTGTGATCATGTAAAACTAGTTTGTAAATGTCCCGAAAATGACCATAGAATATCTTTGCTGCTCAACTTTAGTGTTCCATAAGCTGGGTTGGTTTTGACACTCCTGAAATGCCATCTCAGGGCAGGTTCTGAAGAGACACGTTCCTGATGTGGTTTCCCCTGCTGCCTCTTTGAGGTTGACCAAGGTAAGAGTTAACACTATGGTGAACCAAGGAGGCGTTCTTCTCAGGTTCCTTCTAGGACATGCAAGCTACCAACAGGACTAACTATGATTGAAAGATAGTACAGCTGCTCAACTGCCATTCTTCTTTTTAGTTTATTATCTCTACATTTGTATAGTTGGGTGAATTAAAATACAGACATTTGGCTCTCTTTTGTTCATGCACCAGTTCATTGATGTTATTGTAAAATTCCTTTGTGGTATATAGCTTTTAGGTCAATACAACAAGTTTTATAAGTATGCATTAACGGAGGTGTAATTCAGCTGGGTTTAAAGCATCAAAATCATTGATCAATGAGTCCATTAATAATTTGAATAGTGTAATACCTTGGATTTCCTAAGAGTATGTTGTTTACACTTTACACATCTGTAATAAGCGGGTAATCATAAGGTAATATTGTGGTAACAAGTTGCATTTATCCAAAAATTAAATGCCAGGTTACTGTTTGTTACTAAATAATAAGTCTGTAATTGTAGAATTAATAAGTTGGCAATAAAATGGTAAAATAATGGTAACAATAACACTTAAACACTTTAATTTTCTAGTTGTTAATAAATAATTAGTTAGTAATTACAGTGGTAAATAGTGGTAATAAAATAAAAAAATAATGGAAATATGCACAGTAATTATCCATAGTTAAAATGGTAATTTTCCACTTCCTAAAAAATAGGCCTACCTACAAACAAGTGTTGTTACCGAAGAATAGATGAGGTAAATACAGAGAAATTACTCAGAATTACTCACCTTCTATTACATTCTATTCTATTACATAAGTAGATTTGGCAAAAAATTAGATTTCTGTTAGAAAAACCCACCACACCATGCATCTTTATACAACCTGTTTATTTGCTTTTGGAGATTTCAAAAACATCATCACTGCACACATTAATACACCAGAATAATACAATATAATATTTAATAAAATGTTACCAAGCATATTCCAGTGTGGTTGGTATAGTGTAGTGGGTAACAACACTGCCTTCCCTGTGGGAAAGAGCTATAAGAGTCTCTTAACACTACACTTGTCTAACTCTGGAACATGATACAAAATTATAAGTCATTCTGGGTAAGAGTTCCTGCCAAATGCATAAAATATAAATAATAGTAATATTTAGTAATATCCACAGAATAAGCAGGAGACAAAATCAATGTGCTGACACTTTTGTATAAGATCTTATCTGTTCCAGGGTTTGTCAGAATCAAACAGTTTGAATTAAACAGTTTGTGTCAGAATCAATACGATACAAGTCCATATTTTCAAGGTCATCTTCCAAAAAAATATTTAAAATTAAACTTTTTACATCAGAAACGAAATGTCTATTTTTTGTTGATGTCAGATTTGATTTACAGTCATGATTAGTACCAAGAAATCTATCACAATACAGGCTGTGGTTCCTTTCCTTATTGATTTTGCTAAATAAGAACACCTCAGAATAAAATTACTTTTAGAAATCAAAATAAAAAAGTAAATAATGACTGTATGTCAGTCTCATACTCTAAATAGTGGTGTATTTCTTACATTGTTAGCCTGGTTTTATGTCTCTGATTTACTACACCCAAATGTACTATAGTACATTTAGTGCATTTGCTTGATGAAGGAGTCAAAAATGTCAGCAAAAGAGAATTGTGTCCAGTCAGTAAAACGCTTGGAGTGGAAGCAAGAGAGGGAGTCTAGGTGGGTAAAATGCCTCTGTGATTTTAGAAGAGAGCAGATGACGGAGTCATCCCTACTGCAACAACAGTTGCACAACAGTAAAGCCGCAGATGCGAAGCCATGCGTTAACACACTAAAACAATCAAGCTAGATTTTCACACACAAAAAAAACACACAGGAAAATGATCCTGGACGAGCCCCCATATGTTGCGTCCTCCCCTGAGTGGTTGTCTAGGTGAAGGGGAGAGGCAACATAAAGCATTATATTGACACCGAGACATGGGACACAATATGCTCTTTTGGCTGTTTAATGTACACAGCACAAATACATTAAATGATGAAATGTGTAAGATGGTACAAACGGACTGAGTGGACTACAGAAAATGCCAAAGAAAAGAAAAAATCAAATGGCTAAACTACCTAACTATCCAAAGTCTACCCTATCCAAAACACAGCACTCATTCCTTACCTAGAGTGCCTATTGATGTATCACAGCATGTATAGACACACCTGTTCTTACCTGTCTGCACTGGGCTGGGGGTGAATGGAGGTATGGGTGTCAACAGGAGAACAGTTAAGAAGAAAAATAACTAAGGTTAGGCCTAGCTAGATCCTAACAGCAAAGTCTTACCAGTAATACTCATATCAGTTATGATCTCGCAGCCAAGAATGTATTTAAAATGCTGAGGGTAAATAGATGCTAACCTACCAACAACAACAGCTTTGCCAGTAACACTCATAACACTCTTGACACTATAATAACCAAGAACGTATCTAAAATGGGATGGTAAACTACTAACAACAAAGATTATCCAATGATACTCAGAATACAGGTGAAATCACACACAAGCCACATGCACATAAACAGCTATTCTCTGCCAGTCCCCCTTGTCTGCCCTCTCACTTATTCTGCTCACAAAAACGCTTATAGGCAAAAGGTTCCACCTCCTCTCAGGAACTGACTTATCCTATTGGTGGATCTGGGTATCCCTCACATTTGGCTTACAGGTACCAGTTCCACTTGTAACCAATTTGGCAGAGGTAGATAAAGGAAAGAAAAACACATCACCATCAGTGCTTATGGCACTGCCATAAGAGAAAGGTAAAGCTCTATGTTTAGTTCTGTTATGTTAGAATTCTAAAATAAATTAATCTATCAGGCAGTCTCACAGTTTTATTTAGTACTTTTTTCTTACTACTATGCATGTAGATGCTTTGGGGCAATGTTGATAAGGCGCGGGTAGGTCTTTGGAATGCCGGAAGTGAATGGGAGAAGCAGAAGGTCAGTCTTAACTTTTACGAAGAACTGCGCACCACCTTATTCCAGTCGTCAGAAGATGTGTCGCACCAGCAATCGCAATCATTAGTGACTCATTGCCTACATACAGAAGACTTCATCAAGAAGCCTTCATCCAGTATCAAGTCAATCAGGGTTCATTGTGCATCCAAGAACTACATCTTGAAAGGGCATGGAGAACATTTAAACCAATCAGAAGTTTCAAAAATCAGAAAGAAAGTCAATAAAAATAATAATAATATTAATAATATTATTAATAATATAATATAATTTTTTAAAGCAATATTTATAAAGCGACCTTGAATTTGAGAAAGGCGCTATATAAATGCAACTAATAATAATAATAATAATAATAATAATAAAATTAAATGCAACAATGCATAGCTGCATATAACAAAAGTGCATTTAGATTTGTTTATTGTTGTTCATTTTTTTTCTTTAGTTTCTCTTCTAAAAACTGCAAGACATCTGCTATTATTATAGGAGGAAACATTTTTAGCTTGGTAAGTATGATCTATTCCTAGGTAACAACACTTGTTTGTAGAATGCATTAATTACTCATAAATCCAGTAAATACACAAAATTTTGAAAAATTGAGGTTATCACCTTATGTTAGAAGCAATAACTGTGAAACATGATGGAAAGAAATGCCTGAGGTAGCATGTTCACAGATACCTCATAAAATGTTTTACATCTATTGTGAACAATTATTTTGATGAATTTCATTGATCTGTCCCTGAGTGAAACATAACATACAACACTGATGGCATAACCAACCACTCATTCATGCAAATCAGTTTTTATACATGTCATTTTTTAATTGTAAACATAGTACAGCCTAGCTTTGTCCATCAGGCTCAAAAGCAGTTAACTGGTGTGTAAGCATAATACAAATCATTTATCAGTCAGGTCTTTGACTTACAGAAAGTCCTGCCTTGCCTCATTAAGTTCTTGCTGAATATTCTGTTACCTGTAATTGAAATCATCCCCTGTAATTGAATCATTATTTTATTGACACCATTCCTTCATGGTGTTGTTTACTTACAGTGAACAAGTGCTGTTCTACATCTATTCAGTTTTCAGTACTTTTATATTCCTACATAAAATATGTAATAAACATTTCTAGAATGTTATGACAAACCTGTGTAGTTATTATGCATAATGGAAGTCAAAATTTGTTCCCATGATAGTTGTTTGAACAAAGATATACAGACAATATGGCTCTGGGTGGTTATTCATTAAATCTCTTTCTGAACACTGTCAAGCAACGATAGCCTTGGGAAAACTGCACATATAGACTTTGTATTCTGGAAGAAAAAAGGAAAAAATACATTTTTAAAAAAGCACAATTCTTCTTCGATTTTTAGCAAAACTGCACATTTTCAATAGAAGAAGCCGAGCAGCCAGACAAAGCGATCACACACTACCAGGCACCTAATTAAGCATATTTAGCAGATAATGGAGAGGACTGTGTTCACAGTCCTTCTGTCATAGCCTCCATCTCCATCCCATCTCTCTTGCTCACCCACTGTCTTCTGATACCCCAACAGAGGTGATTTGTTGCATTAAAGCATATTGTCATTGTTTTTGAAATGCTCTGAAGCAGTGACGAAGGTTTGGTTGCAGTGTTTCAATGGCTTTCACTTGTCAGTAGGGGCATATGTGCTTTGCAAAATCCTAACCACCAAATTAACTTTGGTTAACTTTGTACACAAGCATACACATTTGCTTAAGGGACATTTAGTAGAACGATTTAAGCAACCATTCTGTAAGAATGTGGAAACACTTATTCTTAACATTGTTATCAAAAACTCTTTCTTTTTTAGTAAGGGTATGTAAAATATGAGGAGGTAGAGATCTGTTTTGCAGTGCCTGGAGATGCCCTTTTGTGAATGACATTGAGGGAGTATGTTTCCACAAGCTGCAGGAGGGAGAGATGGCAGAAAAAGAAATATACAGGGAGCCGTCTGCACCGAAGAGGATGTATGGCTGTGGGGGCGGCCTGACAGGTGGAGTGAGCAACACGTACGATACCTCACAAGCAAGACACCCTCCATCCATGTCATACCTCACTCTATTACTGCAGTGAGGCCCGGGAGCGAGAGGGGCGTGGGGGTGGAGCGGGGGGAATGAGAGAATAATGTGCTGTGACAGCAGTTGTTCCTATAGCAGCAGTGGTCTGATGGAAACAGAAACACATGGCATAGTGGCAACATTTGTCGTCTCTCACACCCATACCCCCACCCCTCTTTCTTACCAGTAGGCTCTTTATAGATTTACCCCTCATACTTTCATTCCAGGCTGATCTCCAGTAACCCACTCTGTCATAAAGCTGGGTGGTGGCCTGCCTCCTTTCTGTTTCTCTTATGTTATGTCTTTTTTCCCCATCCAAAAGTACATTCTGTTGGAGAGGTGAAAATGCAGAATGCAAACGCATAGGAAAAAAAACAAAAAAGAAAATCTGCTTATTGTGTGTTTTGTAATGATATGAAGTAACATCACAGACTTGTGCTGGCATCTGATATTGTCATTTTCTAGGGTTTCTGCTCTTTTGTTATATTGCATAATTTAATTTGGCTACATGGTCAGGTAAGATTAAGCCACGCAAAAATTGCGACCACACCTTTTTCACACAGCAGTGTGGAGCATGGAGAAACATTTGGTAGATTTCACTATTATTCTGGACTGCTGTTGTATACCATGCAGATGCCAGAGAGACTGCATAGGCAGGGTTAACCACCACAAAGATTCAGTTTCTGAATGCAATGAAAAATGCACTTGGCAGATATTACAGTCTGCCAGTGTATAAAAAGTAATGATTCAGCTCTGTGATTTAAAAATGTTTTCACATTTATAACCTCATGCATAGCAAATACAGAATCAAGACACATTAGCATTGGCAGAAAACCTCTGAGCAATGTTGTTAGTTGAGAGCCAGAAAGCCACATTTTCTATACGTCTATTACAATCAATGAAGTCTAGACAGTCAAATACACAACTGCACCTGCTGAGGCTTTGCTCATGTGAATCCCCTGCTAGTTCATGGACAAAGAACATCTCACTTCAAGTTCATTACTGTAGATGTTGGCTTTATAAATGTTTTAAATTCCCATCACTGTTACTTTATGGCACGTTTCATTTAAAGCATGACTGGTGTGCTTTTCTGAAGTGTTTTTCTTTGATCAGCTAAGTGTTTATGGGGAATGCTTCAAGATCATCTTTCTTTTGTTGGCATTAGCAAGCCAGCAGTGAAAGGAGTTTGAAATAATGTTAGTAAATTAACATTTGCTGACTGGATGCTGTAGAAGGGGTGTTTTAGACAGCAACATGCTAGCTCTTGAACAAGAGAAACCGAAAGGAGGTAAATAAGTCTCTCTGGCAAACTGCCAGACAAGACCTTATTTCCCCATTTCTGCTGACTTGTTCGAACTGTGCTATATGACTTGAAATAATTTAAGCAGTTTGGATTTAATTAATCTATTCATTCATTCCAGATATGTAGGGCTTGCATTGGCCAGTAGCAAAGTTCTGAGCATTTAAAATTAAAGATATGAGACTGTTTTTGAGAGTTATACTCTAGGTCTGTCAGGCATTGCTAATTGCTCCATGGACATTTCAAAAGTTAATATAGCCAAGCCAGATTCTCACGTAAAGGCTCCTGGTGGTGGATTGGTGCCAAGGATTTATTTATTTTGAAATATGGTGTATAATAAAAAATATAAGCTAGCTCATAGGCAATATGCCTGTGCCTTTATGTGCCAGAAGTCTATGGCTGCCTGTTTCTGAGAATTATTGCAAGCATTTCTATAACACACCTGTCATCAGAGCCATAGGCATAGATATAATACATCATATAAACATACTGTTTCCTGTTGAGATGCCATATGCAGAGAAACGCCAGGAAAAAATTGCTTGGATATTTTGAGATATCTTAAAGGTGCTAACTGGTTCTTCATTATGAAGTAGTTTAATCTTCCTTGTGTTGGCCTTAGCATTTGTTTATCTTTTATTCCTGCACTAATTGGTTTCTGTAATATTTTTTTTTTCTTTTTCTGCATGTTATTGCTTTAGTGAGATGACAACAAAGCAGTATGTAGAAGATGTTTGGGTCAGTTCTTAATGTGGTTAAATTCCCTTTTCACACTGATTTCTCTCTTCATGGTGTCAGACTTTCAGTCTGTAAATCCAGCTTATTGGTGTGGATGTATCAGTGGGTGGGGGCTGTTTTTGTTTGAACGTGAGAAAGGGATCATATGTGTATGTGCAAATTAACATGCCTTTGGCCATTTTTTAAACACTGTTACCTGATCCAGCTGTGTCTGGTCAAGAGCGTGTGTGGTGTGGGAAAGAGTGTTCACAGTTAAATGATGTGGGGTATTCCTCTGAGAGCTGACCTTTGACCCATCTTGCTGCGTGTCTCTGGCTCAAGCTGCCAGGCTGCAGCCCGTGTGTGACACCCCACACCACCCCCGTGTCTTCTTTGATGTCTGGGGACGAGCCTAGTGGGGCACTCATAGCAACTGACTCCCAGCTGCTGCCACACACTCTACAGCCACTGCAGTTGTTTAACTGTCTGTTGTGTAACTGTTCCAGATTGTTCTGTTGCTTTTCCTTTGTCACCAGTTAAAGGCCAAATACCAAGGAAAACTAACTCTATTGTACAAAGGATTATATTGTTTTTTGTTCCTTAAACCTGCATTTTTTAGCATGATGTCACTTAGCTTTCTCTTCATGTTACGTATTCACCTTGCTAATTCAAATATGATTTTAAATAGCCTAAATACTCATGGTTGAAAAGGGACTTGATTTTCATTCATTTCTGCTGTACTGTGGGTTCATTCACAGTGTGAAGGCTAGAGTGCTAATAGCAGTATTTGGAGCTGGATATTATGTGCTAATAGAGCTGAAACTTTCCCCTCAGAATTTGAAAGAGCCGTGGGCAGGCAAACAGTACGTCTCAGCATGGTGCACGTGTGCATGCTTTAGCATTAGCCAAGTGTGTTGGATTAATGTTTGCATTCATGCAGCATTATATGGAAAGCCTGCTGGGCCTTTTCTCATGTTTCTTGCCTTTTCTGACTCTTGGTAGCCACCAGCTACAGCACAGTTTAGTTCCTAAAATAAAATCTAAAAACTTTCATATTTTAAATGTATTATTAACCAACATTTCCGGCAAAAGAGGTACTTAGTATCAGGATATCTTTTGGTACATCTCAGTGTGTCTTAGTGCAAACAGGAAAGAGGGATGTAAGAGCTACCTTTACACTACCTTCACTGTTTAGAACTTTTATTTAATTTAAATGTTCCCATTATAATTGCATGGCTTAACAGATGCAACTTTAATGACATTGTTGTCCGTTTAAAGACTGAGACTTAGAACAGTCCATGAATTACAGGCAATGAATATCAGAAAGAGAAAAGTGCTTCTGAAATTAATGTATACGGACAACCTTTAGTCGCGGTACACCAGTGTCGATCGGATGTCTAAGTATTGATCCTAGTTGGAGTTCCCTGTTTTTAGTGGGTAATCAAATGATCCTGAATGGCTGAAGTAGAGATTTAAACTGCTGAACAATGTTCCAAAGAATTCAACCCAGTGCAATTAATCCAAAAAGGATTACTCACACTTCTTATTTCACATAAATAGCCTGCACTGTGAGTACTACGATATGAACTATGAATCCATTTGCTGTGTGGCTTTCTAACCTTATGGAATTTGCTAACTCTGTTTCCTGTAAATTCTTTTACAGATTGATGCCTTGAAGAAATTAGAAAACATTAGTGTTTTCATTAGCTTGTTATGGGTAGACACTTTAATGTGATATTGAACATGCTCTAGTGCAATATTGCATTGTGGCTTATCAAATTCCTGGTCGGTTATGTTTAGCTCAGAGCCAAGAAGATGTAAAAAGAAAAATAGCAGGAGCTCCTTTAATTGTGCCCTAAGAAGCATAACATTTGACCAGAGGAGTAGGAGACCACACTGTAATTACTGCCCTTGTGGCAGACTCAGATTTAATAAGACCCCTCATCTAAAAGCACATAGAAATAATGATAAGGGTGTAGGCATTTCTAGGTTTGTGTGTGTGTGTGTGTGTGTGTGTGTGTGTGTGTGTGTGTGTGTATGTGTGTGTGTGTGTGTGTAAGAGAGAGAGAGAGACAGAAAGCATGCAGTATAAGGCTTATATGCATGTTAGCATTTCTTTCTCATATCATGTGTATGGTTCACTGTCATCTCTGCTGTTTGTATTCCGGCTGTTTGGGTTGAGAACTTTACTATTGAAGCTGATGCAACTGTAATGATTATTAATAAATTATACATTTTAATGTGGCCTATATACCATAGAGTTTCATATGGCTAGCCCTATATATTAAGTCTCATAATTGTAGGACTACTGTATTATATATTAATAAAACACCAATCAAGCTTGCTGCTTTATAGAATTGACCTTTTCTACAATACAGTGGCATTCTGTAAATATAATCGGCTGCTTCATTTGAAATAGTTGGTAGGTTATCCTGCACTATATTGTAAATTAGAGATTACTACATTAAAGATTAATAATGGAATCACCCTTGCTAGTTTCTCTGTAATGTCCAGAGCTTTTGTCTCATTGTGGATTGAACACAGAAAGCATACAAAAGACAAAATTACCACTGGCCAACCATCAATGTGGGTAAAAATGTACTTTAGGAGAGAAATATGAATGGGCCCATGACCAGCATCTCTTTTTGGAAGTGCAGCATAATCATAAACCAACCGTACTCTAACTATACTCTAATGTTAATCAACCATACTCTAAAGTTAATCAACCTTACTCTAACCATACTCTAAAGGTAACCAACCATACTCTAGCCATAATCTAGTGTTAACCAACCGTACTCTAACTATACTCTAATGTTAACCAACCGTACTCTAACTATACTCTAATGTTAACCAACCATACTCTAACCATACTCTTATGTTAACCAACCATACTCTAGCCATAATCTAGTGTTAACCAGCCGTACTCTAACTATACTCTAATGTTAACCAACCGTACTCTAATCACACTCTAAAATTAACCAACCATACTCTAGCCATACTCTAGTGTTAACCAACCGTACTCTAGCCATACTCTAATGTTAACCATCCATACTCCAACCATACTCTAACCACACGCTAATGTTAACCAACCATACTCTAACCATACTCTAATGTTAACCGACCATACTGCAACCATACTCAAATGTTAACCAGCCATACTCTAACCATACTCTAATGTTAACCAACCATACCGCAACCATACTCCAATGTTAACAAACCATACTCTAACCATACTCTAATGTTAACCAACCATTCTCCAACCATAATCTAATATTAACCAACCATACTGCAACCATACTCTAATGTTAACCAACCATACTCTAACCATACTCTAATGTTTACCAACCATTCTCCAACCATAATCTAATATTAACCAACCATACTGCAACCATAATCTAATATTAACCAACCATACTGCAACCATACTCTAATGTTAACCAACCATACTCTAATCATACTCTAATGTTAACCAACCATGCTCTAACCATACTCTAATGTTAACCAACCATTCTCCAACCATAATCTAATATTAACCAACCATACTGCAACCATACTCTAATGTTAACCAACCATACTCTAATCATACTCTAATGTTAACCAACCATGCTCTAACCATACTCTAATGTTAACCAACCATTCTCCAACCATAATCTAATATTAACCAACCATACTGCATCTATACTCTAATGTTAACCAACCATACTCTAATCATACTCTAATGTTAACCAACCATTCTCCAACCATAATCTAATATTAACCAACCATACTGCAACCATACTCTAATGTTAACCAACCATACTCTAATCATACTCTAATGTTAACCAACCATGCTCTAACCATACTCTAATGTTAACCAACCATTCTCCAACCATAATCTAATATTAACCAACCATACTGCAACTATACTCTAATGTTAACCAACCATACTCTAATCATACTCTAATGATGTATCATTTCCAGCAGGGAGGAGGCAAGAGGCAAAATGCAAATGCAGGAGGTACTTTAATGAGCGAGGAAACCAAAACATGGGAGGCTAACAAACAGAGACACAGGGAAAACACTGAGACAAATTAACACACGAACTAAGCAAATGGAAAAACAAGGACAATGACAGTGATAGCGACAACTCTAAACATGACCGAACATACCAAAATAACAGACAACCTGGAAGACAAAACCCAGGGCTTAAATAACCAAGACTGATGAAAACTAAACAGACACAGGTGAACATAATTACAGGCGGGGATACAGACCAGGGGGTGGAACAGAACGAGACTAAAACGAGGACTGGAAAAGAGGAACAGGTAAAAGCAATGACAGGCATGGAGAAAAATGAAAATAAGGAATGGAACAACAAGGATGTAAAGGAAAACAAAGACACGACAGGGAAACCATGGAAACAGGGATGCCAGGAGGGTGGCCAATCGTGACAAATGCTAAGCAACCACACTCTAACCATACTCTAATGATAACCAGCCATACTCTAATCCAATGCTAACCAACTGTCCTTGTCTGAAAACAGGTTTTGTTTGGTTTTCAGTATTGCTCATTTTATAGACATGAATGGCTCTATCACTCTGGCTCTTTCGCTCAAGTGTTTTAAATAATGGTGTATGGGTTAGGTTTGTTGGTTCAGATCACTGTGCTTAGGCTACACTCAGAGAGTGTATAAGTCTGAACTCTTCTTAAAATTGCATCAGTAAAGAAATATCTAAATATAAGCTTAAAGTAGTGTCAGTGTGAAAGAATCAGAATGAGAATCAGAATTAGCCTTTACTGGCCAAGAATGTTCACACATGCAAGGAATTTTTCTTTGGTTATATACAATCATATGTTATAGTATAGTGTATTATAGTAATTCATACAAACACACATTCAAATATAAAATAGAAATAAATGTTTAAAAACATAAAATGTATGTGTGTAAATAATATTACAGAATACAGCAGCCAGATAAGTAACAGATAAAGGAGTAAAAAAGATGTGGCACATTTTGTATGTGAATTTTTCATGAGTGTAATAGCAAGGAGGAAGACATTTTTCTGTATTCTGGTAGTTTTGATTCTCATATGTCTGAAGCACCTTCATAAGGGGAGGTGTTGGAATGATTTCCTCTGCCTACTTTTTAGTGCTGCTGGTAAACAGGTCATGATGACTAGGCAGGTTTGCATCTAAACCGGTCATGATGCTTTGAATCTGTAGTCTTTTCTGCAGACGTGATGATGTGCTGTACTTTGTGAAAGTCATGTTTGGTGGCAAAGTTGCACTAGACTGTTATAGAGGTGGTTATGACTGATTGTGATTGCTGGAACTGGACCAGCAACTGTTAGGTTAGGTTGAACGTCTTCGGTTATCATGGGAAATACATCCTGTGCTGGGCTTTTTTGCAATGGAGTTAATGTTGGTGTCCCACTTTATGTCCCTGGTGATTGTAGCTCCCAGAAACTTCATAGCTGCCATGATTTTGTCTAGGATAGTGGAGGTGAAGAGCTCCTTCTAACGTCACTACTGCTAGCTTCAAGTTTTCATTTGCAAACTTCATGACTTTGACTAGCAGATCTGGGCTAGTGATATCCTTCAGATGTACTGGTCTTTCAATGGATTTCATGTCTACTCAGATTATAGCTATAGTGTCTATATGGTTATATTTTGAGAGATATATTACTGTGTAACCTTAAGCAGGAGCATAAGTAGAAAGGAACTTCAAATAATTGTTGAAGATATTGCATGAAGTGAGAAAAAGTGAGAAGTGAGAAGTGAAGAAAAGTGAGAGACATGCATTGTGGCGAGAGCATGGGAGAAAAGCCACTGTGTATTAGTTGAGATACTGGCCATAATGGCCCTGAACAAAACACTCCAAGGTCTGGCTTGCTGTGGCTGTCAGAGTTTTAGCAATTTGCATGGATCCTAGAGGAGATAAACTCAAAATATTTCCTCCTTATGCTAATTATATATTTTATCATAGTAATAAACCATGTAATAAACTATAATTAAAATTCTCTTATTTTCAGCTCAAAGACAAATTAGTCTAATAATTTCTGAAGCAATATCTGAGGTGACGGCTGTTTTGATGTCTTTACATTAAAAACACTAACAACAAAAAAAAACTAGGCTCTTCATAAACTTTGATCAAAACATGCTCAAACATCGGAGGTTGACCTTCTGGGGTGTGTGATCCTGACCAACCTTGCAGTAGTATGAATTCATTTCTGCAGCTAGTTGACACCTTCAACTAGTTAACATTCTGTTGACTGAGATAAAAACCTGTTAAAGCTGTTAATGTCCTTCAGATTTTTCCACACCGACATTCACTTGTTGAGGAAAGACTTTTGGATACTTTAATCTCTCTTTTGAGAGTGTTTCTCATTTGGCTGTATATTGTCCTGTCTCCACTTCTGTATGCCTCCAGTTCATGCCAAGCCTGTCTTCTGAGTTTAGCAGTTCACCAGGAATTATGTTTTGCTGGAAATGTGGTCCTTAATATATCATCCATTTTGGCATTCTGACTTTAGCCTTGTGTGTTACCAAGAACTATCCTAGTGAATCTCACATCCCAACAATGAATTCCGCTCAACTAAGCCAAATAAATTATCCCTGAAGACTAATGGTCCTCAGTTTACGTCATGGACCAGGCAAAGTCAGACGCACGCGGATATGAAACAGGAGCTTTATTGGTGTTCAACACAGTGGTAGCTGATCAAACCAGGCTCGAAACCAAAAGTACAAAGTCAGGGGTAATCTGAATCATGGAGAAAAACAGTCTGTGTCAAAACCAGAAAAGCAAAACAAAACAAGGCAAAACAATCCAAAAAGGGGAAGGCAAAAGTCAGAAACGAGAAACACAAAATGTAGGTAGGATACACAAGGAGAAAATCAAGAAAATAATGCTTGATACGCTCAGAAAATACTGGAGGCAATACTTCGCAACGTATGGGAGCTCTAGACAGGCTTATATACATACTCCTGAGTAAACACAGGTGAATTCAATATTCTGGTGATGATGATCTGATGGCACGTCCATGGTTGGATGAGTTGTTGGCCAGGTGACGAACGGCCTGCTGGGCAGTGTAGTGTATTAAGGGATCGGGCGGTGTGACAGTGCATTATACATTACTAGTGGTGCTTGTGGTTCAATTTATTTAAAGGTTCTAGTTAGCCCACTTTCCTTTACACATTGCTCCAATTTATTTTACACAGAGCAGTTTTTTAATTGTTTGCTATTGTGTGTGAATGTGTATGTTTGTGGGTGCAATCAGAGCAGGCATATTATACACCAGGGTTAGAGTTACATTTTGGTTTTTCCCATTTATTGTTTACTGGGAAAATAATGAAATCAATTTTAGTTATTTACAAATGTCCACTAAGTCCATGCTCCTCAAATGTATCCCTCAAGATCTATTACTAAAAAATAATGTGATTCACTGTTTCAGTGACAGAGAATAATGTTGCATGACAAAAGTTAAAAGTAGGATATGAAAACCAACAGCAATAAAAAACCACACTTCCCTGGGCCCATTTCTTCTTGGAAGCAAAATGTGGCATGCCGTTTTCCAAGTTTTCCCATACTGTAGGTTAATTTACTTTGGAAATTGCTTGTCTCATCAGTGCTGATCCAGCTGAACTCATATGGCCATTACCCTCATTTGTTCACTCAGATCCCCTCACATTTTGAATTGCCTCTTGTCTAGAAGCGTGTAATGCCTGTATGATGACTTCTGAAATAAATCAACTCCTCATCACACACCTAAATTGGTGAAATATGGAGTATGTACCATAGCGTGGTCATTGGGAAATTAAGTGCATTTTAGGTACAGCTCAAATGTGTTCTGGGGTGAGAGTGCTGAGCTGGTGGCTTGTTTTTGTTTGATTAGCTGATGATATGAGGGAAAATGACAGAGTGATGGCACTCAGTTTTCATAGAAGTCCAGATCCCTGCATCTCCCAGTAATTTTTTCTCAATATCATGTGGTTGCATGTAGAACTCATAGCCAGACTCCTCTTTTCTCTATAATTCCCAATTTCTATTTCTCCCCTCATCTTAATACACATTGTCTTTTTTATGTTTTCTTCCTGTCTCTCTTTATCTCTCTTTATCTCTCTTTCTCTCTCTCTCTCTCTCTCTCTCTCTCTCTCTCTCTCTCTCCATTTCTTCTTTGTAGAGCATGTCTGTGCTTCTTGATTGGGCTGTCCCACTTTTTTTTTCATACTGATCTCCACCCTGATTCAACTTCCTTTTAATCAGAGATGATTTCCTGCTGGGCTGTTCAGTCCAGCGCAGCTGCCTTCTGAAGATCTTCATCTTCATGAAATGAGGCAGAGGATTGTCAGTGGTAGTGTAAAGTGCTGGGCTATGATGATGAAACAGTTCACCCCTCTTTGAGTCTAGTACTAATGACTCTTGTGTCTTGTACCGAGCCCATGCTTAGTCAATGCATATGTAATGGTCTGCAGTATACAGCCAATAAAAATTAGTGTCTGCAGTCATATTTGGAACCTCTTCTTAAATATCTCATGAAATCAAATTCTTGGGGTAGTTCAAAATGACTGGCTGCAATCTTTCATATTTATGTATTCTTTCTTTATTAAGATGATATAGGGTTTGGATATTCCATCTGGTAGGCTCAGTAGAACTGGTAGAATACGTCTGTTCATTAATGATTCATTTTTGATTATTGGCTAAGGTGTTGATTATGCTGGAGGTCCATATATTATAGCATTTGATGAGTAGACAGTGTTGTGAGACTTCAGTTGAGGTCCAAATGAAACCAAATGCTTTATTTTCCTATGTAGAGATTAAGCAGACACATCACAGCTGAACACCAACCAAGAATCCGATATCCAGCTGTCCCATTCAAACTGGCACAGATGACAAAGTGTTTGTTGCCAATTTGAAACAGATATGTTGATTACTTGGACATGTGGCTGAGAAAGCTCAGTGTTGACAAAAAGATGGCAGTTTCTGCCACCGCGCTTCAGAAGTCAGAGGCAATTAAAAGCATGCAAAGAACGATGGAGGATCTAGTGACAGAGCAGGTAACAGGACCTTCAGGACTGCGATTCTCAAGGAGACCTCTCACCATGGCAACCATTACGGCATTAAGTATCTGCATTAAGCCATCTACTGTAGTAAACGTGGTACTGCTGTCAAAGTACTTCAATATTAGTACTGGATTAAATTCTTCAAGTCACAGGAATAGGTTTGTAACCCTGTGGCATTTTGGAATTATTGTGTTCTTTCACCTAATTTTGATGAAGTTTCTATTAGAATCACTTTATTTGCCAATTGTACTTGTACGTTAGATTTTAAAATGGCAGAACAGTGCAAGAACATATAATGTGCAAGGAGTAAACCCACAGAGGTCCAGATGATACAGTATGTACAATACTAATGCCAGCGTCAGTACAACAACATGCATTAAGGGAATGTCTGTTCTGTTTATTTTTTACTGGTGGATTGTTGAGAAGGATCATTGTCATTGGGGGGAAAAAAAACTGTTTATGGAGTGATGGCATTTATATGAGGGCAGTGGTAGCTCAGTGGTTAAGGTTCTTGTATTTGGAAGGTTGCTTGTTCAAGCCCCACTGTTGGGCCTCTGAGCAAGGCCCTTAACACTCAGTTGATCAAGTTGCACTCAGTCATAACTGTAAGTAGCTTTGGATAAAAGTGTCAGTGAAATGCTGTAAATGTAGATGAGGAGTTTCTGAAATAGTACATCTTCAGGTGTGTGGTATCCATGGTGGGCTTTCCTCACTTCCCTGTAGCTGCTTCACTCCTGTGAGTGGTTTTGTGATTTTTGCTAATGAGGCCTACTTGAGTTGTGTCATCAGCAAATTGTGTCAGTTTGAGGGTAGGGTTGCTGCAGATGCACTCATCGGTATACAAGCAGTAGAAGACAGGTGAGAGTGCAGAGCCTTGAGATCCCCATTGGATGGGTTCAGTTCAGTAAAAATAATTGTGAAAATAATCCTCTTTAATGATTTGCCATGGTTCCGTTCCGCACCATGGTTCATTTTATATCAAGCACATATAGTGAATTTACTGAGCCAATATTGTGAATTCACAATGTAGTGAAGGTGCATTATCGATTGGGCTCACTCACTGCACCATGCAACCTTTTCGAGGCATCAAGGAGCCCTGATCTCTTTCTCCACCACTGTGTTTCTCTTTCCCTCAGTACCTCTCCATTTTGATGTGTGCCTAGAAATCGATAGCTTGAGGCTGTTCAGTAGTCTCTAAATGATGTGTCAAAGTGGAAAAAACTCCTCACTGGGGACATTAGCCCAACAGTGTAAGATGTTTCTGCCACCTCCCAAAAGACTGTGCTTTTAAATTATATAAGAGATTGTCTCCTATTTGTGGTCACTTGACACACATGATCTTCCCATAACATGGCGGTGTTGATTCTAGTAGCTTTAAGGTACATTCAAAAGATCATTACTTACAAATTAATCCAGCAATTAAAAGCAGTTTGATACTACAACCTAAGAATAGTGAGTGAATGATGGATAGAGACATTACCTTGATATTTGCAACATTTCCACATGTATTGCATGTGTTATATTCTGATGTATGCTAACATATATGTAGTATAAACACATACATTTTTAAAACTACACACATATGACAAACATGCTTAGTTGTAGAAGATTTTGAATATTTCATGTGAATGTTTTGCAAACACATGTAAGTTGTGTTATGTTCTAAACTGTACGATGTGCAGTAGAGAAATCCATGAGCACTGCTCTCTGAGTCAGTCTAAAATTTTTCCATGTCATTCCATTCCCCTTCGGCATTTTATTTGATTGGTCATTTCATTCAAACACAATGTCAGCATATCTTTATTTTGTTAGATTGTATATTTAAAGCTGACCATTTCAAAATTACTTTCCACAGTGGATTTAAAAAGAACCAATATTTAGCCTTTTACCTGGTGTGATTTTTTTTTTTCCAGCATGGGTAAACTGAGCCATTCCTCACTGAGTCTGTTAAACTTTCTGGATTAGTGTGTAATGACTAGCAGGGATCTGTGGTGTCACGAGGAGACCTAGAGGGCTAAACTGGCTTGAGGCAAAGGTTATAATCTCCAACCAGACACTCTGGGTCATGAGCAATAGGTGCTCTATCACCTTTTGTTGGAAAAGGAGATGTGGAGAGATAGTACGTGAGATTACAGCTGAGGGAGAAAGCGAGCCAACTTGAAATCCAGTGCATTGCTTACAGGGTGCATAACCTCAGTATCATAATTCTATCTTATTAGGTTTTCCTTTCAAAGTGTATTTAAATATATTATTGTACATTCAGAAAAGTAGATTACTGTTTTTTGGTTTTTTTTTTACTCTATTTGGTAGTGTGTGTGGATATGCCTCACAGTGTGTATGGCTCACAGACATGGTTCGGATACCTCTTTGATTGTATCTTTAAATGCAGACAATTGAAGTCTGTGTGCCTTTTAAATTGCAATCACTGTTGACCCCTGCATTCACTAGTAACTTATGGATCACACCTCTTTGCTTCTGCCCGTTGTTGTCCTGTATTTTGTCCTGGATGGCTGTTATCTTGAGCTATTAAATTAAGCATTTGACATCCTGGGTATATTGTGCCTTGCTGTGTCACCTTGAGCAGAACCTAAGAAAGATATGAAAGCAGATCTTACTGTAGCTAAAAGCTCTATGCCTCTCTATACTTGATGTTTCTAGGTCATGTTTGAGCATCAGTACCTAACAGTTAAAGCCCCAATAAGAAAGACTCAGTGTGAACGAGCTAGTTAGGAAGTTAACAGTACAGCCAAAGCTATTAGCTTTAATTAGCATTCTGCCAGAATGGCTAGGCCAGTGTCAGGGACTGCAAATGACAGTGGGGGCATGACAGGAATGACAGTGGGGGCACAAAGCAGGTTTTAATTTTGTGTGTGTGTGTGTGTGTGTGTGTGTGTGTGTGTGTGTGTGTGCGTGTGTGTGTGTGTGTGTGTGTGCCACTAATGCCATCACAAAATGCAAAACAACAACAACAGTCATTAAACTTAACATGACACCGTTATATCACACTTCCAGTAGAGCGGGAGGGCCTGAGGAAGCCATCATAATTTACTTCCCATGCTTAAGTGTGAAAAGGATTTTAAACATTTCTTGAATGCCAGATATTTTTTTTCCCCCTGTGTTTAAAGGGAGAATGAAAAATTATAATTTTTTAAAAGTTCTTCAAATAATGGCACACACACATGCACAGGCGCGCGCGCACACACACACACACACACACACACACACACACACACACACACACACACACACACACACACACACACACAGAAGTAGCTGACCTGTCTCATGCTATGTAGCACTGGCATTTAACTGAATTATAAAAATAGATTATATCCTTTTTTCTGAATCTTTATGATTGCCTCCCTCTCCTAAATGCGAGTTCTTACAATAATTATACAAAGCACCAACTGCTGAAAAAATTGATGCCAGTAATTTAACCCAGTGCAGTGTTATGAAGTCTTTTGAAGCTAGTTCTTCATGTTCTTATAAGCAGTTCTTAGATGGTATTGGGGACTCAAGAGCTCCATTTAAACTTGGAGTATTTGAAGTGATGTGAATGTTAGTGTGAAATAAGATTTGTGATGACACCTTGTTTGTTCATTAGCATGACTGCAGAAGTGTTTCAATTTCACTAAGAGATACAGCAGTATTTTTGCTATAGGGCTAATTTCACTTTGGTTTTATTGCTGTAAAAAAAACAAAACAAAAAAAACAAAAAAAACCCTGTAAGACCTAATTTGTTAGTATTGTGGTACTTGTAGTAGGGCTTTATGGTATTTAGTAATCTTTGAAAAATCAAAGAAAAATTAGTAAACTGTTAAAATGTGCAAATTCTTGAGAAGCAAAGGCTAATACATTTTTATAACTCTGAGATTTCTCTATTTATGTGTACATGTTGGCGATATTCAAATGCCCTTTCCAAAAGGGTACAAAATTTCAGAATACTTCTATATATGAAAGAAAAACATACGCTCAGGAAAACATTTGTTGAGTTGTGCTTCAGTGGAGCAATGCTTTTTCCTGCTTTTCTTGCTGATGAATGCTGAGGAAACAGAGAAGTGCAGTGATTTACTCAGAGTCAGAAACACTTTGGTTAAATGTCTTTCACTCTTTTGGGCTGCAGCTCTTTCTACGCTCTTGTCCTGTTTTCTCTTCCTCTGTCTCATAGTCTGCATCTCTCTCCTTTCCTCTTTTTTCTAGCACTTTCCATATTTCTCTTTGAGCGTGCTCTCTCACAGTTCCTTTCTTTGTTATCTTTCAATATAATTGTCTTTTGCCCATTCATCCCAATATTATCTTTCTATATTCCTCAAATATGTCCTTCTGTCATATTGTTTTGCTGGAATCTCCGTGTTTCCCTAAGACTCGAGTCAGGAGAGTCAGTTTTTGCATGCTCCTTGGCAAGGGCCTATTACCATCTCATATCAAGAGCATTCGAAAGAAAGGTTAATGTATTCAGTCTAACAGGCATATGGTCTCCATTCATTCTGGGTGAATCTCCATCGCAGAGGTGAGGGCCAGTGTAGATTCAGAATGTACTGGAACAAGAAGAGGGAAATTAATTACCAGTGCCACAAATTCATGTCATGTCTCATTTTGTATAACCTCTATCTCACCTCACGTCTTTATTAGATTGTTTGGGTGTCTCCTGGAATGATAATGAAAGGCTCCATCAAGGTAATGGAGAGGCAGGTCTTAAAGGTGGAGGCCTTGTATTATGTCTCTAGTATACAGCAAATATTAAAAGTTCTACATCACACTAAATACAATATTCCGTTCTTAAAGTCTCACGGGTAAGATCTTAAGGATGTATGTTCCAGTGCAGATTGATACAGCATCTGAAAATCCCCCTGCAAGAGGTGTTGCAGTTTCCAAAGATTCTGTTGTCAGTAGGTGCCAGTGGATGCTCTGCATATGCTCATGTCACATGATTATTTATCACCACATGAAATGTCCATGTAAGTGTCAAGTGATACATGCGTTTCTTGCAGTATTCAATTCCCTTATAATCAATCAGATTTATTTGGATTACAAATGACACAGATTGTTACAGTCGGCATTTTTATTGCAAATAAATATACTTCTAAAGTAAATTTAAGGTCCAAAGATATTGCTTGTCAGAAAATAGTTTTAAAAAAAGGATATGGCACAAGTATTCAACCCAGACTAGTACTAGTAGTATCAATGCAGTAAAAGCTTTAGGTCTGTTAAAGTAAGATTCTACCATTCTTGCCAACTATCTAGGAGTGATTTTCACCTCGGGGTCCTTCCTGGCGGATTTACACGTGGTTGTTTACTTTGATCCTGACATGCCACAGTTTGCAAATATTGTTACAGATTCTCCATTGGATTGAGATCTGACCTTTGACTCGACTATTGTAGAACAATTGTGTCCTCATTAGAACAATATCTTTTATCTATGCAAACACAGAGGTTCTACAGTAAACAAGGTGAATATTTAAACAGCATTTTGCAGATTGAAATTTTGGTCACAGTATTAGCTCAAAGACTGGACAGGACTGGTTGGAGTTAGGGGATTGGAGAAGCTACACTGCATATAAGCAGTATCACTTCAGATTAATTAATTTGAGGGTCAGTGTTCTAAAATAACACAGTTCAAACTATTAAAGATAAAGCGTTCAGGAATGAGGAGCAGTTATTTGATAACTGGTATACATAAAAAAACTCCTGGTTATTTTCTGGTCTTTAGCCATTACCATTTATATAAAGCTCCCTTACCTGCTTGATGTGGTAATTTATTTAACATTTATTGCAAAAAAAGGGCAGAACTGATATACATGTAACTAGACAAGTAATAAAAAATAGATATAAGTACTCCATTATTTCCAACTGTGCTTCCCCTATGTGAGAAAGCATCAGCACAACTGACTTCTACTCGCATACCGTGGCCCTTCAACACCTTCCTGAAGGTGTAGGGAATGTTAAATGGAACTCCGAATAACAGCTTTCACAAATGGTACCTGACTGAGAAGTGTTAAATGCATCAGTTCTTTTTGACTACCATGGTATTTGGGGTGGTTGGACATGCCTGTATTGTTTGAATATGCATTAATCTTTTAGGAACATTCTTATTTTCCCACTCTTGGTCTGAATAATACCATTCAGTATGGAGTGCTGATTACCAATTAATGAAATCTTTTTTTTTTTTGCAGTGTGCTAAATATAGACCAACATATACAACAAATGACCAGTTATATGAGCTATGTACAAATCTTAATCAGTCATGAAAACAATACAGATTTGTAGCTTACAATAAGAGAGATGGTTTCCTAAACATGGTCACACCTAACAGGACTAACACTCTGGGTTTTTGTGCAGGCATACTTCCGACAGGGTGTTGCCCTCCAGTATCTGGGCCGCCATGCAGACGCGCTGGCTGCCTTTGCCTCGGGCCTGGCTCAGGACCCCAAGAGCCTGCAGCTGCTGGTGGGCATGGTGGAAGCTGTCATGAAGTCCCCTCTGCGAGGTAAGGTCGTCTTACCTGGGTCTGACCCCTCCACAGTGTGAGTAAAGTCATGCACAGGCTCATGCACAAATAATGCCAAGAATAATGCCATTTTCTTCTTGAAATTCATCTGGCAGTTCTCAGTGCCACAGTCACATCTGCATGAGCATGTACATCATCACTGGAGACAATTGCTCTCATTCTTTGTTTCAAGAGGTTTCATTGATGGCACTTCTATCATTCATCCTTTCTGACACAGGTCTACTTTCACAGTAAGGCACAAACACAAGAGCGAGGGATTCCTCTGGCTATCATCTCTGTTCTGAGCTTTGTACAAGCACAGATCAGACATTATTTCTTCCTCTCTGTGCTGCCTTCATCCATTTATATATGACTTGTGTTTAGTGTGGGTCATGTCCAATGTGGTACAAGCCACATCAAATGAAGTGCAGGCCATATCATAAGTGATGTGGTTGTGTTGTATGTAGTGTAAGGCATGCTGTATATCAAGTGGCTTGGGTTATATGTAGTGCAAGGTGTGCCGTGTATCACGTGGTTAATGTGAGGTGTGCTGTATATCACATGGGTTGTGTTGAATGTAGTGTGAGGTGTGCCGTGTATCACATGGGTAACATGAGGTGTGCTGTGTATCACGTAGGTGGTATTGTATGTAGTGAGAGGTGTGCCATATACCAAGTGGGCTGTGTTGTATGTAGTGTGAGGTGTGCCGTGTATCACATGGGTTGCGTAGTACATAGTGCGAGGTGTGCAGTGTATCACGTGGGTTGCGCTGGATGTAGTGTGAGGTGTGCCGTATATCATGTGGGTTGCGTTGTATGTAGGCCACTTTGCCATTTTTAGGACTTTCAGAATCCCTAATGTATCAAGCACAGTGTGATCCACTACAGAGCCAGAAAGATGGGCTGAGAGTGGGTGCTTGTTTCCTGGCAGTGTTTTAAAATGACACCTTTAATTTCTATAACTCACATCGTAGTGGTGGGAATTTCAACTGGAAAGTGCTTGGTGCATTAGTATGGCAACCCTGCCTCAGATGCATGGAGAACAACATAAACTAGATTAGTATTATTAGTATTCCCTAGCTCTTTCCTCAACTTAACTTTTTTATAGATACATTTTTGCAGCAAGGAATTATCTGACTGAATAACTTATGATAGTCTTGATGGCTTATGATAGTCTTGGCCAGGTTGCCTTAGTTAGATATGGCTTATCAGTACTAATGCGGGATCATGAGTTAGATAAGTCTTGTCAGTATGAATACTGGAGCAGGTGAACAGTACCACAGACACACATGCACACACGCACGTGCGCACCCACATGCATACACACATACACGTGGGTGCACATATGCATACATAGACACACGTGCGTGCACACATGCATACACACATACACACACACGTGCGTGCACACATGCATACACACACACACATGTGAGCACACATGCATATGCATATGCACACACACACATGCACACAACATGCATATGTTCACACATGTGCGCACAACATGCATACACACGCACACATGCACACACACATGCATACACACACAACACAGACACCCAACCATCTCAGCATCTATATTAAAATGCGTTGAACACAATGGCTGGAAAATGGCTTGTGAAATGAGTTGGGAATATATAGTCAGAGCGTCCTCTATCAGGAGAGCGCAAAGATGCTCTAGTATACAGTTCAGCTACTGTCACCATCCGCCTGTGGTGTACCAATAAATACAGAATGAAGAGAGAGAAGAAACCTATAGAAAGAAGAGAAAAGGACAAGCATTTGTTCATGTTGTATGTGTGTGTGTGTGTGTGTGTGTGTGTGTGTGTGTGTGTGTGTGGATAATAGAGCAGAGTGAATGCTGACAGGCATGGTTCATGGTTGGTATGTGTATTTCTAGGTACTGTGTGTGTGTGTGTGTGTGTGTGTGTGTGTGTGTGTGTGTGTGTGTGTGTGTGTGATTAACCTCTGATGACTGTTGTTGGTAGCTACATATGTGCATGCTGTCACAGTGCTTCTTCCCACATGCGTTCTATGATTAACGACACTGCTGCACGTCACTTGAAAAAACAATCATGAGCTGTGTATGCGTATCAAATACATGCTTCCTTTACACACACAGCTGTGAGCAAATCAAGAATGCTGATGTAAAACAATTTTGTGTCAATTGTGCATTTGTGTGCTTGTGTGTGTGTGTTTTGTCTCATCTATTCTCATGCATGAGAATGTGCCACATAAGTAAGACCACGAAGAATGAATTGAAGCACAGTGGATACTAAAATGTGCTTTGTAAACAAAGGTCAAAGCTAAATTTAACATACGTTTTTCAAGGGTCCAAACTGAGTCGCTTGTTTTATCTTCTCTTTTTACACCTTGGCTCTTTTAGCCTTGGTGTGTGTGTGTGTGTGTGTGTGTGTGTGTGCAGGTGGGTGGGTGTTTGGGGGTGCTATAATCTCAGAGGTCTGTAGTACTTGCTCCCACATGGCCTGGCATTGATTTATGTCATTGTGTGCTTTTCAGCTTTTGCTCTTTCTTAGTCTCTCTCTCTCTCTCTCTCTCTCTCTCTCTCTCTCTCTCTCTCTCTCCCTCTACCTCCCCATCTTACTTCCTCCACTGTATCTCTGGAGGTCACCTTGTGTGTCTTTGTCATTTTTTTCCCCTTTGTCACATTTCCCTATTGAATTCAAAGTTTCACTCCCATTCTTTGCCAGCCTTCTCATACCCCTCCACAACACTGTTCGTTATCCAGTCTCAGAAAAGATAAATGAGAAAAACTATTGCAACGATCCACGGAGGAATTTGAACTTCACTGTAATGTTAACATTTTCTAAGCCTTCAGCAGAAGATACTATAGGGTAGATATCATTGTCAACGTCTACTACAAGAGGCTTTAATGATTACCTCTACTTACTCCCCCATGCTGCATTCACTGACCGATTAGTAACCATCACCTAACCGTCAGGACCAAAAGAGAGGAAATGGAGTAGAAAGATCGTTTCAATAACCAATTAGCCTGATTACTGAAAACTATCTTATTTTACAGATCTTTCCTCTAGATCAAAGGTGTCCAGATCCAGTGCTGCAGATTCACTGCACTGCAGAGTTTAATTTCAGCCCATTTGACCTTTATTTTCACCTGCTGCTAAAGGCCTCAAATAACTGGATTTGGTGTGTTAGTTGGGCATCATATTTGTGTAATTTAAACCCACGATGCCTTTTTTGTAACATCAGTACGTCACTTCACTTGTAAAGACCTTCTCCAGTTCCCTCACTAAGTTCACAAAACTCCACCTTCCTCCTCACTGCAGAGTCGGTGCAGCCCACCTATCAACAGCTGCAGAAGATGAAGCTGGAGCGAAGCCCGTTCGTGGTGGTGTCGGTGATCGGTCAGGAGCTGCTCTCTGCGGGTCACCACGGAGCCTCTGTGGTGGTGCTGGAGGCCGCACTGAAGATCGGCACCTGCAGCCTGAAGCTTCGTGGCTCTGTCTTCTCGGCCCTGAGCAGTGCCCACTGGTTGCTGGGCAACACAGAGAAGAGCATGAGCTACATGCAGCAAGACCTGGAGGTCGCCAAGACTTTAGGTACAAAGCACTATGACTCATACATTTATCAAATCACTATGACTCATACATTTATCAAGGCACTAAGACTCATGCATTTATCAAAGCACTAAGACTCATGTATTTATCAAAGCACTAAGACTCATACATTTATCAAGGCACTAAGACTCATGCATTTATCAAAGCACTAAGACTCATGTATTTATCAAAGCACTAAGACTCATGCATTTATCAAAGCACTAAGACTCATGTATTTATCAAAGCACTAAGACTCAAACATTTCTCAAAGCACTAAGACTCAAGCATTTATCAAAGCACTATGACTCATGCATTTATCAAAGCACTAAGACTCATGTATTTATCAAAGCACTAAGACTCAAACATTTATCAAAGCACTATGACTCAAACATTTATGAAAGCACTAAGACTCATACATTTATGAAAGCACTAAGGCTCATGTATTTATCATTTTTATGGTTCCTGCAGCGTGTAAGGCTGTAAGAAGGACTTTCTGAGGAACTTCTTGTCTTGCTGTAACTTGACTTAGCTCCTGAATGACTTGAAAATTACCTTGTGGGTCCAATCAAACTGTTAAAACCAGGAACCATTGGGATTTTCAGACTTGGCTTAAAAATTGCTTAGCCAGGTTGTCAGTTGTACACTACTTATCTGTGGATAGTTGCAAATCAAATGCTAATTATTTATTGTAAACTGGTTCAGTGTCAGAAGGAATTGAGTTGTCTTATTATATAAATACATTAAATTTGAGGTATTCTAAGAATGCCAAATTTGTTGTATTTTGTTGTATTTCTCTCTGACAACTGTATCTTTAGTGATGTAGTCTCTGCATTTGCGTGTCCATGCTGTCTTGACAATATTATACACTGATCTGTGATCAGTTTGGACCTTGAATTTGGTTTGCTTCAGTAACATTAGGATAACCTTTCTTGTCAACCTCAGAAGGAATCTGAAGACCATGCTAAAATGTTGCTAGCGTAAGACCAGCTTCTTCTGCTGTATTTGAATCTACAGCAGATCAGAATCTATGAATGTTTACATTTGAGGTTCTCCAGTGTTCTTTAATTCCTTAGCACCGATTATGCAAGCAATAACCAATATTAATGAAAAAGCTCACTAAAAAATCTATGACAAAACTCTATGACTTCATTAATTTGTTTGACAGTATGACTACAATTTACCCGTACCAACATTATTTTTTCTGGTATTGTTTCTGCCAGTAGAGACAAAGCTTAGAAATGACTAAAGTTTATAGATATGAGTGAAGTGTGACAATCTCTGTAAGCGTGACCTAGATTGATTGTCTGAGTCACACTGGCACCTGGATGGCACTGGTAAATAAATGGTTAAGTACAAGTTTCCTGAATGTGATCCCCTTCCTTCCTTTGTTCCTTCCCCATCAGGTGACCAAACTGGAGAATGCCGTTCCCATGGGAACCTGGGGTCAGCATTCTTCTCCAAGGGAAACTATCGTGAATCCCTCTCCAATCACCGCAACCAGCTAGTGCTAGCCATGAGCCTCAAAGACCGAGAGGTAGGCAACTGGTGTGAATGTGTGCACGGGTGTGCACAGAAGAACAGGGCACCTATGTGTGTGTGTATGCATAGGTTTGTGTGTGTTTGTGTTTGTATGTGTGTATGTAATACTGCACCAATGTGTTCTAAATTTAGGAATTTGAATAAAGAATTCAGATCCAGTTACTGTTAAGCCAAATGGGACTATTCCTCTCAGCTGTCTATAAACATAGCTCCGCACATTGCTTTTTTCTGACAGATAAGCATACCTCTATTTAATTCAGACAGGCCAGCATGACATTTTATTGCAGCTAGACAAATGTCAGTGGAGTCTGATCAAATCCGTTTTCACTTCATAATCTTTGTGTTGCCCCTCTCTTCCCTTGCTGAGGGTAAGCCACCATGATTTCTGCTGTGCTTCATACTTATCAAGTATTCTGTTGCCTGCATGATTCAGCCTTGTTTTGAGGATAACTTCACATCACAATGTCATCTTTCTTCATCTGTTATCATGCTTAACCTTCTCTCATGCACTCTCTTTATTTCTTAAAAATGGCAAAAATGTTTAATGCAGATAATTGTGTTGCGGTTGACCTACTTAACCTGAAGCTCCGGCGCCATATACTGCAGTGGAATTTACACCAAACTGGAGCTGGAAAGGATGGACAGATAAAGTCATAGGGAAAAAGAACCTTTTTTTAACAAGAGTATGGTAATCCCAGTAACATCATCATCACACATGTATTCAGTTTAAATTACACTGGTGTAGTTTACATTTGTTTATTTTTATTTGAGTTTTTTCACTATACATTGTAAGTGTGGTGTCCACGATATTTTGTATGCATTCCCAAACTCCAAGAGGAGTCAGTGGTTTATTGCTCTAAATATCAACATCCCAAAAAAGGATCCAAAGAGCCAACCAAAGCAAAAGCATACTGACAAAGTAGGAAGAGCAGAATGAAGCTGAATGGTATAGAAACGGTCAAACACGGTTTTGTACCATGGCAGAGCAGGCCTTTTCTCTCCCATATCTAATTTACTCCAAACAGCCTTTTATGCCATACATACTTATGTGGTATTTAGGTCAGAGGAAATACCCCCTCTTTTAAATGTCACCTTGCCTGCCCCAAGCCTCCGCACAATGTAAATAACACAATAAACAAACGTAATTCACACAAAGGAACTCAACTTACACAGCTCCACCAGTAGACCTGACAATGTGATTCGTAGGATGTCTTCCTTTTGCCCTGTTATGTCTCTACACACTTCTTTCATTCTCTTAGCTGTCAAACTGACATTGTGTGTGATGAATTTAAACTTAAACTTGTAAGAAATTGCAGGACAGGGTTAAAGGTTAGCATTTGGAAATGTCTGTCCTCCCTCTCTCTTTCTCTCTCTCTCGCTCTCTCTCTCTCTCTCTCTCACACACACACACACATACACACACACACACACACACACACACACACACACACACACACACACACACACACTCCCTCTCACTCTTTTTCTCCCTGATTGTTCTGGATGACAGGGGCTCTCTCATGCTCACTTCCTGTCAGTCAGGGAGAAGAATGGCCAACACGTCTCCCTCTTTCCCTCTTTCTTATCCAGTCTTGGCAGGTCACTTTGTGTGTGTGCTTGTCTTCCTCCCAAATTCAAGATAATTTAAACCCTTTCTCTGTCTCTCTCTCTCTCTCTCTCTCTCTCTCTCTCTCTCTCTCTCTCTCTCTCTCTCTATCTCTATCTCTCTCTTGCTCTCTTTCACTCACATAAACATACACACAAAAGCACACACACACACACGAGCAAAACAGCCAGGGAAAACAAAAAAGCCAGAGGATGTGGCCAACTGATATCATGGAAAACCTTTTTTTTCCATTCAAATAATTTTTTTTTCCCCAGTGCTTATGGTGTATTATTATATATTAGTAGTTTGAAATGATTATACATTTATTTTGACCTTAATCCTAGCCTTGAATTGGAGACTTCCATGTGCACTGTACAAAACTTCATTCCACAGATGTTACACACAAGTGTTTGTACGTGCCTGGACTACATCAAATGTCAATATTTGTGAGGGGTTTTAGTGGGAAAAGGAGTCAAACAATGGTGAATGGGCCTATATGGGACTGGGGGTCTCTTTGGCCCACTTCTAATATAGAATGCTACTTATTGATTCAGCAGATGGTGATTTTTATGAGGTGAAAGGTGCAAATATGTGTGTGCACATGTGAATGCATGTGTGTGTGAATGTGTTTGTTATTGTATGTGTTTGTGTGTGTCTGCAAAGCATGCATGTGATTGTGTTTGCACATGTCCATGTGTATGTGCATGTTTGTGTGTTTTTGCCTGTTCGTGCAGGTATGTTTTTGGGTGTGGATGAGTGCATGTGTGTTGGTTTGAATGTGCCTTCATTTCAATTGAAGTTTGTTCTCTAAGCCCATGTATACCTAAGCACCAGGATTAGTCTGCGTATATATGCCCTAGTTGGTCCAACATAATTGCACCTTATACAGACCCAATAACTTCAGTTTCCCCTCAGCTCATGACTGCACTCGTTCTGTTTCATTTCTATCATCTTCTTAGTTATGGGGTTGTAACTACAGATTAAATGGTGCCTACTGCTGCCAACAGTGGATTCTTTATGCTAATACTGTAAAACGCATTACCTACTACAATGAAACATAACAGGTAATAAAAATAATAACATAAAATATAGAACAAACCATAACCTAAACACTTAGAGAAGAAAACAGAAGAATAAGAAAATTCAAAATGTACTCTGAAAAATGATATTTTCACAGTAAAACCTGCTCATCTTATACACTCACCACTTGCTTCAAAGGTCCACCTTATAGGTAAAATTCACTAAACAATTCACAAAATAATAATTAGTATCTCATGTATATATTTATATCCTGCCAATTTCGGGTCTGCTGAACTGAACATGCTTTGACCTGTCCAAAACTTTTTGCATATATTGAATGTTAATTGTTTTTAGACAAACAAAACTAAATTACAAAATCTGAAGAGTGAAAAAAGATGCCTTGGAAGAGTCGCTGAAAAAAAATACAAAGCTTGGTCAATCTCTACCAACAGGAAAGCTTGCTGTTCCCCAAGTTTATACCTGAGGCTGGCATTTATAAAGTATATTTGCATGTGTGTGTGTGTGTGTGTGTGTGTGTGTGTGTGTGTGTAGCTCTTATTCTGCAGAAGAGGTGACGCAGCAGTGTGTCTTACTCCACTGAAACACTTGGGCTGCTGTCAAAAAGATGAATGACTTTCCCATATTATCTCTCTCTCTCTCTCTCTCTCTCTCTCTTCTCTTTCACCCATTTATCCTTCCCTACCCCCTACCTTAAAGGAAGAAAGGATAAGTATGAAGTTGTGAGTGCGTAAGAAGCCACTGTGAAGTATGAATGGAGCTCTCTCGTACTATTATAGATTTAGCTCATCTTTTATTTAACATTTCTGCATCCAAACAGTGTCTTTGTCCTGTGGATATGCAAAACCTTCAGCTGTGTACAGTTACAGCTTGGAGGAACAGCTCCAAGTCCTGGGGTCCCCAAATCCAGGACATTTTTCTTATTTCCCTGCTTGAACACACTTAATTTAACTCCTCATCTTATTATCAAGCCCTTCATGAGCTGACATCAGCTGTGTTGGAACTGCACTATTTTATTTCTTTTTAAATGCAGCCAATTAAATTTAATAGCTAATTATCAGGCCTATCATGTTATGTGTGTAATGTGGGGTGTCTGTGTATAGTGCAGAGTGTGTGTACAGTGCAGGGTGTGTGTATAATCCAGTGCTGTGTGTAGGGTGCAGGGTGTGTATACAGTGCACAGTGTATGTGTAGTCCAGTGCTATGTGTACAGTGCAGGGAGCGTGTACAGTGCACAGTGTGTATATAGTCCGGTGCTGTGTGTACAGTTCATTGGTGTGCACAGTGCAGTGCTGTGTACAGTGCTGTGCAGGGTGTGTGGACAGTGCAGTGCTTTGTACTTTTATGTGTTTGTGCTTTACTTTAATTATTCATTTTGTTTCTCTCGATGGATTTTTTTTATCAGTAGTAACCACTGGCACAGTGTGATTTCACTGGCTATAAAAAGGCCTTGTGGGAGAGTTGTACCAAAGGCATGCTTGTGGCTACATGAACAGCTGTGTGTGTGTGTGGGGGGTGGGGGGGGGGGGTCGGTGGATGGGTAGGTTGGTGTGCATGAGTGTGGATGGGTTGGTAGATGTGTGAGCATGCAGTGTTTTATTGGAGTAGCTGTTCAGCAGTGATTTATAGCATTCCATGATATTTTAACCTAAATCCCATAAATGTAATGTAAAATAACCTAATGTTGAGTATGGGTACATGTATTTTCTAGCCTCAACATCCTAACCTAATGTTGAGGTATGGGTACATGTATTTGCTGGTTACTGTCGAGGGGATGAAATCAAATAAGTCCAAGCCAATAAGAACATGCTTGCCAGAACGAGAATTTTTTTTAATGTGGTCATACATATTGTATGTTTTGCTTATCTGTTCTTTTAATACTTTACTTGGCACAAATCATTTGCAATGAAATGACAAAATAAAAAGTAAATAAGAACAAGATTATAATAAAAAAATGTTAAGATAGGAGGTAGGTGTGTGTGTGTGTGTGTGTGTGTGTGTGTGTGTGTGTGTGTGTGTGTGTGTGTGTGTGCCTGCGTACGGGTGTATCTATGTGTGTGTTGGTGCGTGTTTGTGTCTGCTTGCAGATGTGTCTGTGTGTGTGAGCGTGTGTGTGTGAGCGTGTACATGCATGTTTTTGAGAGACAGAGAGAAACCTCCAAGGTTATTTTAAAAGACTGCACTGTCCATTGCTCCAGATACCTCCAGATAGATCCACTGTGCATTCATATCCCAGCAGTAGCATCTTACTTCTGGTCCCATCCAATCAATGTGCACCCTGTCAACAAGATGAATGTGAGCTTCTGAAGCAGTATTCTAATGAGAGAGACAGAGAGGGAGAGAGAGGAAGAGAGTGATAAAGAGAGGAAGAGAGCAAGAAAGGGATGCTATGTGTATATGACCTTATAAAGAATATATCATACTTATCAGGATAATGATGTCTCATTTCAGTGTGTGTGTCTGTGTGTGTGCAGGGTGGGTCCTCTCATATGCAGATCTGCATAACTGTACATTGACAGGCACCTATTCCTGCATGGTAATTGGTCATTAACACAAAGGTTGAATGTCAAGGAAACCTTGATTCAAGAGGCAGCAGGTCCTTCTGGGTATTATTCTTAGTTAACCAGTTATTGTTCTCATCAGCACACTTACTGTTTCAGGAGAGCCACCGAAGTAATTTAATCATTGAATTTTGTTTTTGTTGTTCTGTGTGTCCATGCAGATGCTGAATAAAACAATTAGGCAATCTAAAATGTACAACAATTATAGCATGCAAAGCAGGAAGCAGGTTTAAAATAATCAAAACAGCTTAACAGCAAAATTGGAAACAACTGATGGTAATGCACATAAGACATGATGCATGTAAATATTATAACAAATGACTATAACCAATGATGTACAGAGAGTTGTTCAAAACAGATCATCATAATAAAATGCGCAAAGTCAAAGTTGTTCAAAATCAAAGTTGTTTAAAAAAAAAAGTTTTTTACAACAGTTGTCACAGTCCAAACCCCCAGTGAGCAAGCCAAGAGTGACAGAGGCAAGGGAAATCTTGCTAGAGCATGAGGAAGAATCCTTGAGGAACCAAGTCTCAAATGAGACATCCTCCTCTGATTGACAGCAGACACCACAATCGCAACAATATAAACAATAACGAACAAAATAAGCATTCAATAATAATAAACAATAAATGTCTGTTCTGTTTTTTTAGAAGTCTTAGTCTTGGTTCGATGACTGTAGGAGTCCTACAACACTCTCAGTCAACAAATTTGAGTAATAAAAAATAGGTGACAGCATCATAACATCCCAGTTTACCATAATAATCAACACCAATGGACCCCCGGATCTACACCTTTACCTAAAATGGGAAGTATTTAATAACACACCTGACTATACAAATAGGTTTTCAGGCAAACCTTAAAATATTGAGACTGTGTCTGAGTCTTGAACATTGATGACAGGAAGGTTATTCCATAGTGTGGGAGCTTTATAGAAAAAGGCACTGCTCCCTGTGGTAGATGTGGTTTGATGTCTCATCAGAAAATATTTTTGCATTTGTAAACAATAAGAGATGTGTGTGTGTGTATTTGTTTGTGTATTTGCACATGTGTGTGTGCGTTACCAATATTTTCTCTTGTTTTTGAATGCTGAGTTCATGTATATGTTCTATCACATTTGTCTGCTTACTGGGATATGTGTGTGATCGTGTGGTTGTGTCTATGTTCGTGTGTACTTCCGTGTGTGTGTGTGTGTGTAGACATGTTCTGGAGTTCATCACTTTCCCTTGGAGCTTTAGGGTGATTAGAAGATACAACCCACAGGACTTAATGATAAGAAGAGTAAAAGCACCATCAGAGAAAACGGTGAACAAGAATTCCAGATCGAGCAGTCCATGCATGTTAACTCCAATTGAGAGGGAGTAGGGCTGTAAACGTTATCATATTGATTTTTTAAGTGTAATGCAAAACATCAGGAAAGAATGTCAAGTTTGTTTCATGCTCAGCTCTCATTCTACTGACATTCTATATACATTTATCAGAATGTTTTGGGTTTATAAAGCTTTATAGCTCACTTTTCAAATGTGCTGTGACCTTATCTAGAGTGGCCTCCACAGTCAGGACCAGCAAGCCAGTGAGCTGCACATCACAGCCCTGCAGCAGAGCTACACCTCAGTGAAAAGAAAAGCAGAATACCAAATGTGCTTTTCCATCAACATGCTGGGCTTGATTTGCTCCGCTCATTTTTGAAACTCATTCTAGCTGTCTTGTCACTATCATAAGCACACTTGAGACGGCATTATATAGTGATTATAGCTGCATTAAGCCGACTGTCCTCCTCGGCGTCCTCCTCGTGCCATGCGGATGCATCCTGGGGTGGAGGGTGTGCTTGAGTGAGCAAGCTGTCTGCTGCGCCATTTCGTATGCGGATGACAGACATGCCTAACGACGCTGCCGGGAGTTCCAGCACATTCTCCAGCGCTTTTTCCAGCATGATTTAAGCTCACAGCTGGGTGCTTTTCATCATTGACTACAGACAAAAAGCAGCCTTTTCTCTCTGTTATCTGTGTGTGTGTGTTTGTTTGTGTGTGTGTGTGTGCGCGCGCACGCACATGGGTTGTGAGACTCTTCCTCACACATGAGATTTAAGATACTCTCTATATGCACATCACTGTGTTGTGTTGTCGCACTGGATTATGCTTAGAAAAGATAGAAAAGAAACTGCAGCCACAGTCCATTTTATATATGAAGTGTGTGTGTGTGTGTGTGTGTGTGTGTGTGTGTGTGTGTGTGTGTGTGTGTGTGTCAGTGGCTGTGACTGGAGCAGATGTTGAATGACTCATGTAATAGACGTTACCCTTGGCTGCCGTATGTTGCATTCTCCTTTTTCTTTTTTCTTTCATCACTCACTTCCATTCAGCTCAGTTCTTTCATTCTTTCAGTCTTTCATTCTAAACTCCTTCTTTCTCTCTGTCTATCGCTCCCCGTCCATCACATGTGTGCCTTGCGTGACTCTGGCACTTCAATTATTACTGGAAAGTCTGGATTTTTCATAGTCCGGTGTGTGCTAAACATGGCCCTTCCTTCGTCTTTTTCATTGCTTTCTCTGCTCACATGGCCAGCCTTTCTGTTTCATCTGAACAATAAACCATAATTTTGGAAAGCACTTTCTTTGTCCTCTTTTTATTCAGTCCTTAATATACCATTTTTTATATGTTGCATTTTGTGTATATCCCTATTTTAGGACAGTGTTGTTTTTTTGGACTAAGGGGAAGGTTGTAACATAAAGAAAACCAATCAGGCCTAACCAAGGTTGCTGTGGTGATCGGGGGGGCAGAGATCCAATCAGAGCTCCTGCCAGCACCTGCCAGCAACTATTCACCCTGCCTGTCAATCACAGGCCTGTGGCATGTGTCACCCAGCAGGAAGCAACATTTTCAAAGCCTCCCCACATACAGCAGGCAAAGAGTACAGTACCAACTCATTAATACTCCCTAATTACTCTCTCTTTGTTTCCTCCATTTGTCATCCTCTACAGTTCATAACACTTCATAAGTCTGCTAAATGCCATTTCTTTAAATGTATTTTGCTTTTTTCCTGTGATCATTCAGCTATACCTTAGACAAGAACGTCGTGTTCTTTTCTCTACTCCTGTGTCCCTGTCATTTTTTTTCTGACTTTCTGTCATTGGTTATTTCCTCTTGTATAGCACACACTCACCATTCCTCTATATTGTCCTCCGAATGATCTGAATCCCCTGTGGCGCTCCAGCCCCACTTCTGAAACACCCCACCCCCACCCCCACCCATCAGTCCTCAATTTGGACTGCCCTCTTTCATGTTGTCTTTTCTATTTCTCTTTTACTCTCTCTGGCATGTTATTTCTCCACTTCAGATACGGTATCCGTCAAGTTGTCCGAACCCTTGGGAAACCATATTAAGTGACTGTAAATCAGTAAATCAGTCTCTTCCCTTTCTCTCTAGAGCTAGAGGTTTTCTTCCAGTTTCAACAACAATCCATTACGTACTTTTGGGATTGGAACAGTATCACAATAGTGAATCAATGATTAATTAAGTAATTAATAACATTACTGAAGGCTTTGTTTGGGTTAAGTCAGAATATGGAAATGATCTGTCTTTGTAGATGTAGATGTCATGCTGTTTGACACATTTTTGGATGCTATGCACCCAAGATTGTGAATGAAAAACTTTGTGAAGATGTGCATTTGTGAGTATATACATTTCTCTTCTCCTGCATTCTACTCATCCTTTTTTTAACATTCTCCTTCTTCTGCAGCTACTATTCTCTGGTTCCCTCTCTCTAACACCCCAGCTCGCTCTCTCATGCTTCATTTTTGGGTCCGTCGCCTGCGATAAAGCACCCATAGCTTTTCTTCTAAACCCAAATCCTTATCAAAGCGACCAGGGTGGATCCTAGCATAGCAGCTAACTAGCCGTTGTTGCCGACAGGATCTGGTTCTTCTGCAAAGCAGCCATAGAAAAAATGCCTTGCCCTTTGAAATTCTTCTGCTGTCAGGATGACCCACAATCCTCTGGCGGTCTTTTTAATTACCTGCCTTTTTCATTTGATTCCCCTGTCAAAACGTTCTGCATGAGGCCTGTAATTCCATCTGGGGATGAGGGAGAGCAGATCGGGGGGATTTGGAAACTGGTCCACTGAGAAGGTGGGATTGTCTCAGTCAGAGAAAAAGATGAGGGTTTGGCCACTGGGGTTTGGTGCTGTGGCAAATGTGATTTAGGGTGCATGCAAGAGTTTGGAGATAAATGGTTTGGTGTCTGGATTTGGGTGTTTAAAGTTAAAGCAGCACACAATATGTTGGTTTCTCTGTGATTCTCACTATAGGCACATTCTTTAGATATCATACACTCAGTTTCTTATTTTCTTGGGAAAACTTTCACATGCATTTGGAGGATTTCTTTTATTAGACTACATTGTCTTACAAAGCTGTTGTTTTGTGCCAGGACTGAAAGGCAATCTAAACATATATGTGGACATACCTACTACTGTCTGAACTGTCTGTTCTGGACTACTTCAATTTTGTGTAATATGTTGATTTTCCCACTCATGGAGTCTAGTGTGCTTTTCAAAGACTCCCACAACAAATCTTATTGAAATATTGATTATATTATTGACCATAAACCATAAAATATTGAAATATATTGAATTTTCACTCCATACTTACATACCCATTCCAGCTTTTAATTTTTAATAATGTAAAATCTATCAACTCTGTCTTCAAATACTTTTGCTTCTGTTCTTGTCTCCAAACTCGTACTTACTATGGATGACTGTGCATAAGCAGACAAGATGAGAGTATGATAGTGTCTGTGGTTTGCTTATGCTGCACATGTTCGTGCGTGCAGGACAGAGCAGGAAAAATGCAGGCAAATGGTGACATGTAAATAGGAAGCAAAGACCGCCCACAGCTTCATCACACATCAGTCGTTCATGAGTGGATTCTGACCCCTCTGTACCTGAGATGTTGTGCAACGTTTGTAGGGCATATCTTAACAAGGCCGATAAAAGTGGCTCTAAAGATTTTAGAAATCACTCGACAAATCTCTCTCATGTTGTATATAGCAGCAAAAAAAAAAAAAAAAAGCCTCTAGCGCGTCTGTACCACTGGACATGCACATATGACAGATGAACAGCGAAGCCGATTCCAAGACGACCAAGTTAGTCACAACAGTGTATCACAGGGTTAAAAGAGAAAGATGTTTGTTATGAAACCTTTGATTATTTACAACAAAATGAGAAGTGAAGGTATAGTGTGACAATGTACAATTATTTTAAGATTAAATAACCTTATATCTTATTTGTGCTTGTTTATATTTGAATAACACTTTACAAGTCTTAAAAGACAAATCTTAAAAGACAAAGACAAAGATTTGTTTGTGACAGGAGAAATTTGGTTCGGGGCAGTGAATTTTCCGGTCACTTGCTCAATCGAGCTCAACTTGCTCAATAGAGCAAGTTGGAACAAACATTAACATTGAACCCTGAATGTGATAGTTACTGTCCCAGTACTGTATTTCTCCTGTGGACCAGGAAAATCCAAATTCATGTTCCGGTAACTAATTGTAAACTATAATTAGCGGGCTGTCTGGGGATGTAGTTACCAGCAGGGAAGTAGTTTACCAGGATATAAATCCCTTGACTGTTGAAGGTGATTTATATGTAGTAGGTGGGATTATCCATTCATGAGCTATATCTTGATCAATAAACTTTCCTGGCACCAAAGAGTCGATTAGGGATGAAATTGGCAAAGACATGTTAGCCGATCATAAACTGGCATGAACAGACATGGGCCTGTTATCAATAGCTTGGAAACTGGCACGACTCATCTGTAGTATATGTGTGAAGAATTATGGGGCAGGAGCTGCAGAAGTGTCTGTTCTCCCTGCAGGAATGTCTCCTGTTCCATTCCTTATGGCTATGATAGGCTCTGCCTACCTCAATGGCCACCTACTCACAGATTCCTCTGTGTGATGTTGAATGACTCAAGCGGTTTCTCTTGGCCCCCATGAGGTTTTCTAGTTGACTAAGCTATGAAAGTAACAACTGGTCATCCTTGCAAGCTAGCTCGGGTTTTCATGTTCATCGAGCCCCTGCTAGTAGACTGTCTGGAGTGCTTTATCGTTCCATCCGCTCTGCGAGAGTTATGAATGCCATGGCATGTTCAACAGCAGGTGTCTTGCCTTGGTGCAGCTGGAGCAGTTCACCTGGGTCCTCACCACAATGTGAATGATGGAATACGTCTCTGAACAGCCTTTCAAAACAAGCATGAGTGTGCATCTCTGAGGTCTGAGCTTCCCAGATGGCAGTAGCCCAATTAAGCGCTGTACCGGTGAGAAGGGAAATAATGAAAGAAATTTTAGAAGTGTCATTGGGGGGGGGGGGGGGGGAACTAGGCAGAAATAAAGGGAGCACTGCAACAAAAAGCCCTTACACTGACCAGGAGTTCTATCGAACTTGTCAGGGAGGACAGTCTCATGAGCGAACTTACAGTCTCGCTAACAGGGACAGAGGCTGAAGCAGGAACAGGCATGGGAACGGAAGACAGGACGGCTTGAATGCTTCACATTTGATGCTTCCCATCATGCAGTGACACTGCTGGAGATGAGTCTCAAATGAACCAAGGCGTCTACCTTGGGCTTGGATAGCTGCCCGCAGTTCTGGTAACCCTGCTGGATCCATGGAAGGCAAAGTATTCTGTGACAAAGCAGACTCAGAATGAGTTAGGATCCATATGCAGGGTAATTTTACTGAGAACAATGTAGCAAGGCCAGAAGCAAAAATGAGAAATAAAACAGGCATGGGTCAAAACCAGCTATTAGAAATGCAACACGACATTATAACAAACAACTTGGTATGCAGAGAGAGCTCTGGGAGCCACTGAAGGCATTATATAGTGTGGTGAAGAGGCTGATAGGATGCAGGAGAGCATAATGAGTCACCTTGGAGTTCACCATGAATCACCATGGAGATCAGTAGTCACTAGTATTCTAGAGATTAGGACCTTTGGTGGCCTGATGTGTGCAAACCAGACACTTCTCCGTCTCAATTAAAGGATCGTTGCTAAATAGGACACATCTTTAGCAGCAGCAGTCTGCAGAGGACCCTTCTGACACAAGATGATACAAACTGTGATGCCATACATACTGTGTCATACCTACTGAGACTCCATACACACTGTGGCGTCAAACACACTGCGACATTCATACTGTGACGTCAAACATAATTTCTGTGTCCGATAGGTTGACAGGCTAAAGGTTGTGGTGGAGAGAATGAGCAACAGCTGGGGGAGTTAGTTTTTGTGCTCTCTACACAATAATCAAGAGCAAAACAGAACTATTGCTACTGGATAAAACAATGTTACATATAATTAATAAACTTAACATTACACAGCTAGCTAGCTAATTAAATGTACATGAACTAACTATCTAGCTACTACACAGATGTGCTTGGCTAATTAGAGCCATATGCTCATGGATAAAATGAGGGATTCTCAAAACACAGGCAAGGGTCACAAACAGAGAATAAATACACTCCAGGTCAAAATCCAGAGAGGCAAAATATCCAGGCAGACAAAAAAAAAAAAAAAAAAAAAAAAAAAAATAGAAGTAAGCAGTTGGAAATGGTCAGAAAATCAGAAATACAATAGGATATACCGCTCGGTATACACTGACGATACAGATGGCAATACTTCACAAAGAGTGTATGGTAATAGAAGGTATAGATAGGCAGTGTAAATGAGTAACAGGTGCAGTTAATAGTCCAATGATGACAAATGTGTGAACGTTAGGTGATTGGCTGGATGGTCTTCTGAATTGTCATCGGAATTCTGGGAACTGTAGTATAGGAAACTGTATACTGGAACTGTATATAGGAAAATAATCTAACATATTTAACACAAATTCATGATATAATCAGATCCTGTCTTCCATATCTCTTTATATCTCTCATATCAGTAACTTGTTTCTCTGGCTTCTTGTTCTGTTCCTCTATCTCTTAAAACAATAGCAATTAAGACAATTAATTCACATCATAATCCTTCAGTTCTGAGCAGTTACTGGCCATTGCTATCTTTGATATTAGAAAAGGTGGGAGCTGCCCAACTCCAAGTATAAATATAATCTTTATTACTGTTTTCATTCAGGTTTCCCCTCATTGCATAGTACTGAGATTGCTTTCTTGGAGTCACAAAGGATTTTTTCCCCTCTGTTGATGCAGGTTTTCATAGCATCCACTTTCATGACATCACTGCTGTCTTTGATACAGTCAACGTGACATTCTCTTTTTCCATCTTTAAACCCACACAGGAATGTCCAAAACAACACCAGCCTGATTTAGATCCTACCTCTCAAACAGATGACATTCTGTGCCCTTAGGAAATAAATCTCACACAATCCCTGTCCCCCACGATGTTCCACAAGGTTTGATTCTTGCTCCCCTTTTATTTATCATGTGTATATTCCCTCTCGGTGCCACTGTATGCCATTGTGGATTCTAATGTCATTTTTATGCAGATGACATGCAAATCTTATAGCACTAAACTTTTCACTCCTCTCTCCTATGACTTTCTTTCTGAAACTTTCTGAAACTTAATTGCGACAAGAATAAATTCATGAACATACCTTCCAAAGCTACATTTGGGAAAGCTATGGGTCTTTATCTTGTTATTAATGGTATCACTATGTCTACATCTTCCTTGGCATTATACTTGACTCGCCTTTCAGCCCCATATAAACTAAAACTGATTCTTAGCATGTTTGTAATATTTATCATCTCTTAAACTTTATCAACTCTTATTCAGGCCATCATAAATTGTCAGTTTGACTACTGCAATTCACTTTTTGCTGGTCTCGTTTTAAAATATCTGCAGCTGCAGTATGTCCAGAACTCTTCTAGACTGCTCACTGAGATTCCAAGTATTCAACAGCTGCACTGGCTTCCAAGTACATGCTGTATAGAATTTTAAATATTCATTGGTACATATTCAAAGCACTCAGTAGCCACATACTTATGAATTCCTCCATCTATACATACTCCGCAGGATGCCTAGATACTGGACTGCTTGACTTGCTCCATAGTTCTGTATATGAGACAGCTCATTCATTGTTGTTGCTTCAAAATATTGTAATGCACTTCCCCAACCTATCCATGCCTCATTCAAAACAAATATAAAAACACCCTAATTCAACTATCATATAAACACATATGTCCTAATTTCACCCAGCATATAAACACATATGTCCTAATTTCACCCATCATATAAACACATATGTCCTAATTTCACCCAACATATAAACACATACGTCCTAGTTTCACCCAGCATATAAACACATACGTCCTAATTCATCACCCTCCTAGAAAATCCCTTCCTCTTCCTTTTAGCTTTATGTTCCTGCTCTGTAATCAGTAGTTGTTGTTTGTGTCTTAAATGAATGCTTTATTGTAAATTTGTTTGTTTTCCTTATCTGTTACGATGTGTGTTTATGTATTTCAAGGCAGCAATGAACAGAAGAGTCTTAATTTTCTTTTTTAAAATGCTGAGTTTATGAATGGGTAGCAGATTCACAACTACTTAAATAATATGTAAACCATTCTTAAATAATATCTAATAATCTAAATAATGTATATTGTTAAATAATATCTAAACCACTCTCAAATAATATCTAATAATCTAAATAATATCTATTATTAAATAATATCTAAACCATTAAAAAACCCATCCTGCCCAGTTATAGAGCCCGTTAAGTAAGATTTCATAATTAATTATGCCAAAGGCTCTGCTGAGATTGAGAAGTACAAGGACACACATTACCTGAATCTCTGAACATTCTCAGATAATTTATTAGTTTAAGCAAAGCTGCTGTAATTCTGTGGTAGTTCCCAAAACCAAATTGAAATTAATTATTAAATCATTCAAATTATTCACATAGAGGTAATGGGTTAATTAAATGTAGACTGCCTTCTCTATTAACCCCCCCACCCCCCACCCCCTTCAAAAAAGCCCAAAAAACTATAAAGCATCTGGGAGAGAAAGGTGCTATATGTATTATCAGAATTTTTATGTATAACGAATCTGTGAGATAAATAAAAAAATTATATATATATATATATATATATATATATATATATATATATATATATATATATATAAATCAGAATTTTTATTTATATATATCATTTATTTATATTTGGTTTCACTCTGTGTCACCGATTCTTTATTTATCTCATGTTTTTATGGATTGGTCTCCTCATCTGTAGGAGATTAGTGGATCCTGGTGGATCCCCTGCATCCTGGAGGGATGTTTAAGTTAAAGAATTAGATTCCTTCTCCACTCTCTCCCTCTCACTCACACACACATTCACACAAACACTAGAGACAGATATTTCCTTATTTGTCAGAATGCATTTCTGCAGTTGAAAGCAGATGTAAGGACAGTATACCTCTCCAGGATGTCTTGCTCCACTGCTCTCTGCTCTCTTCTCATGTCTAAACAAATCCACCTTTTGTTCGCCCGCTGTCCTCACCTCTCTTTCGTTATTGAACTGGACAGATTTCACTTTCATATGAAAAACACTTTGATTTGAATTGATAAAATAACTAAAAATCCTGTGTGTGAGTGTGTGTGTGTGTGTGTATGTGTGTGTGTGTATGTGTGTGTGTATGTGTATGTGAGTGTGTGTGTGTGTGTGTGTGTGTGTGTGTGTGTGTGTGTGTGTGTACTTGCTTTTAATCTTAACCCAAGTATAATGCAAGTATAAGTCAAGTGTTCGTTACAGATCTTTTGGGTTAGGTCCAGCGTATAGATGCTCCTCTCATCCTTATTTATGCAGTAAAAGTTGTGTACTCTGAAGTGTGTTGATATGATCCTGTTAAGCTTTTGGGTAATGTGTTGCCATATTTTTGAACTGTACAGACTGTACTTGATAGGGGTATTCAGCTGCTCATATTTCCGATCCCAGGATAGAATATAATGCACAACACTAGTATATATGAGCCAAGCAGCCAAGGGAGAAAACAGCACACATCTGCATTCTGTAACGAGCACAGCCATGTTCAAAAAGACAGTGACATTTATTTTTATTTATTTATTTTTATTCTTTGGCCAATGCAGATTTGAAAAAAAAAAAAAAAATTGTGAATGTGGCCACTACTGAAAATGTGAAACAGGGTCCAAGGTGACTTCTTCCAGCTCCCCAAATTATGCCAACCCTGCTTAGCTTGAGGGAAGGAATGTTCACAAAGCTGGACTTGTGGCTCCAGAGCAGTGCCATATCTGGTTACATGGAGACTTGGACCACTGTATGCAGCCTTTCTTACTGCAGATCCCGTGGGCCCGTGTAGAGGCCTACTACCAACTCCTTTACAGGCACGATGGCATTACTACAAAGCCTAATTATTTTTATATACCAAGTAGACTAGTCCTAGACTAGGAAAGAAACTGACCAAAGTCTTTCTGTCTCTTTCTATGCAACTCTATACTCAAAAGTGAATTGCATATCGGTGGCTGTTTTTTTTAATCACCAACCCAGCTGCTAGCAGTTCCAAAGCCAATTCTGACAAAGCCGGTTGTTAGTGCTAGCAAGCGCAGTGCTCTCCGCTGAGATACCGAAGCACTGGATGAATGTTCTCCTGACTCCTGGCTCCACTCTCGCAGCAGTGGAGAAGCATTTGGTGCTTTTGCCCTTGCAGTGTGGCCTTGCCTGCTTCACTGACTTCCTTAGCTAACACCTGCTGATCATGTGGGTTCATGCACCTCACAGCGCCAGGCCAAGCTCACAGCCCGCCCGCAACACTGGCAAGCAAGCCAGCCTTTGAACTATAAACTTCATATATAAACACTGATGGAGTGATTTATGAGAGAGGATCTTATCTTTACTGGATTGGACTGAAAACTGTACAATTGCTCATTCAACAACCAGCCAACAACTCCTGGAGAAGATACTCAACATTGTTTGGATCAAGGTGGATAACATCTTATAAAAATGTATGTGCTCAGAAGAGATATAACTGCCTCAGACATTTCTCCTAACTATAGCCTCTTGAAGTGTTCTGTGCACCCAACTGAGAGTTACAAGCAGGCTATCTCTGGATACTTGGACACAAAGGCAGTTAAGAGACTTTCTGCATTACATCAAGCCGGTCAGCAGAAGTTGTTTTCACAGAATAAGACAACACATGGAATCAATTATGCTGCATGACTTGTGCACATGCTTGCAACAAAGTAACAGTGTATGACCCCTGTGGAATATGGCAGATTATGCAGTAGCTGCTTTGCTTACTCAGATGTCGCAGAACATTTGCTAGTCCAACACAAAAAGGGACTGTCCAAAGTCACATGGAAAGAAAGAAAAAACAGTGTAGAAAAAAGATAACAGGACAGAAGAATTCAAGAGCTAAAGGACTGATTCCAACTTCACAACCATTGTTTACTTTTGTAAGTGTCTCCACTGAACACTAACCCTTCTCCTGTAGGGCCATGATGAGCCCAGCCTTGTTTATCTTATATTAGGGGACCTTCAGCAGGAACACGTATACTGATAGGGGCCAGCAGTTCATCAACAGTTTAGTTGTGGACAGCTGGATTAATCAATTGATCCAGAGACTAGTTGAGCTTTGTAAACAAAACAATGCCTAAGTGCACAGATGTAATAAGATATACAGGGGAGGATTCTTGAGGACAATGAGGTAAATAACATAGTCTTTTTCCATGGAGTTCATTCATTCCTGAGAAGAGCGTGTTGATTTCCATCTATAAATTTGACTCATTGACCCAACTATATTTGTCTAGAGACAAATCAAGTTTATAGTTCAAGTTTATGCAAAATACTATACTAAATTTGACTGGTTTCACCCATTTATATCTACCAAAACACACCGAAGGTGCAGTGTTGTTGACTTCTTGTGTCACATCTTCACTAAATTTCTTTAGCCATCTAGAACCTAGTAATTGTTGCTGGTTTGGGTAACTCAGCTACATGAAGTTCTAGGCGGAAATGGAGCTGCAGAAAGTCCCATTAACGGGTATTTTTGTTGTTGTTTTGTTTTTTGTTTGTTTAGGGAGTGGCATGGGCTTAGTCGATATGGCGTGCTTTCAAAAGCCACACGTAATTGAACTGCCTGAGATACTGTATCAGAAAAACATGAAACAAGTTGTGAGGAAGGGTAATTGCCAGCTTTGGGCTGTGTAATGTTATTTCAAGCCTTTTAAGTACAGCACACTGCTGGAAGTTATTGCTGTAAGTAATTGGTTCCAGGTTTCATCAAGCCTGCAAAATGAATGAAAAAAAAATGTGCATGTTGTCTGATAGATCTGTTTGTGTGTTTTTTTTTAAAATGTAATCTGTTTACTGTAGTGCATTTGAGATTAGCAAGATGAAAGATCGAATTATTTACTGGCAGGAGCAAGTAATCATATACTTTAAAATGTGTACACACATAAAATATTTAAAATATTTATCATATCAATTTGTGTATTGCATTACTATATGTAAGTTGCTGTGGATAATAGTACCTGCCTCTATATGCCTTTGTCTCTATATGCTCCTATGCTAGCTTTCTATGAACAGTCTACAGGCAATGAACAAACAATGAAGCCTGTCGATGTTTCTCTGGCATTTGTCCAAAGTTTCAGTTTCCATGGCTTTCTCTGGAGAGAGCAAATTCTTCAATTAATGTAATACACAAAAGCATTTGTCATGAAACCACAGCTGTTGATCCAAAAGATAAACAACATATAGTCTAGCCAATATCACTGCTAGATTTAGGTCAGTATTTGCTTTTTACTACCCACTGTAAGACTGTATTAGGTTCAGAAAATATATAGATTAGTTTGTGGCACTAAAAAGCATAGAATTCTACTTTTGAGATTTCTTTTGAAGTAAAGATGTCTTTTGAATGCAGTGTAAATTAGTATGTTTCAACAGAAGATTATCTACAGGTCAAATAGTAAACTTCCCAAACTGGCTCTTCATAAACAAGGAAGACAGTAGTGTTTCCTCACTGCAGTTCTTCAAAAATCTCTCCTTATTTATCTGAGTCTTTGTCCCCACTAACTGACATCTCTGAAGCACTATTGCTGCTGTTTTTATCAGTATAAGAGTTCCGTCCATCCTCCACTGACTCATTTACAAAGATGTGTAATCCCACAGAGATTTGGAGGGTCTTTCTTTTTGTAATCTTGTGCCAACATATTTCCCTCACATTATATACCACATGGATTGTTACTAAGTGAAATGCTTAAAACAGATCACAGCATCCTCTGCTTTGTAATGCAGGTCAGTTGGGTTCTTTGCCAGGTGCTTCAAAAAGTCCATAATAGACATCTGTGTCTGCCTTCTCTTTGTAGGCTGCCTCCGTGTCTCTCTGCAGCCTGGGCCATGTCTACACAGCCATCGGTGACTACCCTAATGCCCTTGCCAGCCACAAGCAGGGTGTCTTGCTGGCCAAACAGTCTAAGGACCAGCTGTCAGAGGCACGGGAGCTGGGTAATATGGGTGCTGTCTACATCGCTATGGGCGACTTTGACAATGCTGTCCAGTGCCATGAGCAGCACCTCAGCATCGCCAAGGATCTGGAAAACAAACGTGAGGAGGCCCGGGCGTACAGCAACTTGGGGAGTGCTTACCATTATCACAGGAACTTTGACAAGGCCATGTCCTACCACACACGTGTCCTGGAACTAGCTCAGGATCTTACTGAGAAGTCCATAGAGATGAGGGCCTACGCTGGGTTGGGCCATGCCGCTCGCTGCATGCAGGACCTGGAGCGAGCCAAGCAGTACCATGAGCAACAGCTGAGCATCGCGGATCTGCTGAAGGATAGATCCGCCGAGGGCAGAGCCTCATCCAATCTGGGTAAGAGCTTTCACATGTCCACTTAAAAGGCCTTTGTGCTCATATTTGCATTTTGGTCCTTTGCAGTAATTACCCTTTGACTGGAGAAGGTGTTGTAGTATGGTTTTTATTTACTTGGAAGGGAAGCAGTGGGTAAGTCACCAGGGCAACCATTTTAACTTGACAGCATGATTGCAAAGCCAGGTGTTTTCCAGGTTATAAAATATGACCCCCTCACCTGCAATATGTTTCGCCCTTTTCCAACAATTGACCACTTCTATGACATATGTGAGACAGACCACAGGTGCTGGGGCTTGATGAAAACACTAATGAAACTGGGCTATAACCATATAACCTACTCCAAATATAAACACACAGTATGTGTGAGTTTTAACATAATTATTTCAGGCAAAACATCCTTGTGAACCCCTACAAGACCCACGGCCTAGCTGATAAATAGTTTTTTTCCCCACTTCATCTTCGACTTTGGAAAAAAGCTTGCTTCCACCTCTCTTAACCCACTCACTTATTAATGAAAACTCCAAGATGTTTGTCACCTGACAAAAATGTACTGGCAAACTGCTTGCCAGTTTGATGGCATGTCTTTAGGTTTAAGGTCATGATAATTGCATCATAACAGAAATGTAGGAATGGAAACCTATTATCCATGAAGTAATAACTCCAATAGTGACCAAATGTGGGAGGGGACACTGGAATGCTATCTGTGCAGGAGAACTCACACTGAAGAGCAAGCCGTTTGGTGCCAGTGTCTGCATCCCTGTCAGATACCTTTAGAACACACATCCGCTTTTCTCCCATTCTCTTCCTCGGTAGGACAATGTCTATATCAAACTCCTGTATACTGTGAAAGATGACCAAATTAAACCCCAGTCGACTACCCTCATTATGTCATTTATCCGCCCTCCTGTTTCTTCTCGCCTTCTGCTGAAGTCATAACATTTATTAATAATTCATGGCTCATGCTCGGAACTTCTCCCGGTGTGTATGTCCATATTACTGGAGACCAGGCTCTGGCTTTGCAGTAGTCGCCCAGGGTCCATAATAGCACACCTCCATTTGTGAATTACGGTAATGAATTATGCATGCACTTTTCCGTACCTATGACAGTGCCTGGTGGCATATACGTCTTTGGAACAAGGCTCTATTAGTAGGAGATGCCTGGGCTTTCCACTGCACTATTACCTAAATGCTTTGCAGTAGTATTTGTGGTTGCACTTTGATGCTGCCTGTCAGTTTTCTGGCCTGGAGGTTTGGGGTTTGTTGCCTCATTTGCCTTTGAATGTCATTGTAACCAATCAACATTCAACATAAAAGCAAGAAGTATTTTCTACATTATATCAATTCAAAGTTGATACCTCATGCATGATACTTAATACAAATGTATAATTATATATATATATATATATATATATATATATATATATATATATATATATATATATTTTATAGCAATTAGCTCACACCTCAGTAGTTTTGGACTATAGTTTCTGTGAATGATGGCTGAAATATAGTATCAGCGATACCGCTGCAGTATGTTCTTTGAGATGTGTGTTCGTCAAAACATTTGCTGACAGAAATTGCTCAGTAGTTCCTCCTCTTACACTCAGTGTCAGTACAGAAGTTACTGACTGGAGCAAGAGTAAGCGGTCCTTATTTTCTTTTCATACACCTGTCCTTACTCTGTTTAAATACTATTGTTACTGTAATCTTATGAAACATTAGAAATTCCTTTCTAATTATTAAAACGTGTAATGGTCATTAAAACATGTAACCACTGTTTTTAAATATTAAAGGTTTATTACTGATTCAGAAGACATATGAGTAGATTTTACTTTTGAACAGCAAACTTAAATGCTGGCTGTGTCTTCAGTCTTAACAGTGACAAAGTTAGCCGTAACATTATCACCCGTTGTCACCATAGAGACTGATTCACACGGTCCCACTGGCATTGCACCTACTGGAGACAAATTGATTTCAGAAGAGATGACACGTAGTCATCTCAGAATAATGAGATCCATTTGTCTAGTTCAGTAGGTGATGGAAATTTCCTGTACCTTGCCTCGACAACACTTAAACCTCGCACTGTATCATGATAACTCAATTTGTTTGAAATGGCACCTTAACTGTCACAGCATAACACACAGCTGAGGTTTATGTTTTCAAGGTCATTGGTTTATGTTTTCAATGAAAGTGCTGTAACATCTTTTTCTTTGTACTTGGCATATTACTATGCATAGCCTGACCTGCCTCAAGTTCCGGTTAGCTGAATGACTTTACGTTCTTTACACATACATGGGTGAGACCGAACTGCAGTCTTATCTAGTTTCTGTTAACAGTTAACCTTGAAGCTGGCCCTAATTCAGAAAGAAAATGCTCTAATTGCACTCAGTGACATGATGTCTTCTCTCGCCGCTAATGTGTGTAAGTGCCAGAGCAAGGGACTCTGTCAGAGTACCCTTTACTACCAGACCTTTGACCATGCAAATGTTTCCACTGCTCACCCATTGCCTGCATAAATATTCATAAGCATTCTTTACAACTAATTGCATGCCCTCCTCCCTAGATTAGAATTTCCAGGCTGGTCTGAATTGTTTGTGTGTGTGTGTGTGTGTGTGTGTATGTGTGTGTAGAAAAATCTGTCTCTAAAAGCATTTAGCTGATTGGGTTTTGTGACATACAGTTATGTAATGGAGTTCAAGGTTTGTGCGATGTTCACTATGTATTAATAGATGTATTAGGGAAAATCTCCGGCGATGTGTACTTCTGTCTGAGAGGAGGACCCCTTCCACTGTTGAGTTCATTCAGGTCTCTGCTTACCTTTTAGACTAAGATAATGTATTTCATATATCACACATAAACAATTTTCTTTCTATCTACATTCCATTTCCATATATGACATTTAGCAGATGCTGTCTGTCTGTCTGTCTGTCTGTCTGCCTCTCTGTCTGTCTATTTGTTTATTACAGATGAAACCATCCAAATGCTACTAAAGGTCTAGAAAAACCTTTAACACCTTCGACATTTCATGATAATAAAGAGAAAAGATTTTAAAATTCCTTTTCAACCAGGTTATGTGTGATGATTTTTTTTTTATTCTTTTAACTACCTTTTAACAACTCTGCCCAGCTATAAAACAAGTAACAGGTCAATAAGCAATTTCACTCCTTGCCTTTACCTATACACTAAAGTTCCTTGCCAAAGCTGTAAGCCTTTTCCCTTACACACCCTTTCTTTCTGTCATTTTTCTGTGTTCTATCCTGCCATCTTCCGCTCCTCCTCTCTTCCAATTGCACCACTCCTCTCATCACCTCTTGACTCTGATACGGGCTGCCAGACTGCCGGTAATTGAAAGTGACTTGATGAATGGTTTAATTAGCTTTAAGGGCTGATTGGTGTGGGCTGGTGGTAACGGAGATAACAGGGAAGAGAGGCAAGTCTGCCACCAGTACGACTCCCTTAATTACTGTACTGCTGCTGGGCCCCAGACTGCTTATTTAGGGTGCACCCTGCAGTGGTGGCGAGACAGTGTGTGTGTGTGTGTGTGTGTGTGTGTGTGTGTGTGTGTCTGAGGAGGTACTTATATAAAGCACTAACACAAAAAAGAAAAGCTTAAACGCAACAAGGGATGACAGGTATTGAAAAAGAAAATGTGATAAATATTAAACAATGCTAGCGAAAACAGCTCAGCGGTCCCAATGTGAGGAGTTGGTTCAGTTGATTCAGTTGATTCAGTGTGAATAAGGCCGAGTGAGTCAATAAAGAGAAATAGGAGGGACAGTGCAGTGGAGATTCTGTTCTCTCGCTACTGGATCACTGAAGAAAGTGGCACATTTATTATACTCCCCCCTTCTTCTCAAATATGACCAGTAAATAGTCATTCCCCATCCATACCTTCCCGAGCATCCTATCAGTCAGGAGAAGAGCTTGAAGAAAAGCTCTTTGTGCCCCTCTTTTTCTCTTCCTATTCCTATCTCTCTCTCTCTCTCTCTCTCTCTCATTCATGAGTGTGAAAATACTGAAAGCCAAGCAGGAGTGGAGGAAGGGAAAAAAAATGTGTGAGACTAACTTGTGTGTTTGTGTGTGTGTGTGTGTGTGTGTGTGTGTGTTTGTGTGTGTGTGTGTGTTTGTGTCTATGTAGGTCTATGTGGACATGTGTACTCTTTATATCTTGTTTATTTCTTATTTATATAGCATTATACCTCAACTTGTATATTTTTAGCTTGTCTTTTATTTGTAAAGCATCTTGATTTTGCTCATGTAGGAATACTGTAGAAATAAACTTCTTTGCTTTGCTTTTTGCTCCCTACATGGGATTCAGTAAAAGCACATTGCCAGCCAGGCCTGAAAAACTTCTGAGCTTGGTAAACACGCATACCTGTCTGTCCTCCATGTCTCTCCTTGGTAAACCAAGCGGTAGCTCAGTGGTTAAGGTACTCGTCTTGTAATTGGAAGGTTGCTGGTTCAAGCCCCACCATTGCCAAGTTGCCACTGTTGGGCCCCTGAGCAAGGCCTGCTCAAGTTGTAATTATAAGTTGCTTTGGACAAAAGCCTCAGCTAAATACTGTAAATGTAAACCAGCATACCTGTCTGCCCTTCAAGTCTCTCTTTGGTAACCAGCAAACCTGTCTGCCCTTCAAGTCTCTCCTTGGTAACCAGCATACCTGTCTTTCCTTAAAGTCTCTCCTTGGTAACCAGAATACCTCTCTGTCCTTCAAGTCTCTCCTAAATGATCCATGTTGAAATAAAGGTCCAGTCCTTTGACTTGGTAGATCTGGAGGCATCACTGCATTCTCACCAAAATATTCCTTTATTAGGGTAGGGACATGAATGCCCTCAGGGATAAACCACACACTATAAAGGATATGAGAATGCTGCTCTCTGAACCAGCATTTATTATTCATTACTGAGTGCATGTACCCCCAGTCAGCAATATTTAAAACCTCACTGGAGAAATGGCAGAGTAAACTTGGATTCATCTCTATCATTTATTCTATCTCATTCTCATTTATTCCCTTTCTTTCTCCTCTCTTGTCTTCACACTTTCTTTATTTTTTCTTTCCTTCTGTCTTTCTCTCGTTCTCTCATAAAAAAAACGTCGTTTTCCTTTCAAAAGACCTTTTTAAGTTTGTTTGCAGCTTGTCATTTTCTCTCATTGCTTTAGCCACGCATAGTGCTCTTCCTTTTTCTTCCGCTCTTTGTCTCTGTGTACTAAAAGGAATGATGTGAGAATTCCTTTGTCAGTGTACAACGCTTGGGGTAATGGCTCTAATTAATCAATCATTCAGCCCTGGAGGACTTGTTTCTGCTGGTGTGAATGAAAGAAACATGAAAACAAAAAAACAACAGAAATGCAGTTCAGGGAAGAAAAGGAATGAGTCGATTCCATTATAGACCACAGCTGCTAATCAATACAGGCAAAACCAAGTGTGAAAAAAGCAAATGTAATATATATACATACACTATATATATATATATATATATATAATTACATACAATATTCTATTCATAAACTATACCGCAGAGAGCAATCTGAAGTATTGTAATGTAACGCATCACTGATGACGCGTCTGTCTGTCTGTGACAAGCCTTTGCATGTTTTGAAGCGAGTGTTGCAAAGTCTCTGTTCTCTCCAAGTTAGTTCTGCAGTGATCATCCTCCAATGTTTTAAATTCTGGATAAAGAGTTTGGAATCTGGACTAGAATGTGTCTCGTAGTTGTGTCTACAGGTGGTATGGGAGTGTAGCTCTGTCTCCACTGTAGTTTGACTAGAGTGGGCACCAGTGGGTTGTTGTTTGGGAAGCCAGGTACATCTGTGTCTGCCTGTCTCTACTGCCAGGCTGTGGTTACTCAGTCAGTACCTGCTCAGGGTTATTCTGTTATTAGTCACCATGTTCATATGTACCTGCCACTTTGTGTTCTCTGTGTATTCACTGTGTGTTCTCTGTGGAGGGACAGTCAGCACTGAAGATTACTCTGGATTTTGTTTGTTTCAGTTCAATATTTTAAGTAGTTCTCTCTTTGTGTGTTAGTATGGTGTGGGGTTGTCTGTTTGCCATGTTAGTACTGTTTGTGTGTTAGAGTGTGTGCAGCTTCAGGACTAGCTGAATGAGAGAACATGTTTCAGTATTCATCTTTTGGCTCTTTAGGGCTTTGAAACAGTAGTAGCTGGGGTTACTGTTTTTTAGCTGATTCCAGAATTCAATGGCTCTTTTTTCAGTGCAGAGTAATGGCCTAACTCTGCCCTGCATGCGTTGTTTGGTAAGCTCCTCTGGACTCCAAGGATACTGTTACAGAACTCTGTATGCAGAGTTTCAATGGGATGTTTGTTCCATTTTCTGTCTGTCTTTGTCTCTCTGTCTCTCTGTCTCTCTGTCTGTCTCTCTGTCTGTCTCTCTCTCTCTCTCGTTCTGCCTTACTTCTGCAGTGGAGGAATTACAGGTTCCAATTCCACTAGTAACAGCTGGAAAATATTTGACCATAGCACAAAATCTGGCAGTAGCTCTTGGGAGCAGAAAGAGCAGGTTGAGAGAAGGACACATGCTGTGTTAGTGCGCTGGAATTGATGTGAGATACACAGAATCAGCAGTGGACGGAGATACACACACACACACACACACACACACACACACACACACACACACACACACACACACACAGTGAAACATGGCCCTATTTATCTTCTTGGGGGAATATTGTCAGTATTATCTGCGGTCATTAGGCAGGCTGATGCTGTCCATACAGCACCAAGATGACAGAGTTATAACACTGCAGCACAAATGAGAGACAGAAGAAGAATAAAACCTAGATAAAGTAGCACCACAGTAGAATCACAGCTGGAGGATAGAAGAAATGAAAGAAGAGTTAGAAGAACTGATGGGTTTCTAAAAAAAATTTACAAATGAGAGTAGAGGGTCAGATCAAAGTGAAGAGAGCAAAGACAGTCAGAGAGTGTAAAGAAAAACCCTTTTAGAGACAAGGGTAGTTTAGCGCATAAACAGGTATTTAGAAATAACTGATCTCAAATGTGGAATACTGAAAGGTGTGTGAGTCAGCTAGTTACCAAAGACAAGGCAAAAGAATGGGAACTTGTCCTGTCTGTGAGAGGAGAGGAAGGGGGTAAATGATGGGGAAGAGAGAGAGGGGTGAGTGAGAGGGGATGAGTGATAAGGGGAGGAGAGGGAGGGGATGAGTGAAAGAGAGGGGGAGAGCGATGGGGAAGAGATGGAGTGGGTGAGTGATGAAGGGAGGAGAGAGAGGGTGAGAATGATGGGGAGGAGAGAGAGGGGATGAGTGATGGGGAGGGGAGAGGGGGTGAGTGATGAGTGGAGGAGAGAGGGGGTAAGTGAAGAGGGGAGGAGAGAGCTTGTGAGTGATGAGGGGAGGAGACAGAGGGGGTGAGTGATGAGGGGAGGAGAGAGGGGGGTGAGTGATGAGGGGAGGAGAGAGCTTGTGAGTGATGAGGGGAGGAGAGAGAGGGGGTGAGTGATGAGGGGAGGAGAGAGCTTGTGAGTGATGAGGGGAGGAGAGAGAGGGGGGTGAGTGATGAGGGGAGGAGAGAGGGGGGTGAGTGATAAGGGGAGGAGAGGGGGGGTGAGTGATGAGCGGAGGAGAGAGAGGTGTGCCAGACAGCTGTGTCCTGCCACCCCTTTTTAGAATAACATATTATGAAAGCATTTCTTCTATCCCATCTTTCTAGAATTATACCTTGTATACACGATGCACATGCCCTATAAACCTACACACACACACACACACACACACACACACACAAAGATTCGTGCAGTTTTATCAACAAGAAAGAAGTAAAAATGTGTCTGTGTTCACACTGAAGACCAATGACCTTATCATAAACTTTTTTTTTTCTTTTTCTTTTTTTAACCAAGGGAGCATTAAATATCCTTTATGGTTTTTCCTATTTTTTTTCCTGGAAAAACAGGTAAGTGATTATCAAGACTGCTGGAACCTGTTTGAACTCCTGAACTATTTGAACTGTAAATTGCGGCAGACAATTCCAGCTCAGTTCCAGTAGTCTGTCAACACCATAGATGTTATATCATTATTATAGTTACTTCTAGTTATTTATTTATTTGAAATAGTTAGAAGACTTTACAATGTACTCAATAACTAAAAAAGGATTCAAGAATTTTAAAAAACTGCCCATCTTTTTTTCTAAATGTTTCTAAATAACTCACCTGGACTTTTAAACTACATCCACTCAGCAACTCCTTTAGTGTCAAAGGTTAAAATAAAAGAGTTTGTCTGTTCAGTCCTCTTTAACTTATGAGAGCCTGACATGGAAATTTTGACTGCTCCCAGGGTAGATAATCTGGATTTGGGAAACAGGACTGAACAGCAAGGCTAAGGGGCCCACTTTCTTGTGTTGGCACACCTCTTTTTCCATCCAGCCAGCCAGCCATCCATCCATCCATCCATCCATCCATCGCTCCCTTGCCTGTGCTTTTTATCTCCTGTCTCAGCATATCCGGTTGACTGCAAGACATCTCTGACTCTCTGACTGTCCCCATGACACACACACACACACACACACACACACGCACACACGCGCACACACACACACACACACGCACACAGAGAGAGAGAGGCAAGCACTTAACACTGAAGTTACTTTTATCGTTTTTGTGCAGTGCCGCCCATCTAGAATGTGCTGCTGCATCAGTTCTGCTTTATGTTACAGGTCTGTAATAGCTTTAAGTTCACAAGATACCTTTTTGTACATTTGGGTACATGTGTGTACTGATGATTAAAAAAAAAAATCACATTCATATGATTACTTCATGCAGTTTTTGAATACAGTTTAACAGCAATGGATCAAATTTCACCAGTTTCACTGTCATGTTAGGTACACTAGTATTAGAGACAGCTAACATTAGTGACAATAACCTTAAACGATTCTTGCCATGGCCAACATGGAAATATCAGGGAATATTACAATTTCAAAGTAATTTTTATAACAAAAACAGCATCCTACTGTTGTATCAATGATGTTTACTCAGGTTTTCTCATTATTAATGTGTATGATTAAGTGGACCAAACCCAAGGCACAATCTTCTCCTCTGGACCTCTAGGTCTGGCTCATCCTTCATTGCCCAACGCTAGTCTTTGAGGGAGTTCTCACAATTCACCATCGCAGTCTTGGCTAGACAAGCACCATGCTCTGAAATGAGAACTGGCAGCTTTTGCTTTAAAACCCAGCAAAGCTTAAATTAGTCTCTGTCTGTCTGCCATTTATGGTCGCGTCACACAAAAAATGTGTCGCATAGTGTTTTTGTGCCTTAAAAGCCATAGAGGGGAGAGTGTGAGGCTTTGATAGGTCTTTTCCCTCACTAGCACAGCCCAGCAGCATAGAGACAGCTGAAGTGGCCTCTCGTTCTCCTTCTGGTTTTCACACGCGCAGTACCGAATGTTAAAAGCTAGAGACTTTTGTTGTATTTTTCACTGATCTTACTTATTTATTTGCCCTCTTCATTTCAGTTACAAGTAGCAACAACAACAACAACAACAACAAAGCATATAAGCACAAGTAACAAAAGCAATGTAAACACAAAAATAACTTTAGTTATTGCCTGTTATGGGTTGACAAGCTCCATTGTTCTGAATCACTGGCCTATTAATTATAAGCCACTTCTCCTTGTTACGCATCTAAAGGACCTTACCTGCATCCTTTATAAGCCACTCCTCCTCATTACACACCTGAAGGTCCTTACCTGCACCATTTATAAGCCACTCCTCCTCGTTACACACCTGAAGGACCTTACCTGCACCATTTATAAGCCACGCCTCCTCGTTACACACCTGAAGGACCTTACCTGCATCCTTTATAAGCCACTCCTCCTCATTACACACCTGAAGGACCTTGCCTGCATCCTTTATAAGCCACTCCTCCTCATTACACACCTGACGGACATTATCTGTACCCTTTATAAGCCACTCCTCCTCATTACACTCCTGATGAACCTTACCTGCATTCTTTATAAATCTCCTCTGTGGCCCTGGCCAGAGAGACACAATTTAACCCAAAGGGACAAAACTAACTCCAGCACTATTGTGACTGTGGTGGTCAGGGCTATAAAGTTGGTGGACATGCCTTTTACAGTAGTGTGGGATAGTGTTTTGTTTTATTCACTAACCCCCCCCCCCCCCTTCCCCTCCTCCACCCACTCAAGCCTCTATTGTCTAAATTCCTCACTGGCCAGAGCACAAGATGTGAGACCCAAACAACAAAAACTGAGCAATTCCTGGAAGTGGAACAAAATCCACAGAGGCTGTAAATGCATTCTAGCCTGGGCGTTTTTTGGTGAAGGGGTTCTGCTGTTCTTGAAACTCTGTTGACTTTACGTGACCTCAGGGACTCTGTGTAGAGTTTAACACTGCTGGTCTACTCACAGGTGTTTTTGGCCAATCTTTTCCACAGTCCTGCTAAAAACATGTCCAAAACAGGTTATGATTGCCAATATTTGTGACTGCTGTATGGAGTGATTTTGATTACCTTTTTTTTAGTGATGCATGTGACCAGAAAGGTCTGTATAATAACATGGTATATTTGTAACACTGTATGTGTTACAGTATTATGTTATAGTGATTTAAATATTAATATGTTTGTATCCTGCTGACCTTGCCTGGACGATGGAATGCAAAGTGTTAAATTGACTGGCTGATAGGTTCATTGGGTACATGTGTATATTTGGTTAAGTGCACCTGTGAATTTCTCCACTGTGTCATATTTAAATTTGCTTCTTTGTATTACATCTTTATGCTGCTGTAGTTTGTCATCACACACGTGTTATGACAGAAAAATAAAGTACAAAGATGCACTAGCCTGTCCTCAGTGGACTAGCCCTCATTGGAGTAGCCCTCACTGAACTAGTCCTCAGTGGACTAGCCCTCACTGGACTAGCCCTCAGTGGATTAGTCCTGGGTGGACTAGCCGATTCTTTTGACTCTGAGCTGTGAGCTTTATATGATGTTACCAATCCTCTGTGATGTTTTCCCATGATATAGAAACCAAGAGCAGTAAAGAGTCTTGGACTAGCTCTGCTCTGCGAAGCTGCTTGTGGTTTAGGCCAACTGTCATGAACTTTTTGTCTCTCCTCTGTCCTGGGTCTTTCTGCATACATTACTTGTAGAACCCTCGAGTGGGGATCAGCTCTGGGCTCTGTGCTGCTTGTATGGTACAATTACAGCTTGCCAAGTATGAAGAGCTTCTGCCAGCTACATGCATTTCTGTAAGGACTGTGTTCTTAAACACTGTAGTACATTGCCAATCCACTTATGGCATCAACCTTAGTGTGCGTGTGTGTGTGTGTGTGCACATGTGTGTATAAGTGAGAAAGAAAGAAAGAAAGAGAGAGATCCTTATCTGAATTTCTTTTATTCATCACAGTGATTGTCATTAAATTTGCAAGAATTAGCCTTCATTATCTGTAGATATCAAGATATGCTTCTTTGTAATACTTTTGAAATCCAAACATGGTCTTGTGTAATACTGTGATCCAGAACATCAGAAAGCACATCTCTTTACATGCAGGCAAAATGATGACGTTCAGTTCAGTTAGGTGTAGCAACCATTTTGTCTAGGTTTAATTTGTTTAGTTTGGGAATATTCTCATATGTGAACTGACATAGGTATCACATAGCCTGGAAGAAAATTATTATTATTATTATTATTATTATTATTATTATTGTTATTATTTCACCAAGCGGCAAATGGTAAAGACAATGGGGCCACTGGGAATCAAACACATCATGCAAGCTTGTTCACATTGACTTAGAACAAGCTTCTGAATTCTTTCTTATTTTTGCGTGACTCATGTCTTTTGCTGAGCCATGCTGGCTTATCTGTCCTTGGCGTGTACTGTATGTGGAAGCAGCATCAGTCTTAAAACCGTGTAGCTTTGTGTGAGGTTTTCTATCACAAAAATCTTACCATGTCTATTTTTTAAGACTTGAAAACAATTTCTTTGGTCTAACTTTATAAACTTTACCTTATATTCTGTGTTATTTAAAAAAAGAAGTCTTTCTGCACAAGAGCCAAACCATAATTTGATTAATGATTTCAGTGGACTTTATGGATACACCTGAGCAGTAATTATCCCACTCTTCTGTAGGTATCATCCACCAAATGAAAGGCGACTTCGAAACTGCACTGAAGCTCCACAAAACCCACCTTACTATCGCTCAGGAGCTGAATGACTATGCTGCCCAGGGTCGTGCTTATGGCAACATGGGTAATGCCTACAACGCCCTGAGAGTATTTGACCAGGCTGTCCGCTACCATCGGCAGGAGCTCCAGATTTCCATGGAGGTCAATGATCGGGCCTCGCAGGCATCTACACATGGAAACCTGGCTGTAGCCTACCAGGCCCTGGGTGCTCATGACCGTGCCCTGCAGCACTACCAGAACCATCTCAACATCGCCCGTGAGCTGCGGGATGTTCCGAGTGAAGCTCGGGCGTTGGGCAACCTGGGCAATTTCCACTGTTCCAGAGGCGAGTTTGCTCAGTCTGTGCCCTGCTATGAACAGTACCTTCAACTCTCCCCAGACCTACAGGACATGGAGAGTGAGGGGAAAGTCTGTCACAATTTGGGATATGCACACTACTGCCTTGGTAACTACCAGGATGCTGTGAAATGCTATGAACAAGATCTGGCCCTGGCTAAGGACCTTCATGACAAATTAAGCCAAGCCAAGGCCTACTGCAATCTGGGATTGGCATTTAAGGCACTGGGAGACTTTACTAAAGCAGAGGAGTGCCAGAAATACCTGCTCTCTCTGGCACAGTCACTGGAGAACTCCAAGGCCAGGTTTCGTGCCCTGGGGAACTTAGGAGATATTCATATTTGTAAGAAGGACATGACCGGAGCAGTGCAGTTCTATGAACAACAGTTGGAACTTGCCAACCAGGTAAGAATATATGGAGAAAGTAAAGAAGATTATATATAGAGCGTGTATATATATATATATATATATATATATATATATATATATATATATATATATATATATATATATATATATATATATATTTAGTTGAATGCATTTGTTTAACTTGTTCAGTATTTACACATTTGGAACTATCAAAACATTTTGAAATACACAAGATTGAGGTCTAGCCAAGGAATTTCATCACAGTTTGAGGCCAAGACTCAATAATGTCACATTAATACCTTCTGTTTCTTGTTTTTGAGATGGAAGACCGAAAATTGGAAGCCTGTGCTTATGCTGCCCTCGGTGCTGTTTGCCGGCTGATGAAGAAATATGAAGAGGCATTATCATACCATGCTAAAGAGCTTGAGATATTCCAGGAACTGACTCATGTACCGGGCCAAAGCAAAGGCCACGGGCACTTGGCCGCTGTGTACATGGCACTGGGGAAGTACAGCGCCGCCTTCAAGTGCTATGAAGCACAGCTCCAGCTCAGCAGGCAAATGAGGGATCCTGGCATCGAGGCACAGGTTTATGGCAACATGGGCATCACCAAGATGAACGTGGGGGCCATGGAGGAGGCCATTGGATATTTGGAGCAGCAGCTGGCTATGCTGCAGCAGCTGAGCGGCAACGAAGCAGTGCTGGACCGCGGACGAGCTTTCGGCAACTTGGGTGATTGTTATCACCTGCTAGGCGACTATGAAGAAGCTGTGAAATACTATGAAAGGTATTTGGCTGTGGCACAGAGTCTTGACCGGTTGCCAGATGAAGAGAAAGCCTACCGTGGTCTTGGGAATGGCCACAGGTGAGTCCCACAAAGAAAAGCACACCGTCTAATCCAGTCTATCAAATAGCTTGTTGTTACAGTCCATGGCAATCCTGTTCACTTGACTGCATCATTTCTCTTGGAGAGCCACTATGTCTTGTTTCATCTGTCAAATTGATTAGATCACTGATCTCAAACCAACGCATAGATAAATCAGAAGCTTTAACTAAAAAGTACAAAACACTAAAAAGAATAATAGAATATAGCATGGATAAAGAGTATCATCCACTCAAAAAGTGTAGCATTATTGTTCATTTTACAGAAAAGAATTGCCAATTCCATCACTTTCTCGTAAATGGTAACACACACATTTCACATTCTGTTTATAGTTTTGCATCATAGAATAACCTTTGTTTTTTTTTAATCAATATATTATTTTCATTACATTATCTCTTATTTACTAGTGGAGTTCAATTCATAAGTACTGCTAAAGCGTAATGAGGTATTTTAGAAAGGAAATAACATTATACAAAAAGCCAGTTGCTTCTCTGTCAGGTTAATTCCTGTCATGAAGCTTATTGTAAAGATTCATGATTATTCTAATTTGTCTTGGGAATCCATCATTGTTCAGTTTGCTGCTGCCTGCATTTTTGGACTACCTTACCTGATATCAGCTTTAGTATCTGAACAAATCTGTGTGCCCACCACTTTTTCCTGTGGCCCTCTCTGTACGCAAAGAGGCTTCGTTGGCACACATTTTAACCTAAATGGAAACCAAGTTAATTTGAAATAACCTTTCTCTATGTCTTTTCGTGCTTGTTCTTTTCTCAACCACTGGGTCAGACAGACAATATAGGCTAGAAATGTGGGGAGACAGGAATGACATGCATGCTGATGAAAGCACACCTCTAAAGGGTTTTCTTCAGTCATTCTGCACGGTTGGCATTCTGCTGAGTGGAAAAGTGGGTGGAATTTTAAATTAGTCATGCTTGAGAAGAGAAGTGAACAATATCAGAATGGTCTGCTCTGTTTTCCAGCCATGATGAAAACAGATCTCCACTCTCTTTGGCACTAAGACAAGGGCCGTTAACACAGAGAGTTCATTAAACTCAACTGCATAGTCGATTAGCTTTTTGAAACAACGCTCCTCTAATGTCATTCCTATATGAAAAGGGTTTGGAGGGGTAAGCCTCATGTTTCCCAAAGACAGTTTTCAGTTGACCTGCTGTATTCAGTTGATTACCTGTATTACTGTTATCCATTTAAATTGTAAATTGTATTGATTTATTCTAAACTGCCAAACTCATTTGGATTACAGCTTGAGATATTTGAGTAGAAAGTCATGCCTTAACAAAATTATATGACAAACAAATGTGGCTGCAATCCTATACTTGCCACAGAGGTCAAATTGGAACAAAATTGAATTATTGAGATTGATAAAGGCTTTGTACATTAACATTGTTTTCTCACCCACCTTTAACATATTTTTCATTCTCTGTTAATCTATGGCCAACTGCCACTATAAGACACTCTGCAGAACTCGTAGTTTTCTGACTCTTGGTGACTTCCTCCTTAGAGCGATGGGTAATCTGCAGCAGGCTCTGGTGTGTTTGGAGAAGCGCTTGGTCACTGCCCATGAGCTTGGGGGCTGTGGAGGAAAAGCAGCAGCCTACGGTGAGCTCGGCGCCCTGCATAACCAGCTGGGCAACCACGAACAGGCCCTCTCCTGCCTGGAGCGGCAGCTAGCCATTGCCCAGGACACCTCTGACCACACTCTGGAAGCAGATGCCAACTCTGGCCTGGGCAATGTCTACCAGGCTATGGGTGAGCTGGACCGAGCTCTTCAGTGCCATCAGCGAGACCTGGAATTAGCTGAGGTGATGGGCAGTTCTGTGCGCCAGGCCCGTGCATATGGCAACCTGGGGTTGACGTATGAGTTGCTAGGCAATCATGAGAGGGCTGTAGTGTTCCAGGAGCAGCACCTGAGTGTGGCAGCACAAACAAATGATCTGGTAGCCAAAACACTGGCCTACGGAAGCCTGGGGAGGACACACCATGCACTGCAGAATTACTCACAAGCCGTTATGTATCTGCAAGAAGGTAAGCATATGAAAATAATGGGAAGATATGTGTTTGAAATAATACATATTATTCAGTTTCAAATTTTGCCAGTAAACTAATAGAAATTCACTTACAAGTACAAATAATAATACTTTAGGTTGCCACTGAAATTATCCTCTACTGTTCATTTTACAAATACTTTCAAGTGTCTGATTTGAAAGACACCTGAATAGGTGCAATTCATATAATTCAAAACCAAGAATCTCATAAAACAGAAACTCCATTTTACACACAAAAGCAGGTGCACAGATGTAAATATAGACACAAACACACACAACACAAAAAATAACAGGTATATTCTTTGTCTTGTTTCCCAGCTAATACATATTCCCAGTTTTTTATTTTCTGACAGCCAATTATATTTGACCAGCCCACCCCGACAAAAGAATTCTGCTGTTTACTTAAGATTTTTTAAAATTTCCTTTCTTCTCTTTATTTTTTTCCCCTCCTCTTGTGTTATTTCTTTCATTATTTCCTTTGTAATTTTTAGTTATACTTGCCTTGCTTGTTTTTTTGGGTATTAACATGTAAGCAATTAATTGGAAGTAGGCTCGGTCCAGCTTGTATATGTGTGAGTGTGTGTGTGTGAGAGAGAGAGAGTGTGTGTGTGTGTGTGTGTGTGTGTGTGTGTGTGTGTGTGTGTGTGTGTGAGTATGTGTGTGTATGTGTGTGAGTGTGTGTGTGAGTGTGTGAATGTGTGTGTGTTTGTGTGTGAGAGAGAGAGTGTGTGTGTGTGTGTGTGTGTGCGTGTGTGTGTGTGTGTGTGTGTGAGCGTGTGAGTATGTGTGTGTGTGAGTGTGTGTGTGTGTATATGTGTGTGAGTGTGTGTGTGTGTGTGTGTGTGTATGTGTGTGTGTGTGTGTGTGTGTGTGTGTGTGTGAGAGTGTGTGTGTGTGAGCATGTGAGTATGTGTGTGTATGTGTGTGAGTGTGTGTGTGAGTGTGTGAATGTGTGTGTGTGTGTGTATATGTGTGTGAGTGTGTGTGTCTGTGTGTGTGTGTCTAGAAGTAGTAGTCTTTGTCCTCTCTACATATGTATATTTTGTTTGGGTTCCAGCACTGTAAGCTTTATATATCTGTGTTCATGAATGTGAATGAGAGAGCTGTCTCTAAGCCTTTTTAGTGTTCTTTAGTCTCTCCTAAAGGCAAAAAAGTGAAGATTGTGTGTGTGTGTGTGTGTGTGTGTGTGTGTGTGTGTGTGTGTGTGTGTGTGTGTGTGTGTGTTTGAGCATGCATACACATGTGTCCTCTGGGTGTAACATGCTGGGATAGACAGTAGTGTCATCCTCTGGTATGTCAGACCTGAGGGACCAAAGCAGACATACAGAAAGAATGATGAGAGATGCAGGGAAAAGGAGAGCACAACAGTGTAGAAGAAGAATGTTTAGATAGATAGATAGATAGATAGATAGATAGATGGATGGATGGATGGATGGATGGATGGATGGATGGATGGATGGATGGATGGATGGATGGATGGATGGATGGATGGATGGATGGATGGATGGATGGATGGATGGATGGATGGATGGATGGATCTAGTTAAGCTTGGAACTTTTGTGTAAATATAGATAACTGATATATGGTTAAAGCAATTTTTCTGTTATGATTATGTGGTACACATAAATACAGCGTTTTCCTCCACACAAAATCTGGTTTGGCTTCCACTGCCAGCTCTCATTATGTGCATTTCGTTCCTTCCTCCTGTCTCTGTCTCTCGCACTCTTTCTCGGAGGACTAAGACTGGCAGAGCAGTTGGCGAAGCGTGAGGACGAAGCTAAGATCCGCCATCGTCTGGGTCTGTCTCTCTGGGCTAGTGGAAGCCTGGACCAGGCTCAGCACCAGGTACTCTGTGGGTGCATGTGTGGGTAGGTTGTGTGCGTGTTTGTGCACGTGGGTGTGGGTGAGGGTGAGCATGCGTGCATGCGCGCACACCTGTGTGTGTGTGTGTGTGTGTGTGTGTGTGTGTGTGTGTGTGTGTGTGTGTGTGTGCGTGTGCGTGTGCACATGCAGCCTTGTGCGTGTGTTGGTTTACAACTCTACCATACATCTGTACTGTTCGAAATGTTATGCTGTGTGTGTATGTGTGGGAGAGAGAGAATGCAGACACATAGCTGGATGTCTAAAACCAGATAACCCTGCGTTTAGCACCGTCATCGACTTGACATTCCTGCAAACTTTGCCTCACACACACTTTCACCTCTTCACACACAGATCTATGCCTTAATTGTCATTTCACTATAGACCTTCCATTGCTCTCATTGCTGATTGCTGAACAGACCTTAGTAGACCGAACGTGGAGAGAGATGACCTTTTCTAGCCATAGAAAATGAGTACCAGACAGTGATTCAGTATTTCTTGTTTACTATGCTCACTTATGCTCATTACCCCTTTGTTCGCTCTCACATTCTCTCTCTGTTTATTTTCATTTAATACATATGCAACTTAAGCATCTGCATTCCTATGTCAATTTTGCCATGTAGGACAAGCTAAAAGATGCAAATTGCATACAGATGTTGAATGTCATATTACTGGCTGATAATTTGACTTAGTGTAGGATTTCCAAAGGATGTCTCCAATGTAGCGGGGCAAGATTTTCACCCACACCTGTTTAGCAGTCTACAGGTTGATAGGGCACTGCTAGGCAGTGGCACCTGTCTGGACATTTGTTATCAGAAGTGGTTGTTCAAGAAGCTTGGTCAAAGGAGTGTTCCCAGTCGGAGAGTTTGAGGACTCAGATAACATATTTTTAGGTCATAACTTTACTTTACTTGCTCTATAGATTGCTTCTGCCCCCCAGGGGTGAAAGCTAGTACTGCAATGTGCCTCTCGTTTAATAAAATGTTAAATAGTTTGTTTCCATACTTGGTCTCTCTAATAATAAAATGGGTGTTTTTTGCTATTGTGGTGACCATTGTCGGCCAGAGGAGGATGGGCCTCCCTTTTGAGTCTTGGTTCCTCTCAAGGTTCGTTCCTCATGCTCTAGGGAGTTTTTCCTTGCCACTGTCACCCTTGGCTTGCTCACTGGGCTGTTGTGACAACAGATGTTGTAAAAAGTGCTATATAAATACGTTATATTAATACATGATATCACTTTGACTTTTTGGTTTATTTGTTTGTTTTTTGATGGTGGAGTGGCTTAGACTTTTTTTTTTTTGTTATAGCTTGGGGGACTGTATTTGCTGGCTAACCTCTGCTAGAATATAAAAAGTTTCTGTTTATGTCATGCTTTCTGTGTGTGTGTGTGTGTGTGTGTGTGTGTGTTGGTTTACAGCTCTACCGTGCATCTGTGCTTTTTGAAACATTACGGCATGAGGCACAGCACAGCTCCGACTACAAACTTTCCCTCTTCGACCTGCAGACTTCATCATATGAGGCTCTCCAGAGAGTCCTCGTCAGCCTGGGTGAGAGCACGTTTCCGTCTTCTTCTTTCTCCTTCAGTTCTCACTTTCTGCTTCACTTTATCATGTGTTTACTTTTGCAATTCTCTTCCATCTATTCTCTCTTTCTTTCCCTTCCTCTTGGTGTGTTTGGCAGTACCGGTTTCATTGCTGGTAGAATGAATAAAATTTGAACTCTCTCTCTCTCTCTCTCTCTCTCTCTCTCTCTCTCTCTCTCCCTCTTCCTCTCCCTGTCTCTCTCATATAGGTCGTTATGATGAGGCACTTGCAGTAGCAGAGCGAGGTCGCACTCGTGCATTTGCAGACCTGCTGGTGGAGAGGCAGACAGGGCAGTATGACACTGATCCATACAACCCTGTCACAGTGGAGCACATCCTGGATGCAGTTAATAAGCAAAGAGCCTTCATCCTCTACTTCTCAATGGCTGCTGGCTACCTATACAGCTGGCTTCTCGCCCCAGGAGCAGGTGTGTGTGTGTGTGTGTGGGGGGGGGGGGGGGGGGGTGCTGAAAACAGGTATTTTTATCATTGTGGGAAACATATGTTGTTATATGACATAAAAATATATATTTTACATAATTTTGAGGGATTTTGTCTATGAATTTGTTTTATGTGTATTTATTTAATATTTTGTTTATGCAAGTGCTCACATGCTAAATTTGATTGATATTGAACAAATCATATCAGACACAAATGGCTTCTGCGTGTGCCTAAATGCACACACACACACACACACACACACACACACACACACACACACACACACACACACAAGCTCACGATTTCACACATGCCACACCTTCTACAGCTGCCTCTTCAAGGGTATGAGGAGAATTTAAAAGAGTTTTGATAGTGCCACCTGCCACTCTTTAGTTTGGCTGGCACCTTGGCCACATGATCACACAGTGTGGGTGTGTAGATGTGTGTGTGTTTCTATTTCAAAGTATTCCTCTGTGACTTAATAAAATAATATTATAATCAGATCAAATAAAGATAAATGTTACTAATAAACCAATGAACAATCCACTCAGTCAGAGTAATATATTGTAAATGATAATAAATCATCATTAATGTTACACCAAAACACAATGATAAACTCATTAAGATAATTAAAGTTGGTATCACAATGAATAAATATGTATTTTTCTTCCTGGCTCCTTAGTGCAGCTTGATGTAATGTATGTACTTGTACCCAGGACTGTCCCAAACACCTGCTCTTTTCTCCTCTCTCCCTTTTTGTCTTTTTGTCTCCTCCTACTTTTAGACCTCCCCACCCCACCCCCCCACCACCCAATCCCCATGCTGGCCAGATGGTGTGCTCCAAGCGCTAATTATGTTTTATTCGCTCCTGATTGGTTGATTCATTTATTTCAGCAGATGCTTCCATGCAAGCCTTCTCTCTGTCATACCCTCTTTGTTTACATTTAGCGGGGTGTGTGTGTGTGTGTGTGTGTGTGTGTGTGTGTGTGTGTGTGTGTGTGTGTGTGTGTGTGTGTGTGTGTGTGTGTGTGTGTGTGTGTGTGTATGTGTGTATGTGTCTGTCTGTCTGTCTGTCTGTCCATCTCTCTAGAAGTAGTAGTCTTTGTCCTCTCTACATATGTATATTTTGTTTGGGTTCCAGCACTGTAAGCTTTATATATCTGTGTTCATGAATGTGAATGAGAGAGCTGTCTCTAAGCCTTTTTAGTGTTCTTTAGTCTCTCCTAAAGGCAAAAAGGTGAAGATTGTGAGTGTGTGTGTGTCTTTCAGTTTAAATATGAAATCTTGCTTGGTAAATCCAGGTGAAAAACCCTCCCAATTCTTCTTCAGGGATTGTGAAGTTCCATGAGGTGTTCCTAGGAGAGGGCATGTCAGAAGGAGATCCAGAGTTCCAAGAGGGTGGAGGTATATCTTGTGGAGTCTCCTCTTTGGAGCAGTACATCTGCAGTGCTCGTGAGGCTCTGGGAGTGGAGTCCTGCTGCAGCAGGTACAGCTAGCAGAGCTCCACCCACGATACAGAGTCACACCTCAAACTCCAGTCTCTAGTCTGTTGATTGCACTTTCTCTCACATGACACTAATTCCACTAGTTCAACACTATAGTGTATGACATTTTTATTTTGTGGCAAGGGGCAAACACATTCCTCTGATTTACCTCATAAGAGGAGCACTGAGATGTGAGCCTTGAGGGTTTGGGTCACACTGGCTCTACAGAACCATCTGCAGCAGGATGCTCAGCAGTTCTCTTTCTGCTGTGCAAGAGACCACTAAACAGCCAGTTTATTCCAAATTGCCTGCAGATTTGTATGAAAATTAAATTAGCTATTCTAGTAGCCCTAGTGCAGTGTTCAAGCTTCCCTGCATTTCACTCATAGCATTCTGCTGACATTCCCACTTCACTCGTTTAAATGAATGCCGAGCAAAGCACCATTAGTAATAGCTGTATCACACACACACTCTGATGCACTGGCAGCTTGTCCAGGATTGGTTCCTGCCTTGTGCCCTGTGTGCTCTGCCCTGCAAAACTGTGAAATGGATTAAATGAACACATGCGCGCGCACACACACACACACACACACACACACACACACACACACACACACACACACGACATATGCGCACACTCACATATGCACACATACATACACACGTTTTCCTATTCAGTACTTTTAGTTTCTTTTCATAACTTGTGTGAATCTAGCATATAACTGGACCTTTTTTAAAAGTTTCTTGGACCCTTTCAAGTTTTCCATATTTTTGTATGCCTCAGACTCATCATAAAATGGATATTTTCCCCTATCAGTTTACACACAATACTCCACAATACCAAAGCAAAATTGTTTTTGTTGTTTTTTTAAAACCTATTAAAGGTTATAGATTGAAATATCACATTTATATGTATTACGATAGTTGCTCTGGTGCATCCTATCTATCAGAAATGCTTTTAGCACTTTACTGGAGTCCAGGTTTGCCTAACTGAATTCACTGGGTGTAATTAGGAAAGGCACATAGTTGTGTGTATATAAAGTCTTACAATTGATAGTGTATGTCACATTGAAAACCAAGCCATGAGGTTTAAAGAATTTTCTATAGACCTGTGAGACAGGAATGTATGGAGGCACAGATACAAGAACATTTCTCCAGCATTGAAAGTGTCCAAGAGCACAGTAGCCTCCATTATTCTCAAATGGACGAAGTTTAGCACCATCGACAGTCTTCCTGGAACTAGCTGCCCAGCCACACTGAGTATTCAGCGACCAAAGGCCTTGGTCAGACAGATAACCAACAGTTTAGTGGTCACCGTGAAGGAGAACCAGAGTTCCATTGTGGAGATTTGAAATTTTTAGAATCACAACCATCAACGTAGTACTCCACCAATCAGGCCTTTATGGTAGGGTGGCCAGATGGAAGCTATTTTTCACTAAAAGGTGCATTAAAGCATGCTGTGATTTTGCTGAAATACACCTGAACAATACTCAGACCATGAGAAATAAGAGTCTCTGCTCAAATATCATGAAGATTAAACTCTTGGGCCTCAATTCCCAGCGGACTGAGGAAATCAGACACTGAGAATGATCTCATCAATACCATCCCTACAGTCCAGCACAGTGGTGTATCATGTTGTGGGGATGATTTCTGTGACAGGGACTGGGAGACTAGTCATGGAGGAAAAATGGATGCAGAAACTACAGCAATCCTAGGTGAACCAATGTGTCCAAGATCTCAGGTTGGGGAGAGGGTTTACAGTTCAACAAGACAATCATCTGAAGTATACTGCTAGGAGATCACAGAAGTGGCTTCAGGAAAACTCTGTAAAAGTCCTGGGGTGGCCCAGCCAGAGTCTCCAGTCTCTCTGGACAGACTTGAACATGGCTGTGCACTGACACTGTCCCCAGCCAACTTGAATGAGGTTGAAAGGTTCTGTCATGAAGAATAGGAGAACCTTCCAAGAGAAGTGTGAGCCAAGCTTGTAAGTTCATTCCCAAGAAGACTTGAGGCACTTCAACCAAAACTAAGTGCAGGGTGTGGATACTTATTTAAATACACTATTTCGTTTTTTCTTTTTTTTAATATATTTTTATAACACATTTCAAAAACCTGTTTTTGCTTTGTTGTTGTGGAGAAAAATAATGAGCTGAATCCATTTTAAAACCATTTTAGACTGATGCACAAAAATGTGCACTCTATAGCATTGCAACATGAGAGGGAGAGAGAGAGTGTGTGTGTGTGTGTGTGTGTGTGTGTGTGTGTGTGTGTGTGTGTGTGTGTGTGTGTGTGTGTGTGTGTGTGTGTGTGTGTGTGTGTGTGTTTGTTTGTGTGTGTTGTGAGCAGCTGAAGTATCCATTTCATACCCCTTGATGGTTGGCTGGATCTGACAAGAAAAACTGAGACTGAAAATAGTAGGAGATGTTTTACACGGGTTCTCATGGCTGGGATCACAAAGTGCAGTAGTTGTGATATCAGCAGGTGTAGGTAGTTGCGATCCTATGCTGACTAGTGTAGATCGAAACCACAGTGTGAAAGGGAAACTTTTATTCACCCACTGTTTTTTGGAGCCTTTTAGCTGGAGAAAGAAGTTCTCTTTTTCTGATGAAATCAGGAATTTAAAATGTGAAGGATATTGGGAGACCTTTACAGAGTTACACCTCTGTTTATGATGCTTGGTAAAGACCCATTGTCTATCAACATTTCCTAAGCTGCTTCCACATCAAATAAAAACATGCATTCTTCATCACTGTGCACTGGAAAAGTCGCAATACAGACATTGCAGCAGAACCCTTTTAAATATATGTTTGCTCTTTCCCCATTCTCCCTGTCTCTCTGTGTCTGTGTCTTCATGTCTCCAAGAGGGTGCTCGGACAGTGACACAGCAAGCCAAGCAGGAGATCTGCTTAATCAACAGTTTGAGGAGCTCAGTATCAAAACCTCTGGCTTTCTGCGCATGGTGTCTAGAAACAACCAACTCAACAGGTGAAGGGGTGTGTGTGTGTGTGAGAGAGAGAGAGAATGAGGATGTACTGTGCAGATACGCTTCTCACGTATCTATACATCTTTTGTTCCTGGGATCTGCCACACAATCACATCCCCTAGTGCTCCGATTACCACAGGAACCACTGTTGCCTTTACCTTCCATGTCTTTTCTAGCTCTTCTCTCAGTCCTTGGTATTTCTTGACCTTTTCGTGTTCCATGTTTCTGATGTTGCTATCACTTGGGATTGCCACATCTATAACCACAGCCCTCTTCTGCTGTTTGTCCATCACTAGTATGTCCAGTTGGTTAGCCATTACCATTTTGTCTGTATCTGAAAATCCCACAGGATCTTAGCTTGGTCATTCTCCACCACCTTTGGTGGTGTATTCCACTTCCAGCCCGTACTCAGCACAGATGTTTCTGTTTAATATACCAGCCACTTGGTTGTGGTGTCCCATGTACGCCCTGCCTGCTAACATCTTGCATCCCGCTGTTATGTGCTGGATTTTCTCGGGGGCATCTTTGCACAGCATCTGGTGTCCTGTCTGGTGTGGTAGATCCCAGTATTTGGTGATCTCCAATGTGGCCCCTTAGGCAAGATCTTTTACACTACCCGACTAAAACACTGGCTAAGACGTTGCCCGGGTCAACAAGGTCTACATCAGATGTTGTGTATATGGTCCAATCCATGATTCTCATGGACGAGAGTGGAGAATAGAGGAATGTTGGAATGCTACTACACAAGCAAGCCCAGTGCGCTATATACACACACTCACCCACTCTAAGACTCTAGAGCCAATTTGTAATCCCTTTATTAAGAGTATAAATCCCTACAGTAATTGATGTGAAATTAATCCTCTGTAATTAATCTTCTGTAATGAGAAACAGATGAGACTCACTTTTAATCTGAAAAGGACTTTTCTAGAACATTAGTCATCATCTGAGGAAAAGGCATTTATTTGGATGTTTGTTTGTAGCCCCACACTACCATCATGTGGTCATATTGTGTTTTTACAGATTATACAACTTCATTTTTCCTTTTGAAAAAAGTCTGTGTATGTTTATATCACTGGATTATTGATACGTAGATGGCACCTAAACATCATAACTTCTTTTTGTCTGGTTCTTGCAGGAGTTGTCCAAGTATGACCAGTCTTTACAGTAACCCTATGTCTCCAGTCAAAGATGGCCATACCACGCCCCATCTTGCCAGCAGTGCCTCAAATAAACCTCCACTGCGGACCCTGTATGACCTCCTCATTGGACCCATGGAGGGGGTGTGTGCTTATCTTCGTGCCCACCCATTTTACTGTGTTGTTAAATTTGTTACATCAGTACAAATGTCAGTAGGCCACAAACACTGATTATTCAGTGTGAATTAAACAATGGTAGTGTGACTCAGCGTATCTTTAAATATTTCAGTAATTAAATGCGTGAACTATTTTGCTCATGATCTACTATACATATCTTTACTCCATTCTGCACCATTCTTTGCTGCACATTGGTTTGAGTCAAGAATTAAGCATTAATAATCAGCATTAGAGATTTTATTAAGATAACTCAAATTTATATCTTTGTATCTGCTTGTTATTGTCTCCTTTTGATAGCACTGTCTTCATATTCTTCAGTTTATTTAAGAATCTCTCTCTCTCTCTCTCTCTCTCTCTCTCTCTCTCTCTCTCTCTCTCTCTCTCTCTCTCTCTCTCTCTCTCTCAGGGTCTGATGCACTCCACTGGGCCAGTGGGCAGACACAGACAGCTGGTTCTGGTTCTGGAAGGAGACTTATATCTCATCCCCTTTGCCCTTCTGAAAGGGAGCTCTTCTAATGAGTACCTGTATGAGCGTTTCAGCCTCCTCGCCGTGCCCTCCCTTCACAGCTTGGCCGCTGGTACCAAGGTAAGCCCAATCCATAGCACCCCCACCGTGTCTTCTTGCACCACTCTGAAAGCCACTCTCCAATATAAAAGCTATAAAGTAAATTTCAACACTTTCTGTCACAGTGCATGGTAAATGCTAACATGGCGGAATAGAACTGAGCATCTCATTTGGGATAACTACTCATCCACCTGTCATCCGTGATTTCCTCCACCAAGGCTACATCCCGGCATGCTGCTACCCCACCCTGCGGCGCCCTGGGCATGGCAGCTGTGGTGGGCAACCCTCTCCTTCCGCCCGCTGCCATGGACCGCTGGCTGTGGGGCCCCATGCCCTCAGCCGAAGAGGAAGCCTGCATGGTGGCCGGCCTGCTGGGCTGTCAGCCCCTCACGGGACCGGCTGCCACCAAGGAACATGTGGTCAGTGCTCTCAGTCAGGCCGAGTGTGCCCACTTTGCCACGCACATCTCCTGGAGACTGGCAGCCTTGGTGCTGGCACCCAGCCACCACGATGGGAGTGCAGGAGATGGAGGAAGAGGAGCAGGAGGAAGCAAGGGTTCGTTTGGAAGCAACTGCGTGGTTCCCGATGATGGGAGTGATGTGGAGAGCGTGTGCGACACGCCACCGCTGCAGGAGATGCTGCTATCAGCAGCGGACATTTTGGGTTTGAGGCTGCCAGTTAAACTGGTGGTGCTGGGGTAAGAAGGGACATTTCTGGGTAAACTTTCTTTACTGTTACACAGAAAAACACTGAAACGCATGCTTTGCACACTAAAAGACAGCGTTTTAACTTATTTAAATTGAATTGACCTGATATGAAATGGAACCGACCTGATATAAAGGTTAGAAAGGTTTTTATTGGTCGCAATGAACATATTCCTTAAAAAGGTCTATTAGCATGGATACAGCCATTGAAATGAGGACTATAAGAAAGAAATGGTTGAAAGTAAATCTGAAAATGGGTTTAATTTCAAAACCAGGAAGTACGTGTGCACAAGGCTTTTGAGTGGTGTTACATTTAATTTCCAGTCTAACCTGTCTTTTTGTCACAGCTCCCACCAAGAGTCGAGCAGTAGGGTGACAGCTGATGGTGTGGTGGGTCTGACACGGGCCTTCCTGGCTGCGGGTGTCCAGTGTGTGCTGGTCTCCTTGTGGCCCGTACCTGGAGCTGCATCCAAAGTATTTATTCATACCTTCTACTTGGCTTTGCTCAATGGAGCCAAAGCCAGTGTGGCTCTCACTGAAGCCATGAAGAGTGTTCAAGGAAGTCAGCAGTACTCCCATCCTTCTAACTGGGCAGGTCTGTGTCAAAACTAGAGTATCCATAATGACCAACTAAACATGTAAAGTGGCACTTTACAGATAAGAGTTAAGAGCTATATTGCGAGAGACTATACCCACAAATTAGGTTTACAAAAGTTTAAGTTTGGAAAATATACCTAAGCAAGTCTTTTTTTAGATACAGTATGTGCATATAGCATGAGTAAAAATATTTTTGGCATTATACATTGAATTTATTCATGAACATTGCACATTTCTGTGTGGTTTTGTCTCTCAGGCTTCATGTTGATTGGGAGTGATGTGAAACTGAACAGCCCCTCGTCCCTGATTGGCCAGGCTCTCTCTGAAATTCTCCAGAATCCAGACAAGGCCAGAGATGCCCTGAGGGTCCTACTGCACCTGGTGAGTCGCATGCCCTGCACGTACACATGTGCACGTACATGCATGCACACACATACACATGTGCACATACATGCACGCACACACACGTACACACACATACACACACACACACACACACACACTAACACATATACATACACACAAACCCCAGCATAGTGGGGAATATAAATATGTGGCACATGTGGCAGACAAGAGGCACCTGTGCATACCTGTGGAAGTCTCTTTAGACATGTTACCAAACCTCTTAGGGAAGCACTGTTTCCTACACACCGATGAGTCCAGACAGCATGGCAGTTCATTGCTTCTGTCTCTCCTCCACTTCCCTTTTGCCCTCGCTCAGGTAGAGAAGTCTCTTCAACGCATTCAGAGTGGCCAGCGCAACTCCATGTACACATCCCAGCAGAGTGTGGAGAATAAGGTGGGGGGGGTTCCGGGGTGGCAGGCCCTGCTGACTGCCGTGGGCTTCCGGCTGGACCTGGCTGGCACGGGTGTCCCTGCTGCCGTCTTCTTCCCCATGAGCGACCCAGGCGACCGGCTACAGCAGTGCAGCTCCACTCTGCAGTCACTACTAGGTACAAAGGACGAGTTCCCTAACTCCTGACTCCAGACCATTTTTATTTGCTGATGCAAAATGCTGATAGCTGGATAACTGATCTTAAATCAGCGGCATCGGTTCCTGTTTCCATTACAGGTCTTCCACCTGCAGCTCTGCAAGCACTCTGCAAAGTAGTTATTGCTTCTGAGGCAGGAGAGCAGCTTATTAATAAGGTGAGTTACTGCAGATAAGAGTCTTTACTGACCTCACCTGTTAGATAAGCTTAACAGACTTTGCTGACCTCACCTGTCAGGGTGTTGTCTTTTTGTAAGAGAATACACCTTTACATAACATCTCAAAGATAGGATCTTTTGTTTTTTCTCACTACTATAGTACATTTCTGCAAACTAAGATCAGTAGAACAGTAGTAGTTGGTAGTCAATAGTACAACCATGATGTAGATCTATTTGTGTTGATTTTACATAAAACTCAAAACTACAAAGTCACTGTAATAGAGTTTCATCCTAGAAATTAGTTTGTTTTTATATAAAAACAATGCAACTAGTTTTGTTTGTTCTTAGATAAATAAGTACAGTTACATAGAATTATATATTTCAACATATTTCATATTTGTTCACAATTCAGTATATTAATTATTCCAGTAAATAGAAGTTTTTATACCTAAACATCTTTATAATTTGTCATTAATTGTGCAATCTAGAGTATCAATGTATATATGCGTAAATTAAATATAAGGGTCTATTGCATTGAAAGTGCATTTGTGTGCCAAGAAAGATAATAATAAATGATACCTTTACATGTTTTACAGATCTGATAAGTGCTTTTTATTAAAGGTCTTATAAGAGCAGTTTGCATCAATTAAATAATTATGGTAACTGTGAAAATTCTGTGAATGTCTCATTGATGATTAATCAGTTAGTATAAACTTTGACTTTTTTTCAGAATTATGTTTCAATAAGTTTTTCTCAGATTGCTTAACACATTTCTGCTGACAAAGGCTGTATGCTTAGAACAATTAAAATTATCATCAGCACACAATTCCCCTCTAAAGGCTAAAGGTGAGAAATGAGAAAGAAAATGACTCGTGCTGTTCACAGTATGGCACCTGAGACAGATGCAAGATGCCGCACTGTCCAGCATTAGGTCGGAGAATGTTCGTTTTGCAATGATTGCCAAACTCAACATCACAAATGACTTGAAAGGCATATTAATAAAATACTTAATATTTACCACTGAATATAAAGATTCACTGTTTTCTACATTAATTGTCCTATTAATTAATCAAAATCACTCATTTCAGCAAATCCAGTGATGGTGGTCCACATGCTTTGTTATAATTTGATTTGTTTAGAACACTACCAAATTCTGGTACATGTGCAGAAGCATCTCTACTTTCTGTATTAATTAAATATTCTGTATGAAAAGCCTGTATTTAAATGCATCCTCTGTCTATCTCTCCCTGTCTCCCTGACTGCAGGCTGTAAAGAACATTGTTGGAATGGTAAGTAGTCTTTCTTTAGCCCTAGAAACCTTCTTGGAACTGATTTAACTAGTTCTTCTTAATTTCCCTTTGAAAGACATGCCTGTCTCACCACCATTAGACTAAACTGACATCTGAGTGCCTTTCAAATTGTACTGTTTTCTGAGACTTTAAATGACATGATGTATCATGTGCGATGGCAGGCTGATGTAATGAAGACATCATTTGTTTTAAGATGTCTGCCTAGATTTGGACTTTTTTTGACTTTGAGCCTCAATGGTCCTATAGAAGTCCTGTAGCCTTAGTCCTATAGTAAAATACAAAGTATTCTGTGTAATATATGTTCATGTTGACCAACTGCATGTGAATACAAAAATATGTGCAAACATGAACAATTATAGATACAATTACAGATGCCTTTGATTGTAAACGTCCCAACGTTGGGATTAAGGAAACAGCAAACAAACATTTTTGGTGTAATATGGAAAAACAAAGAAATCTCTGTTTTTTGATTGAAGTTCATCTCCTAAAGAGGAGTATTCTTTGGAGACCTGTATAAAGGAGGCCCCGCCTTCCTCTCAACCTCAACTAAACTGGAAGGGAGTAGAAAGGGAATAGAAACAGGCAAAGAAAAATTCAGCGATGGCAATGAGATTCAAATAAAAACTCTTCCTCAGGCATCAATTTTTTTTGTGTGTATTATTTGTATTATGATTCCCTTACAAATATCTCACTCATATCTTGTTCACATTAGCTCAAACTTTTTCCTTTGGTGTTCTCATCATATGCAGCTCCATCAAGTCCTGCTTCAGCTGCAGGCAGGGGAGAAGGAGCAGGATTTTTCCTTGTTCCCCATCCAGGTGTCTGTAAGTGTCCAGCTATGGCGACTGCCAGGATGCCATGAGTTTCTTGCCGCACTGGGTGAGTTAGTGTGACACTGATCTGCTTCAAATGTTTGGTGTTTTTTTTTTTACAACTTTTGAAAAAAAAAATTTTAACTAATTAAATTTTGTTGTGCCACTGGTTGCACAAATTTAGGATTTGATCTATGTGAAGTGGGACAGGAAGACGTTGTTCTGAAGACAGGAAAGCAGGCGAGCCGCCGCACCGTGCACTTTGCCCTCCAGTCTCTAATGGCAGTCTTTGGTAAGGGGCACTAGAACATCATAACTGACAGAGTTATAGTGCTATACTTAAATCTGCATCACTTCAGCACAGACATTCTTCATGTTATGTTTGATATGTTTTTACATGGCCCTTCAACTTTTAGAGTTTGTTGTGACAGCTTTTTTCAGTCTACTTACTTACTGTCACACTTCCCTGATCATTCTGTCCTAGACTCAACAGAACTTCCCAAGCGTCTGAGCCTGGACAGCTCATCTTCCCTAGAGTCACTCGCCTCAGCTCAGTCTGTCTCCAATCCTCTGCCTCTTGGCTGTCCAAACATGCCCTTCTCTACCCACTGTCCTGACAGCTTGGCTTTAGATGCCATATCTGTGTACAGCTTAAGCTCTGTTGCTTCTTCTATGAGCTTTGTGTCTAAGTCTGAAAGTGACTTTCTGGGCCAAAGACGTGGTGGTGGTTTGACTTCCTCCCTCTCTACTAATAAACAACCACACAGTGTTTGGCGTAGTCGATCCTCACCTCATGCTGCAATGACAGGCAGCATGATGGTACGAGGAGATGAGGAGGAATACGAGGGCTTCTCCATTATTAGCAATGAGCCATTGAGTGGCCATTGTGACTCGCTACCTCTGCCCCGGGGTCATGGTCAGAGACGCCGCCTCTGTCACGGTGGGAGGAATGGGATTGGTGGCTATGTCTCAAACTCAAGTACAGGACAAGAGTACAATGTGTCCATCTCTTCAAAAGGAAGTGTCAGCACTCCCACCTCTCCACTCAAGGCAAACTTGATTCCCAGTCCAAACTCCTCTTTCCAGAAGGTTGGGAAAGTGAGCAGTTCAGATACAGGTGAATCTGACCAGTCGAGCACCGAGACTGACAGCACAGTCAAGTCCCAGGAACAGAAACCTGTATTGGCATCTCTGGATCCTCAGGAACTTGCTAAGAAGATTTTGGAGGAGACCCAGAGCCACCTCAAGGCTATGGGAGGCTTACAGAGAGGAGTAGCCGAGGGCATGGCCGCACCGGTCTCTACATCCCCCCTGAGCAGATGCTCAGCATTTCATTCTTCTGAGACTAGTGCATTTAGCCGACCAGGAAGCAGCACCAGCACTCGAGACTCATCCACCTGTCCCAAACCCCCTTCACGTTCCTCATCCCTCCAGAAGATCAGCTCTGGCTACAGTAGCCCTGCCACATCAGATACCTCTATGAAAGAGGGTGGACACCCCTCACCTACACTGGACAGTGTTGCACAGTTCAAGTTGAAGTACCCTCTTTATAGTGGTCACATACCTTGCTCTCCAAGTAATGTGTCCCCAAATTCAGGCCACCAGTCCCCGGCTGCCAGCACTCCATCCCCAGCCCTTTCCTATTCCTCCACTGGCTCCACTGGGTCAGGCCCAACAGATGCTGTTGAACTTGATCGCTTGAGCAGGGTTGTTATTGATGAGAAATTTCAAACGGTGCATAGTCATAAGACATTCTGGTCTAACACAGCGACCCAGCACCAACAACACACTGGTCCAGTAAAAAGACTTCGAGGTCCAGTAATGTCAACTAAGAAAGATGTGCTTGGCCTGCTTAACCTCTCACCACGTCACTGCTTGCCTGGAGATGGCCGAGATGTGGAGCTTTTGAAGGTGGGCCATCAATCTCTGGAAAGAGGGCCATGTAGTGGACATAATGATTCTAAAGCTCAGAAAGCTACACCATCACCCTCCATTTCCACACAAAGCAGCCCGGGTGGTCGGTCCTTACACTTACCCACTGGTAATGGTTACAAGTTCCTTCCATCTGGCAGGTTCTTCCCTTCATCGAAATGTTGATGCTTTTGTGGGAATCTTTTACACAACCTTTTCATGACTGCTTGCATGCGACTCCTGTAGGATGCTTTCTGACACTCTTGAGTTTGAAAAAAATTCATGCTCTTGTGAACCAAACAAACCTGTAACCTGTCTGGGGACTTTGAAATATAATTAATATATTTGGTGCTTCTGCCCTCAGCCACCACTGTGTATTTGAGACAGAAGACCTTATACTGTGCATATAAGTCAGGACCACTTAATTTTTGTGAGGGCCAAACAGAACTCACTTTTATTCTATTTGATTTTTACATAATATATTTGTATTGTTTATTATGATTGTTATTGATTGTTATCGTTATTATGTTTTGTAATTTAAATCAAATGTTTGTCAGTATTACACCTTTTTATAATTAAAAAAAGATGAAATCTTGTGAAAATGGAGAATGGGAACTGTATTTCATATTTTTCTTGAAATTGCAGACATTGAACCTCATCTCTTTGTTAAATGAGTATCTCGTCTAAAGCATGGTTTCTCTTCATATTCATTGTTAAGCACCAATTATGACTTTCTAGCCTAACTTTTTGAATAGACATTACTACTTAAGACTTTGTCATTTACCAGGAACTGTTTTAATTAAAAAAAAAAAATGTCTTCCACTCTGTCTTTGCTTTTTGCTATTATATATTTTTTTGCTGTAAATGAACTCACTTTTGCTTATGCCCTGGTACAAGTGTATCAGGGACAGCAGTGTTGCTGGAGACTTTACACATCATGGTCACACAGTTAAGAGTGGTCTTGCCATTCAAAAAGATCCAGCCATCAGAGGTCTTCTGGTAAGTAACTGACCACCAATGACCTACAATATTCTGCACAGATGTGCAAGGTCCTATTTTAGTACACCACTCAATTAGTGAGACAATTGTCATCATAAATATCATAATTAATCTCATGATTTTTATTTGTGTATTTTTCTGAATTTAAATATTTTTCATAAAAAGTGTTACATTTTTTTTCTCTGCACACATTTATACATGTTGCGCTTCTATTTCACATTTTTTTAAAATAGAACTGTTAATCCTTTAAATACTATTTTTAATATACACAGCACCCTAAAATGTCCAAATTAATTTAAAAAAATAATAATAACTAATAAATCCAGCCAGAAAACGGGGATCAAAGATACACTGAAAATTAGACTCAGCATATGCTAGGGTGTAATTAAGGTGATGTCATAATAAATATTTATGATCGAAGGAATATGCACTTTTTAGGACTAAAAAGGGGAAAGCTTAAATCGTACCAAAATTTCTTTCAATTTGTAAAAACAAATTAATAAAAATATACTAACTGCATCTAAATATCTATGGATGGTAGAATTTCAAGTGTATATCTTATACGTCAGGCCTTATTGTAAATACTGTATTTCTGACGAAAGACCTGGTCCTTCTCCAGTCTATGTCCTGCAGAGGACGTAGCCCTATTGGTTATTTTTATTTGTGCTTTAAGGAATTTGCATTCATAGTGCTCATAGACTCATATGACACCATGTTGTTAAATTAAACAAATATAGAAAGGTTGTTGCTAACATTCCAGTGGGACAACATTTAGGAAGACCTGGGATCTAGAATAGTGATTTACTGTTCCCATATTACAATTTTAGAAGGAAAAAAAGTCAATTTGGCTACCTATAATGGAATTAAAATCACTATGCGAGTAATGAAAGGACATTTCCCCACACTTTCTATTCGGTTTTAAACCAGAAGAACAAAAACACCGTTTAACTAAATGCCTAGCATCCACCAACTGACGTCTATTTGCGACGTCTCAATTTTCCTACTAGAAACATAAAATATTTTCCTACTCAGTCATGAAATACATCGTGCTGTGAAACAGGAAACCAACAAGGGGGCACGCTGGTAACTGTTTATGACGTCAGTACTGTTGCGCAGCCGCAGCTGTAACGGTGAAAATGGTGCTCGTCAAAGAATAGTAAGTGTAATAGTCTCTCAACTATTCTTTCTTCTTGTTTATGAAATGTCTTACCAACTGAACAGTGTCGCATTGAGTGACCTGTTCGGGTCTGGTGCCTGTTTAAAGCTTCACAAACTTTTTTGGTAAGTTTCTAAACAGGATGTGGCTTGGGTGTATTCAACAACCCGCTTGCCTTATGCCTGGCCTACCGGCTTTGACAGCAAATGAGCTATTAAGAATTATTCCCACGTAGATAGCACGCAGGTGATAACTTCAAACTCCATTTCATAATATTGACTATTTACATTTATAACTTTTAAGTTAAACAGCGGATGCATTATAGCAGCTACGCTGAGGAAAAGAGAGGCGTGTTTTCCTTCCAAATTCTAGTTTCAGCCCTTTGTCATACTTGGCAGTGAAGGAGAATATAATTACCGACTTTACAAACAAGGAGGGAAAAATCAAATAAAAACAATGGTTTAACTTTGTTAAGGACGACTGGCAACTTTGTTTTGCACCTGTGGCACAAACGTGAGGCGATGCAGGCGTCTTGACTACCCCGTGATCTTCCTGCTTGATTCATTTGTCGAGTCATGGCTTAAGTGATACAGGAAAGCATACAAGTGAATCATTTTGCTCTGACGATGCTTCTCGGAGACGTTCTTAAATAGCATTATAGTGTCCACAGGAAATATCTGTAGATGTTCAGAAAGATTTGTCAGTGAACTTGTGTAGGAGCCTGCCTTTATGCTGGCATTAAAGTTATCTCTCAAAATCACAGGCATGTAGAGGCATGTGCCCTTGCAGCAGAAGATTACTCTATTTTATGCATGAGGTCTAGATTACTGTGTCCTATGGTTGAAGTTTAGATTAATATGTTTTACAGGCGAGGTTTAGATTACTGTGTTTTATGTCATGGGTTTAGATTACTGTGTTGGATACGAAGTTTGGATTACTGTGTTTTGTGGATGAGGTTTAGATACTGTTAGAGCTTCACTACTGACAAAATTTAACAAATATATAAACAAATAAATTTTGAGATGTTAATTCTGAAAATTACATGAAGATGTTGTTCAGGAGTGATATTTTATTAATAGCATAAAGTGATTCATGATTTTGAACCCACTGATCCTTGGTCTGTTGTGTATAAGGGAGATTTCCTGGCCGTGAGCTAAAGAGTGATCATAGATGTGTGTTAAGTCATAAAGATGTATAGGTGATCTTTGTTGATAACATTGGTGATTTGATGATCTTGGAAAGAGACTCTGTTAAGTGATTTTATAGTATGATTTTATAGATTTTATAGTTGAAACATGCAAAAAATGTTCTTGCTTAGTTACCGACAATGACATGTGCATGCTATTTAGTACTTTCAGCAGAGCTTATTCTGCACTAAAATATAAAATGTTTGCCCTAAAGAAGATGTAAATATTATTGCAGTTTATGGGTTGATGAGGTCTGAAACAGCAATCTAATAAGTGCATGCACTGACCAACCTTAGATAGCCTACCTCTGTTCAATGACTATTCTTTGGTGGTTTTGTTTTGCAGTGAGGTGTATTGCAATGTTATTGAGCCTTTTTTAATTGTGCAAAACAACCCTGCTACAGTAGACACCCCAAATGTTTTCCTAAATTATGTTAGCTGCTGTTTATAAATTCAGCACACTGAATACAGTTCAAATTATTCAACATCAGTTGATTTTTTCTAAGGTACTTATTGGGTTGCTGAGGTATTATATTCAACACAATATTCACTGGTTAGTCAGTGAGGCTCTCTCTGGCCTTAATCAATGTATATAATCAGGCACACACAACCTTATATGCCTTCTGGCTCTGGGGTGTATACCTGCAGAGTACCTCCTCCTAGTGAGATTAATTGAGCCTATACAATGAGCTCATTGTGGAGATGCACTTTCATATAGTCTGTCTATCAGATATCTGGTCTCTCATATCAAATTCCCTCTTTGTCAGCTCGTCCCTGCAGGACCATGCTGACACAATGAACATAACATGCACTACAGCACCAGGAAATTTGTTATGAAACCTGATGCCTATGTGTTAGGGATGACCCGCATTCCTGTTTGATTTTGTTTGTAATCCTGCAGCCTTGCTGTGCATAATCTGGCGGTTTCATGGGAAGTCGAGTTCTGTTTTAGCTCCTGTTTGTAATTTGTGCTGTAATTTGTATGATGAAGAGATACGCTTGTTAGATATTGCTGAGGGCTGCATTAGCCTCGTCTTGATTAACTTTCCTCAAATGTGTGAGCCTGTGATTGTTCCCCCTGTGATTTCAGTCTGGCTTCTCCGTTAGGAGCTGGTACCCTCGAAAGCTACAGCTATTCACTTTTTTTCTCCTCCTGTTTTTGTTCTTTTTGCCTTTCACTCTGCTGTCTGGAATTTATTAACTGAAGCATCCAAATAGTTCATTTTAAGAACTAGATAAGGCTTATGGTTTATTAAACTTACTCTTATTCTACAATTTCACTTCATACAACATTTTATTGAGGTTTTAGTTAAGAGTATGCCCTTTACTTTGTTCCCTTGTTCCTTGGTGAGGTCAAGTTGATTTTATCAGTGTGAGTAGATGAATGACAGTACAGTTTGGTCCTCAGAAGGTAGCCTTGCCTGCTAGCTCCTAAGCCTGCAGTCCACTTTCTTTATGTCAAATAATACATTATAAATAAAAATTGCCAACTAATAAATGATGACCCAGACATCAGAGAAGTGGGAGAAGTTTGCTGTTTATTTAACTGGTTTAATCTGTTCTTCTTTGCAGTCGTGTGGTCTTACCATGCACAGTTGAAGAGGTGAGATTATTTTTTTATTTTAATTTTTTTCCTTTTATGACCAAGAACATTCAAACAAGTAAACATAAACTGCTGTCAAACAGTGTGCCAGTAATGACTGAAGTGTGTAAGTGTGTAAGTGTGTAAGTGTGTAAGTGTGTAAGTGTGTGTGTGTGTGTGTGTGTGTGTGTGTGTGTGTGTGTGTGTGTGTGTGTAAGTATGTGTGCATATGTAATATCTTTGTTTGGTGCTGTGAAACCATTCACTCCCTGCTCCCCATATATGGGCATGAAATTTCACAAGCACCTTAAGTAGTTATTAGTAATAGGGACATGCTAGTTCCCATCTGTTGGCTGAGGAGCTGCCAAAGCCTGCTAGGTAGCCCTGGGTCCACTCGGTTTCTATACCAGCTGCACACTTGCTGTCTTTGCTGTCTGCTACACCCATGTGCATATACTGGATGCTGATAAGGGCCCCCAAGGAACTAGTATTTTTGAGCTGTGTGCAGGCTGGAGACTCTTATTCCAGTGCATATGTGATTGTTTGTTTACTATTCAGTCTGGATGCTGTAGAGACACACATTCACCGAACAGGCACCATGGGAAAGAAGTGTGCAGGCCTGAACTATGCCTTTAAGAACTCTTTGATCATCTACGAGTGCAGGTCTGACCTACTTTAGAATCCAAGAACCCAAAAAGTCCAGGCACCATCTGCTGTGGACCTTTCTGTGGTATAAACACTTACAACCCGATACTCGCTAGAGTAGCAAGTCCAGTAGTTGCATCGCATTGGCTTCTGTTTTGTTGAACGTTGGCATATTAAGGCGACGGGCTTTCAAAGTATTTTATACATAAACGCATAACTAAATAAATAACCAAATAAATAATGAAATGAATAACCAAATAACTCTGTATCCATGTTAGTACCAAGTGGGGCAGTTGTACTCGGTGGCAGAGGCCAGTAAGAATGAGACCGGAGGAGGTGAAGGCATCGAGGTGCTGAAGAACGAGCCTTATGAGAAAGATGGCGAGAGAGGCCAGTACACGCACAAGATCTACCATCTCAAAAGGTGTGTGTTCCTACACATGGACCCCAGCTTCCTCAAGTAGGACATGATCCTGGAACAACAGGCCTGTTAACCAATCACTGCCCTCTGATGTCATCAGCGTGCATAAACTTGTCCTGCTCCTAAAGGATTTCAGAATTTCCCCCAACACACCCGCTTGTTACAGTAAACTATTCGGTAGCACCATAATCATGTTAAAAAAAGAAATAAAAAATAAAACATGAAACATTTCAACCCAGATGCATTTGCACACTGTTTGTGAGGTTTTTATGCATCTCTAGCTACCCGTTTGACTTTAGAATTGTTTTCCAAAATAGCCACAATTCTAGGAGTAGGTAAGCTGTCACACAGCTCTGTATTTCAGTCCAATGATTTGAATAAAATCCTTGATTTACTGGAAATATCTTATGTCCTGTTTCTATGGCCGCAGTAAAGTTCCAGGCTTTGTAAGGATGATCGCTCCAGAAGGTTCTCTGGTTTTCCATGAGAAGGCTTGGAATTCTTACCCCTACTGCAGAACAAGTGAGTGATGGTTTGGATTTTTTTTCTCTGATATTTTTCTGCTTCTATTCCACCATAGAATAGAACAGCATTATAAACTATTACTGCTACCTGTTTTGTTTGTACTTGACTCTGCTCTGTATGGTTTTGTAATAATCTGTTTTTATTCTGTTGCATGTTTCATCTTTTGGCGACAGTTGTAACGGTATGTAAACTGAAACGATTATCACTACATTTTAATATATATATATATATATATATGTATATATGTGTGTGTGTGTGTGTGTGTGTGTGTGTGTGTGGGGATATGTATAGATGTATGTTTTTGATCATGATGCAGAATATGCATCACAGTATTTTAGTTACAGGTATAAATTGTTCTATGTGGCACAGATAAAATAAATTCTGAAATCAATACTGCATGAGGGCAAGTGGTCTGTATTTGAATGAAGTCATATTTATGAAGTCAATCCAACGCTATGACGGTTCTCGTGTAATACCGTCTAATGAATACAGAAGTGCATTTCTAATTGAAATTAAGATTTGGCTCCATCTACTGGTCATGTCTTTTTTTTTTCCGTTGCATGGTTCATGTATGCTCAGTTTTGATGGGCAATTACAGTAATAGTTGCTAACATTACAAAACATTGAGAACAGTTATTCTGTTTTGATTGTGAAAATACTCTGTAATATTACTCTATACTCATACTCTTGGTACAGTGGTATTATTGTATTCAGCTTTTTTGGTTGTGATTGCTATGCCTGTTCTAGAATGAATATATGAAGGATGACTTCTTCATCAAAATTGAAACATGGCACAAACCTGACCTTGGAACAATAGAGAATGTGAGTCAATGCTGTGTTCAAACTTATGCATGGATTGTTGTTCTATTTGTGTGATTTGTTGGTTTGACTATTGCAGTCGTGTTTTGTATTTAATCCATGTGTGCTTGTAGTAGTACTCTAGTGTATTTCAGAACAAGGCACATGTCACATGTGTATTTGTCTCTTTCTTTAAAGCTAAATGTACTCTGAGAGAAGAGAGAGAATCAGAAGATGGCTGCACTCTGTTATTAAAAGTAGCATAATATGGGTTTTAAGAGGAGTAACACTTATGAGTTCTTGGTGCTTAATACTATTCTGATTTATTTATTTTTTCTTATATTTGTCATGCTTGTCCATTAAAGTCACAAGCCAGCTTTCTGTTTAAACTGTGCATTGAAAGTGCATAGTAGTTTTATTAATATTGTTAATATTGTGATGATGGTAGTCTTAGTTAATACTGTTTACGATTATCACAATATTAGTCTTGGCTCATGTTTTGAACAACAGGTTCACAAGCTGGACAGTTCCACATGGAATTCCGTGGAGGTGATGCCCATTGACATAGCAGACAGGGCTCAAGTAGCCCCTGGTGTAAGTATCTATCTCTTTAGTTTGGGTGGTATACAGCTGCCTAATTGTGCTGGGGTCATCTTTCACTTCCCTGGTCCATTTTCAGTATAGCATCCTGTGCTGACAGACTGAAGACTGAAACTTGCAATGAATTGGGAAGTGATTTTCAGAGGTGATGCTAACGGAATTTTAACCAGTTGAAATGCCATTTAAACATACGATTCTTTACTGGCATCCTTTTCCTGTCTCTGTCTTCTTCTTCTTCTTGTAGTTTCAGTTTTGTTCCCTGCCACTACTGCTCGTAAGTGAAACCGATTGCTCACTAAGGGTGCATGTCATGGCAAAAACGTATGATGCAAAATATTTTTGTGTTTCTGAGTTTTTGAACAATTTTGCTCTGAAACATTGCGTCACTATATGCCATCACGAAAATGATATCATGTTGTATGAAGCAGAGGTCGACAATATGACACTATCTGTAAAAAGCACTATAGAAACACGCTTTAAGTTGATATAGTTAAATTGTTCACCTCAGAAATGAGTCCCCTTCCATTTTGAATTCCTCTTTATTGCAGCTATTTTATGCTACAAATTTGATTTTCCTGTCCTCCTTTAGTCTCTCGGATGTATTTGCAGTTTCAAAAATGCCTTGTTTTAAAAAATAAATACATATATATGTTTTTAAATGTCATTTTTAAAGAAGGTTGTTCAAATGCAAACCTCAGAATGCCACTTTTCTGCCCCCTTGTGGTAAATGTTTGTAATCATTTTCCTCATTAGATTCTAGTTCACAATAAATAAATATATATATATATATATAAATAAATTGATTCTGTACCAATTTCTGTATAATTATGAAAATTGTTGTGAAGTTACCTAATTTACATATAATAAGGAAAGTGTTTCTTTCCACCCTTCCATTAACAGGACATTAATTTCAGAATCTGAGCAAGATGATCTAGAGGTCACTTTTGAATTGTTAATTAAACTGAAAGTGAAATTTCTGCATTTTAACCCTTTTAAAGGTCAAACTGTACTTTTTTATCTGTACGAAGAGAGAAGAGAGTGAAGAGGGCAGCATATACAGATGATGTAATCAGGAATTTGTCTAATTGGCTTACAGATTTATATATAAAACAGCCAACATTTTGTGTTTGTGACCCTGCCCTTCCCATCCCCAGTTCATAATGATGCTGTTGCAAACACAACACAACTAACAGTCCCAAACAAATGATAGATGTTTTTAAATGAAAAATATTTTACATATAGGACTTGTGCATGTAGTGTTGTGATGAACAAACAGCAGGAAAGTTTTCACTGCTCCTGAAAACTTGTTGTTTTGGCAAGTGTGTTTTCTTATGTAAGTTTATGAATACTTGTATCTCCAAATGCCCACTGTGGAGGAGGAGGGTGATTGCCTTTGGCAAGACTGCTCTAATGAACTAGAATTCACCATAGTTTCTTGAACTATGTATGCGTATATGTGTACGTGTGCGCACGCATGTGTGTGGGTGTATGAGTGTGAGTATGTTCTAGCGATAGTCTCTGAGGTATACTGGCTGCCTGTGTCTGAGGGCCTTATCAGGCTCTAGCCTCAGGCATGGCTATAGGCATTGTGCTGTGAGCCTGCAACAATGAGTTAGTTAGAGTAATTAAGGCTCTGTGCAGCTACACACACACACACACACACACACACACACAACTTCTATACTCCACTTTGCATGAATTCACACCCAGCCTAATTAGTGCACAGTCACGCATTGTCCTCCAGACAGTGCATTTGGTATTAAACAGGCCAGTTTAGTGTGTGTGTCTTCACTGCTTGTTTGCTTCTCTCTGTGCAGCAAGCTGGTACAGCTGCTGTTTTTGTGTGTGTGTGCGCGCGCGCGCATCTGTGCGGGCCAGTAGAGCTGCTGTTTGGCTTCAGGCACATCATGATTTATTTACACTTGCAGGGCCCTGGAGGTGCACTTAAAATTAAAGGCGTTTCGTCCATTTATTTTAGGTGCTACATTTCCACCTCTCTACCGTTTTTATTAAAAGGAGATTCTCTGGTTGTGTGTGTGTGTGTGTGTGTGTGTGTCCATCACACTCTCTCTTCTTCTCACTTCTTACCTCCTAATTTGTGCTGACTTTGGCTCTGCCGGATCTTCATTTCAGGTGTGTGTCGGTGTGTGTCACTGCTAAGGACAAGATGGAGCAGCACAACCCCTTTGCCTTCGTGCCCATTTACTGTTTTAGTCACTGTTAACTTGCTCACTGATTATGCTCTTAAAGTGGCCATTGTGGTGCAAACGGGTGCTGAATGATCAGAAATGATGCTTTTGACTTCCACCACGTGCATTAAGCAGATACATTCTACATGTGTAGGATTACAAGACGGATGAGGATCCCGCCCTCTTCAAGTCCGCCAAGACGGGCAGGGGACCGCTGGGGCCTCACTGGAAGGTAAGCGAGATGAGCAGTACATCGGGAGGGTGGATGTGTGTTGTGTTGAGGCAGGAGCAGATGCAATGAGATCTAATGAGGTGAGCTACAGCCGTTGCACAGTAATCACACATTGTGATTTCAGTCGCAGCAAGGTTATTTGCCAGAATGTTGCGTGTAATCTGTGTAGGTCACTTTTTATCATTTGTTTTTGCAAGTGTATTTTGTTTGTACTGGGCTGGACCACTGACCCTGGAGTACCCACGCGACAGTCAGCTCCCACTGACATTTGCAGTTAAGTTGCAATCAGTCGACTGGGTTGTTAAATAAACAGCCTTATTTTTGTTTTTAAGAAAGACAAGAATATAAAAGAGTGTTGCCCAGGATCGAATGAAGTGAGCTGAATGGGCATGTGAATGGGGTGCTCATAAGAACAGACTACAGAAGCATGGTCAGCCAACAAAGATTTAACAACACTTTATAAATGTGGAGTGCAGGTGAGGGGTGATGGAGGACAGGTGAGGGGAGGGGAGATGGGACAGTAGATGGTGTTGTAAGCTTGGAGGGCAGCTGAAGGGAGAGACTAACGGAGAACATGGTCTCATGGGAGAGAGAGAGAGCTGGAGAGGGGGGCTGTGCTCTGCGACCATGCTCTGATGAAGATAAATCACTTCTATCCAGTCTCTAATTGAGCCTAATACGAATCAGTGATTGGAGCAGACGAGGCTCATCTTGTTATGGTGAGTGTGTTGGGGGGGGCCGGGGGGTTGCGCGCATGTGAGCTAGCACGAGCCGTTGCGCAAGGTGTGTTTTATGACGAACTGCAAGAGGTTTAGTTGCTCACAATAAAGTTGGACATTGATTTGCAGCCTCTCTGAAACTTAGAAATAGCTTTGTAAAACAAACACTATAATGTGCATTACAGCGCTTGTTTTACAGTGATGCTTGAAAGTTTGTGAACCCTTTAGAGGTTTCCATAATTCTGCATAGATTTGATCCAAAATGTCATTAGATTGTCACAAGTCCTAAAAAGGGATAAATGGAGCCAAATCAAACAAATGAGACAAAAATATGAGTCATTTATTTATTAAGGAAAATTATCCAATATTGCACATCTGTGAAGGTATGTGAACCTTTAAGATTAGTAGATTTGAAGGTGAAATTTGAGACATGTTGTCAGTCAGTGGGATGACAATCAGGTGTAAGTGGGCACCCACTTTTATTTAAAGAGCATGGCTCTACCGAAGTCTGATCTTCTCAACACATGTTTGTATCATGGCATGAAAAGAGGAGATTTCTGAGGACCTCAGAAGAAAAGCTGTTGATGCTTGTCAGGCTGGAAAATCCATCTCTAAAGAGTTTGGACCCCACCAATCCAGTCAGACAAATTGTATGCAAATGGAGGAAATTCAAGACCGTTATTACCCTCCCCAGGTGTGGTCGACCAGCAAATATCACGCCAAGTGCATGTAATGTAGCATGTATGTAATATGCTGTGAGTTCACAAAGGAACCCAAGGTAACTTCTAAGCAACTAGAGACCTTTCTCACATTGGCTAAGGTTAATGTTCATGAGTCCACCATCAGAAGAACACTGAAAAACACTGGTGTGCATGACAAGGTTGTAAGGAGAAAGCCGCTACTCTCCAAAAAGAATACTGCTGCCTGTCTGCAGTTTGCTAAAGCTCACAAGGCAGAAGGCCACTGGAACAATGTTTTGTGGGCAAATGAAACCAAAATAGATATTTTTGGTTTAAATGAAGAGCATCATGTTTGGTGAAAGGAAAACACTGCATTCCAGCATAAAAAGCTCACTCCTTCTGTGAAACACGGTGGTGGTAGTATCGTGGTTTGTGCCTGTTTTGCTCCATCTGGGCCAGGATGGCTTGTCATCTTTGATGGAACAATGAATTCCAAATTATACTAAAGGACAATGTCAGGCCATCTGCCTGTGAACTGAATCTCAAGAGAACATGGGTTATACAGCAATACAACAACCCTAAGCACACAAGTCATTCTACCAAAGAATGGTTAAGGAAGAATAGAGTTAAGATATTGAAATGGCCAAGTTAAATATCTTTACCTTTATCCGATAGTAATGTTGTGTATGGACCTGAAGCAAGCATTTCATGTGAGGAAACCCACCAACATAACTGAGTTGAGGCTGTTTTTGTATGGAGGAATGGGCTAAAATTCCTTCAAGCAGATGTGCAGGACTAACCAACAATTACATTTAGTAATTTATTCATGTACTAGAGGGTCAGATACTGAAAGCAAAGGTTCACATTCCATCACAGATGTGTAATATTGAATCATTTTCCTCAAAAAATAAATGAGAGTCTAAAATGTTTCTCATTTGTTTGATATGGCTCTCTTAATCTGCTTTTAGGACTTGGGTGACACTCTGAAGTTTTAGGTCAAATTTATGCAGAAATATATGTCTGAGGTCAGCTTGCTTGACTAGGTTGTTGCAACCTGAAAGCAAGATCCACATGAACGTAATATGGTTTTGGTCTACATTAATATAGCTGCACTTTGTAATTAAGTCTAACTCTCTTATTTATACATGTTTGTGGAATTAAGACGTGGCCTACCAGCAGGTGCAGATTAGGCTGCACATGTACAGTTCCATAGACATCTGCTGAAAACATAAAAATGAATCTTTGTGTATTAGAATTTTATTTATCTTGAATCTAAATTAGACACCAAGACTTGAGTGTATGATGGGTGGGTCCCTGCTTGCATAAATGTGTGTGGACACAGAAGGTAATACGCACACACGGGGCTTGCAGTTGTAAAGCCCAGGTTAAAATACCAGTTTGTAGGCTTGCGTGACTAAAAGCCTGTAGTAATGTTTCTTATTCATAAGGAATACCGTCAAATATTGTATAATTTGTTGGGGGAGTTAAAAACATAGGCTGTGTCCAAAAGGTAACCTGATGATACGGATAGAAAAACACATGGGAATACATTTAAATCCAGTCCAACCCTGAACATCACAGACAATCAAATTTATTACAGACCCGTGCCCTTGGATGTATTAGATCCAGAGTCCCTAGATGCTTCGATTTATACAAACGAGGCAGAGATTGAGCATGTCACTAAAAAAAAATTAATTTATATGGATCTGCCTGTACTTGTAGAATTATGGTGTTATGTGAGTTTTAAAGACAGACATCTATTATAGTGATATTTGAAGTACTTGGGTGTGTTGGTTAGAATCTCCATGCCCTGTAACAGTATTTCAACCTAACTTCCCCATTGAAAACTTCCTTCAGTTTCATGAGGAACCTTCACCCCCCCACCCCCACCCCAAGTCTATATATGCCCAGCCCTGCAAAAAATGGCCTATAAGCTCCTTTATGTAACAACTTTGCTATGTTGTTATTTAATTAGATCACACTCTTTTTAAGACCGAATATAAAATTGCGGCTCAGTTCCTCCTCTCTGGTGTGGCTGAGTGATCTATCTTGCTATGCACAGATGCTGCCTGCTTGTCTCCGCGTACAGCGCACACCACGGACTCCTTTGAGCCGTGTCATCAAAAACTCCACTTCTGGCCACCTTTCTTCCCCCTTTTTGCGGTGGCAGTAACTTTTGTAACCCTGGTGCAGCTTCTCTTCCCATGCGAGCCTTTGTGTACTGACTGGAGCGTCAAATGAGATGACGTGAGTGCTGATGGGATCCAAGGGTTTTTTTTGTGTTTTTTTTTTTCCCCTTCTGGGTTTGTACAAAGCTCAAAAAGGGGGAAAATATCAAATCATTAATTAAGCAGGTTTCCTCGGATGGGAGAAGTGAAAGGGCAGCATGCGCGTACACGGCTCCTCCATGTTAATAATGTAACTGACCCGCTCCCAAAAGCGACCAGCATGTCACTTTCATCGTGTTTTATCTCTGGCATGTGGCTGCGAGCAGTGTTGCTTACCAGAGCAGGTGCAGAAGGGTCTCCGCTGTGCTCTTCTTCTCGTCTTGCAGCCCCACTCGGCCCTCCGCAGCTTCTGCTCATGAAGCAAAAAAACAAGCGCCCTTTCAGCCTCCGTCTGCCTTTTACACAGCTCTTTTTATCTTCTTCCATTCCAAAGCATTACGCTTTAACAGCGTTTTAGTGCCACACTGGGAGAAGATTGTTTTTGTTTGTTTGTTTCAAGACATTTTTCTGTTTTTTCCTTTTCAGAGATTTAACAGATTTTTTTTTTTTTTTTTCACTTGTAAAAGTTTATGAAACAATCTGTTTCATTGCTGAGCAATTTTTTTGCCAAGTTTGAAAACTGTTTCAGAACAGAAGAAATTAGATCATCTTATGCTAGATGTTGTTGTTTTGGGTATATCCTTCTTTAGTCCAAAGTGTGCAACCTCTTAAAAGCTTCTGTTTTCATGTGAAATCCCAGAAAGAGCTGGTCAGTAACCCCGAGAGCCCACGCATGTGTGCCTACAAACTGGTGACCGTCAAGTTCAGGTGGTGGGGCCTACAGAACAAAGTGGAAAACTTCATTCATAAGGTACGTGGCCCACAGATCTAAAGGCTGGTGGCGTTTGCAAACCCTGACAACAGAAAAGACTTCCAGATGAAGTCTCTTCAGTCCATTAGCCTCGGTAGTGCTTTGCAAATTGTAATAATTTTGTTTAGTGTTTACAGTAGTGTTATTCTTTAGCTGTGTTCTTTAGCTGTCTAGTAGACAGGCTGTATGTCTGTCAACTAGGTAGTTTTCATTTCTGTTGTGATCTCTGTCAAGTCTTCACCAAGATGCTGACCCAGATGCTCTAGTGTTTTTAACATAATCTCCAGTAATGAATGCCTGTAAAACAGTTATGTGGTTTAAATCTTTAAAAGAGAAAGACTGATGGAAATGGCCAGTGGCTATCTTGGAACTGTTTTGAAATGAAGCCATGTGGAGGCCACTGGGAGCTGTTCCTCCGATAAAATCAGGGGAGAGATTCTAAACTGCATCTGCTTTGTCCTTCAGCAAGAGAAGCGAATCTTTACTAACTTCCACCGGCAGCTGTTCTGCTGGATTGATAAGTGGGTGGAGCTCAGCATGGAGGACATTCGAAGAATGGAAGACGATACTCAGAAAGAGCTGGAGGAGGTGTGTGTGTGTGTGTGCGTGCATGCGCGCGTGCACAAACAAACAAACACACTCATCACACACCACACACAAGACTGTGACACCCCCCTCACCCAAATAGCCCTTTGGCATTTACACCCAATCATCTCACACTAGTCCTAGTAGTTTTGTATTAATAAGGGTAATAACTGTTTTCACCAGTGACAATTTTGACATGTAGACAGCATTTAAATCATAGGTTAGAATGAGAAGTACCTAGCAGTTGGTTGTTTTCTCAACAGTTTTGTGATTACCAGTAAGCTAGCTGTTTGCGAAAGATCTCATCCACTCATTCTAGTTAGCACACTTTCATTTTGTATTTTTATATTATTTCTTTGATTAAAAAAGAGAGAAATTAGTCATCTCTGCACTCATATAATAAATCCAGGTAAGGATGAAGACATGTGCAGAAAATCTTGATGTAATCCAGTATTCACCCTGTATGTTCAATGAACCATCGTGAGATGCTAATAAAATCTCACAGGATTTTCCAGTTTCCTAGTAATGACTATGTTAATGGATTCATGGTGAAAGTATGAGATTTATGAATGTCCCTTCCAAAGCACGTATTACAACTATACAAATGAGACAGACTTGCATTAAGACACTGCATTCACTTAACTAGTATTTAAACGTTCTGGTTTAAACTGTCATATCATCATGCATATACCCCTAATTATATGTATTTTTCATCTTTTACACGTGTTCATGTATGCTATTAAAATTGTCTGATGACCACCAGTCAGTAAATGTTGTCTGCTAACATATATAAGCAGAAACCGAAGAGTCTGTAATTCCCCCCTCTTCTCTCCATTCTGTGTACCCACTCCCAGAATCACTACAGAACCAATATCTTCTTTTTACTCTGTAGTCCGTCTTGCTGGTTGCCCTGGTGTGCTAAATCTTCTGTTTTGCTGACTCTCTTCTTTCTAGATGCGTAAGAGAGGTTCAGTACGAGGCACAAAGGCAGCAGAGGACTAGCTGGAGTTTAGCTTCAAGTTATGTAGTGTAAGTTCACCCAGGAGTGGGATCGGAGCATACAACCCATCACACTAACCTAACGTCTTATCTGTCAGGGCTGCACTGGGTGGGATCTCCCAGGCACGTCTCACGTTAGAAGCACGCATGTGTGTTTGCATGTGGGTGTGCATGCATGAGTGTGTCCCTGTCTCTCTGTGACTTTCAGTATTCTATTTTTTGTAAGGGGAAGCCATTATGTGTTAGACAGTAATTGATGACATCATTATCATAATCATGGCTTCGGTGTGAATGAAGTTATGCTATCTAAACAGTTTTTAAATTTACATAAAGTTTATTCTTTGTTTTTATCACATTTTGATTTCAACTTTAATTTGTAAGTCTATTGCCACCCACTGAGTAGCTAATATAACAACCCCATAATATATCATCCAGCAACCCCCTCATATTATAACTACATGCTTCCTCCCAGACATGTAAAGTCAAGCTCCACATCTTCTCAAGACACACAACAGCTGAATGCACTTGCAGGAAAGCTGCCCTCATCAGCACATTTGAGCACACAGGTGTCCACAATTGGCTAGCATCATTGTGATTGACAGGGGACAGAGTAATAATGTCCCTACCGCCAGGAGAGCAGCGCCAGATGTGCTCCCATGGACTCCTGGCCAAGGATGGCTGTGATGTCATCGGCTCAACGCTGCGAGCCCACTATGTTTTCTGTTCTGCCACTTGGGAGCCTTACGTTAATAAAGCAAAGAAAGTAATGGTTCAGGAATAGGACAGATTCTACAAAAAAATCTACATTTCCCAAGTTTCCCATTACACCAGTTATAACTGATCAACCAAGGCTTGTTTGCTGTCCTACACATTGGTTTTGGAGTTATATGTAATGTAGATAGCAAGTAATGGAAGTCCTTCTTACTAGTAATGTTTTCTGCAAATACACACATCTTAGCACTGTTTAAGTGTGTTACAATGCACCTGGTGGTGCACAGTGAATGTGGAACATACCTGCTGGATATAAATCTTTCCTAGTATTGAACTATTCTCACACACATCTGTGGTTTATACATTAAATAACGAGTATATAGTACTGTCCAGAAATCTAAAAGCTTTATTTACAAATTATGTTGGAAGATTCTCTATTAATGAGCGTAGGTCTAGATGGCTTTGTTTAGTCTATAGCTATGTGTACTTTGTTTTATTTTTTTTGTGTCCTAGTTTTAATATCGTCAAAGTAAACACAACCCATAAACCCTATTACACACTGTGCTTCTCTCGCTGACCTGTAATTCTGTGCCTGGTAGTACAGAGGAATTTAAGAAGTGTGTGAGTAGGCTGGGAACACCTCCAGAAGGGCACTAGCTGGCTGCCCTTCCAGAATGGCACTAGCTGGTTGCCCCTCCAGCAGTCCCAGTGCACTGATGAGAGGATAAGTATGAAGTGGCTGAAGTGACTGTGAAGCATAGAGAGTAACGCTGGGTAGAGAGTAGCTCAGATCACCCAGGTAGGGGTGTTTTACTTACATATGATGATATTGAAAGATATATTGTTCCAGCTGCCACATATTCATGTACTCACTGACTTCTCCTTCTGTTTTCATTTAACGGAAATGTTCATTGTTTGTCAGAGTTTATAAATTTAGTGAGGCCTACCATTCAAGACCTTACTGTCTTAGTCAGTTACCCAGTGGCTGGTAACCAAGCTGCTTGGTTTGGACTGTAAGACTACCAAGCTCTTGAGCAGTAAACATCTTTCTTTGAAGATTAAACTTGAAAATGTTATCTTTGATTTTGTTTACATTTTAATCAAGAAATGGTTTAATAACCATAGCTGGCAAGGGGTACTGTAAACACTCTCCTGCAGTGTCTCAGGTTTGTGTGGTTGAAACAGCTATATCTCTTTGAGCAGTTCTCTTTCACGCGTGGAACTGAACACACTTTTTGGTTTATGATTGCTGATTGCACTTCTCATGCTATTTGAAAAGCCCCTTCCAGAGTTGTTGATGCATTCCAAGGCAATTCGATTTTTGGCTCCTCTAATGTAAAACAACCACACAGCAACCAAGACTCACAAAGAGTAGAAGTGAAATTCCTCTGAATAGATTGTGAAAGGGATGAATGAACTGAGTACATGGTGATGGGACATACCTTTTGAAATGAATGTCTGCAAGATGCCTGTTTGGGCAGCACGCTAAACTCATCTGTCCACTTTTGGCCGTAGTCCTAACACACAAAAATGCGCGTGTGTTCACATTTCAAGATGTTTCTTGAGGGCTCATTAACATACAAATGGAATTCTGTACTTGAAATACACCTGTGCCATGTTTGCAAATGAGGAACGTCGGGGCGGGACGACGGAGAACGGCTGGAATGTTGGAATATTCATTGGTTCTGTCTCCCATCTCTGCTTACAGCTAGGCTATTTTGAATCAGTTTGTCTGTTTAAGAATTCTGATATGGGCCCATCGAATTTGACAGCTAATTGGCTTTTTGAAGTTGTCAGGCCTTCCCATGTTTCAAATCCTTAGATAAAAGTACTGGATCTTCTATGTAATCGGTAGACAGAATTGAAACTTTGTTGAATTGGGTTTTCTATTATAGGATTTTTTATGAATTTGATTAGTTGTAATATATTTCATATTGGATTTACCATCCATAACTTGAAATTTACTTTTAAAAACATTCTGCAATTTCTCTGAGGTTTCAGGTAAGTTATTTTGGTGGAAAACTTCAGAAAACATATTACTGGTGCATTTTCAATGTGCAGATGCTACTGACACTGCAGTACATGTTTTAGATCCCTCCCAGTTGTGCTCATGTGGCTGTTCACAGCAGTGCTCTGAAGCTGGAGGAAGCATAGCAAACTAAAGCCTTTAACTGGTTTTCCTGAGCCAAAACTATCCAATGTTAAACATTGACCAAACTTTAGACTTCATTTGTTGGTGTGATTCATTAGCTGTCGGACTGTTAATATCAAATATGGCTTTCATCCATTATAAAATGGGTTTCATCTACTTTTCCTGTTCGACAGCTTCGCAAAAAAAAAGTGCAAGGAACTAGCGCTGCCGACGACGAATGAGACCACCCTTCCAAACCCACCCACTACCATGACAATGGAGAAAAGCAACTGAAGACTGGCATTCATCTGTAGGCAACATTCAACAGTCTCTTGCCAAAATCAGGAGGGAGGTTATAACTGATAGAGCAATTGGACCCCCCTGCCTCCATGATGACAGAATCACTTTGTGTCAAGCAAGTAAGCAATGCTTTTAAACATAATGCCTTTATCACAGGAGCCTCAACATAGAAAAGCCAACGGCAGTCCTGCCTCTGTCTCAAAAAAAATGACAATCCCCAAAATAAGAAGGGAGGGGGAAAAAAAAATAAGTTTGAGGTATGGCTATGAAAGGACCAAATTTTCTTGGGTAAACATTCTTTTGGTATGATTCTTCAAGAATCATAGGCCTGAAGTTGGGTCTCTTGCCTGTTAACTCTTTACCTCGCTACATCACTTTTGATGTGGGATCTTATTTCAGTGTTTAGTTTTTGCATTCTTTCATTTTCTCTTTCGCACTCTCTCTCTTTTTTTCTGTGTGTATGTGTGTTGAATAGCTGAAGCTGTTTTCGGAGGTTTCCCTTCAGGGCAGGGTTGTGCCTGTCATTTTGCAGTTCTTCTCCTGTCTTTCCCTGCCTTGGCCGTTACTGAGAGATAATCCCTTCCCCACACTTTTACTCCAAAGTACTCAACCATGCACACAAATGAATTCAAATGAACACACATACACTCCTGCATAGACACACAGACACAACCGCAGTCCCAGGTGTCAATGCCTTCATGATGACATGTCTTTCATAAGCTTTATTGGGGCAAATCTGCACAGGTTGTCAGTCACTGTTTGCATTTTGCTTGTGCTTTGCTCCATGTCCTCTTTGCAGGTGCCTTCTGATAGAGTAGCGTAAAATGTCTTTGATGGTCACCAACCGCATGCCAGTCACCCTCTCAAACCTGACCCTTGAACCTGTAATGTGTACATGGACTTCTTGAATTCCAGAAGAGTATCAGCATTCTAACCTTGTAGAACCAGAAGTGTGTGTGTGTGTGTGTGTGTGTGTGTGTGTGTGTGTGTGTGTGTGTGTGTGTGTCTCTCTCTCTCTCTCTCTCTCTCTCTCTCTCTCTCTCTCTCTCTCTCTCTCTCTCTCTCTCTCTCTCTCTCTCTCTCTCTCTCTCTCTCCATATATCTGTGTGTATGTATATGTATAAAAAATATATATATATAAAAATTTGTGCCTTATTTGGTCCTTACTTATGTTTTTTTGGGTGGGAAAGATCATATCACTTCACTTTTATATGAAAAATCATATCCTTCACTTTTTGGTGACACCTTTTTTAAATGCTTTTTTCATTGTTCCATGAAGTTTAGACTTCTGAAAACCTTATTAAATGCACTAAATTGCTTTTAGATTCCAAACAGGGTATTAACCTCCAGTTTGTAGAGTTCTTTTCTCAGGGCCCAGTCTTTATCTGAATAATAATAATGCTAAAACCTTTGTCCTCTGTATAGTTGGAGTTGCCCTTAAGTTGCCTTAAAACTAAACCATCGGAGCCTCAATACGTACAGCCTACTGTCTTTAATGTTAGCTCGGCATGGCCCCATTATCACCTCAACTTGTGGTTTTTGTGAGCATGTTGGAGAGTGCGCTGCAGTCCTTTTTTTTAATTTTTATTTTTTTAATTTTTATTTTTTTTCACTTATTTACAAACTAAACCTACATTGCCTGTCAACAGTGATCCAGCACAGTCTGTGCCAAAGGCTGCCTGATGATGTACTAATGGGAAAACACAAACATTTAATAGTGGTGTAATTCTTACCATTTCATGCATAAATCTAGTCCCAGAAAATTTGGGGATGGTTGTAATTTCAATTACTGGTAGTGGGAGGCCTTGGGTGAATAAAAAGTAATATATTTAGGGAAAAATGCAATAAATACTCTCTGTGCATTCCCCCTTGGCACAAACTCTCAGGGGCAGTAAGGACACACCTTCTTAAATAAGCATCACAGCACCAGGGGCTTTTTTTGATATGCCTCTATCTTTTAGGTTCTACATATAGTACCTATATTAACATACTTACCTGTTTTTCTCCTGTGTCATAATGGTTTGAAGAGCTTACTGTTAATGTTTACAGTGAGTCTGAATCAGTTTCTACCAAATTGTATCTCATACTTCCTCTGCTGAATTGAAAAGGGAGTTTTATTCAGTAAGCTTTAATCCCTTGACCTCTGAAGCACAAAAGGGTTTTGACAAACAGACTACATAACAATGTAATTATATTTGTGCAGTACAGACAGTAGAAGATAAAACAGAACAGTTTGAGACATCATGATTCTGTGTGTAGTTACATTTCTTTTACGAAAGCAACCCTCGGTTTATAAGAACTTTGACGCTCCCAACCACTGTCTCGTTTTCACTGAGGTGACACCGCTATATAAAGATCTGACATCTACACTCCTGAAGGTCCCAGGTGAAGGGGTATCTGGACCTGGTTTATATTCTTTTGTTTTCAGCACAATCATGGCTGCGACTTGTCATCATGTACGCTAATCAAAGAACCATGAAATCCTGTAAGTTGGCTTGTTACAACGGTGAAAGCATTCTCATGAATGTACACTTTACTTCCTGTTCTCCTGTAGTTTTATTTTTCTTCCTGGCTTATAAAAAGAGTTCTTAATTGTTCATTAAATTTCGATAGAAATAATACTGACTTCTTGTTTTTATTGTCCAACTACTTTGTTTACATGTGTTTACTGTTTACCTATGTTTATATTTTGGTTTTAATAAAGCAGATGTAGTAAATATGCAGGTCTGTTTGTTTACTTGTGTTCTGTGTAAGGGTAACAGCATGTGGGGTTTTAAAGGCTGTAATGGTTTTCATTTAATGTACTTCTATCAATCACTATTCTCAAAGTGATGTTTTCCTCATTATTTTGTGGTTAATCAAAAGACTTTCATTTAAACTGAATTCAATAAATTTAATCACAATTTAATCCATTTATTGTGAATTAGTGATGTAACGTTTGCTTGCTTGATGCATCAATGGCATCATATATTATTGAAAAAAATCACATTGTAGTATAGCAAAATTTGATTAATCGCCAAATATTGAGCCATTGCTTGCCAAATTTAAATTGTCGGCAACAGCTAATGTTTACACCCATAGTTCTGTGTGGAGTTATTTATTGTTCTTTATTATTGCACACACTCCAACTAAGCGTGGGTCTTCATGCATGCCTGACTGCAAGCAAGAGCTTTCTTGTACATCTTGAGTCTTGCTCAGATTTGATGTTTGTAGCTGGAAAAGGAAGATGTGAGAATCAGGTTCACATGTATGCATCATACATCCGGCTACGATCTGTCTTCTCTTACTGAAAAGCTTGTAAATAAAGGGTGGAAGATGTACACTCATCACCCACTTTATTAAAAACACCCTGCAGTACAGTTAGAAATGATGGCCCATCTGTTAACCATCATCTAACTCTGACTTGGTCAGCATCTGACTAGAGATCTGCTGTTACTTGGATATTTATGAGTAGCACACCAGCCCTGCAGTTACACTGCTGTTCCTCATATACTCACATCAGCACAGCACACACCATCATGTTTGTCATTTGCTATATTGGGAATGATCCCCCAGTCAGATAATATCTAATAAGCAGTGGTCCTGTTGTGAGAAACTGGCCAACGAACGGTGCAAACCTCAACAGTGAGCAATTGTATACCATCAAAATCCTCCTATAAGATAGGTATCCCTGTCTGTGTTGTACATCTGGTGTTGGGTAGTCTAATTTTCATAATGTTATTGGAGCTATATACAAGAGGTGTTTATGATGTCGATATTCACAAACATCTATTGTATGCACTTTTTTTTTAATGATCTCAAAATAATGTAAATATACGCAATTCCTGTTTACATTTGTTTGCAATTAGAATATACTTCTTTTATCTTGCAGCTTGTGGTTGGGTGTGTGACCTCTGCCTGTAGCCATCTCTGGGAGACCGGGGGCCAGGAAAAACCAGCCAAATCGGCACACAGTGCACAGGAAAAGTATCCAGTCTGCCCTTAGAGATATCCTGTCGGCTGGTTCCTCTCCTCCTCCCTCTCTTCCCCCCCCCCCCCCCCCCCCCTTTGGCTAAGGAAGAATAGTCATGAGAGTGACCACACGGAAAGTGGGCTATCTGTAGCAGCAGACTTTCATTTTGTGAGGTTAGTTTTAAAATACTGTTTCTAAATGAAGTAAGAGGGGAGGGAGACCTTCCATACCCATTGTCTGTGTGTCCAAGAGCTTTTCTCAGGTCGCCAGGATGTTGACTATTTTTGCCTGGCTGAAGTCAGTGCTTGGAGTTTGTTTTCTCCCAGATACCTCCAACTCCACATGTTTCTGACGTAATAGGGTTTTATACACAAATGTGTGTGTGTGTTCTTGACATATTAGAAGGGACGTGCTGCGCAGTGCATCAATTAAACAGAAGCGTGACTAGAAGACAACTCAGTCTGAATTGTTGCTTTTGTCATTCTATTCATCAAAACAGGCGATAGCAGAGAGTCATTAACCAACCAAGTGGAGCGGGGCCTCTGTATGCAGGCTGGAGGTCAGGACCCTGGTGTGGCCACTGGAGCCGGACTTGCGCAGGGCCGCCTGTTTCCCCCCCGTGTGACCCGCTGTTGTTTCTGGCCTCCTGCACTACAGCTGTGATGCAAAAGGCACACTTCCTCCTTCCTACACATCAACACTGGCTAGCGTCAGGCCCTAGAGAATCTCACTTATTCCTTCCTTCAGAGAGCTGGGGAGAAGCTGGAGAAAAGTGTTGTTGTTTTTGGGGTTTTTTTTGTTTTTGTTTTTTTTTGAATGGCAAGAATAGTTTTGGCCATTTATAGAGCCTCGGACTGTAATGTTCTGAAATTCAAGATTTTTCATATTATTAATGGGGTGAGCATTGTCTAAACACACATGGCACATATAGCTTAAATAAATAAATAACACCCATCATATGATAAGCCCCCTCAGTGCTGTTCATGTTTTTGCAATCAGTCCAGACCATATATTTTCTAACATCTGACAGAGATGGTCTTCTGAAACCATAAACAACCATTCTGCCAAAAGAAAACACTGGCACATGCACACACAGATTCACCTATCCTTTTTCTCTGCTCTTGTTCATGCACAACCACTTTCCTCTGGATGACAGATGCTGCTTAACCCCCATGCCCCGTTGCTCTGAAATGGTGGCTCTTGACTGACAGTATTGGAGAGGACTCAGAGAAATGCAACCAGTTTCCCCTCAGCACAGGAAGCCATTTCCTGTAAAAAAAAAAATGGAAGGAACCAACCCAGTGGGTGTGACCCATGGGGTGATGTATGCACATGAGGACAAGTAGAATCAAAGCACGCTAATACAGCTGCTTGACCGCTGTCTTGTGCCTCTGTCAGGGTTATTAAGACAAATAGGAGTTAAAAGCCTATAAAATGAGGGATGTGTTTCCTGGTGGAAGATGTTGAGGACATGGAGGGGGGATAGAATCTGAAATTGGGTTTACTTAGTTTAGCTTAGTTTAGTTTAGTTTAGTTTAAGTTAGCAGTTGAGGGTGTAGGTCAAATCTTTCCATAAGCAGTGGTTAAAGTCAAACATTACTCAATCAGGTAGACTAAAAGGGTTTCCTTAAAAAAATCTGTAGCTAAAAACAAGAAAGTAGCAAATGCCAAATACCAAATGGCAAAGGAGCCGTGTGTATGGTAAAGGAGCTATGTGAATGACTTCTTTTCTATTTTGGTTGAGATACTAGCCATTGATTTAGGCATTTATTTTTATTTGTGTAAGCTGTGAATCTTATCAAAAATGAATTGGTTATTGCATTTTCATTTGTAAAATAAACTAGATTTTTTCAGTGTATATATTGTAACAATATTTATTTACATGTATTTATTTACATTTTACATTACTGTAAAATCAGCTTGCTTAACAGAGCTAAACAAGCTGGTGAGGAGTATAGTGGCTGTGTGTGACAGCACTGCTGTGGCCCTTAGTGGGGGGGGGGGTGCGTATAGTGGCTGTGTGTGACAGCACTGCTGTGGCCCTTAGTGGGGGGGGGGGGTGCATATAGTGGCTGTGTGTGACAGCACTGCTGTGGCCCTTAGGCGGGGAGTACAGTGCAGATCATGTCTGTTTCCACTGGGCAGCATCATTAGTTTAAAGTGACTGGTAGGCACTCTCTAGGCCATGAAGAGGCTTCATTTGGACACCTTGTCCTTCTCTCTCTCTCTCGCTCATTCTCACTCACTCACTCTCTCTCTCTCTCTCTCTCTCTCTCTCTCTCTCTCTCTCTCTCTCTCTCTCTCTCTCTCTCTCTCTCTCTCTCTGTGTGTGTGTCTGCGTGTTTGAGAGAGAGAGAGAGAGAAAGAGACAGACAGGCTCTAGATTCCAGTCATAGTGGTTGACATAACTACAGTATGTAATTTTATAAACACAACTGATTAAAGTTCGCTGTCTGTCTAGCACTGTTTTGAACAACTGTTCAGTAAATTTATTTGCTAATCAGCTAAACATGGCAAGGGCCATGGTGTGTGGCTGAAATTCTTAGAGAAGAAACAGCTAGTTAGGCTTCTAATGCATGCTCTCAGAACATTTGTTTTACACATGGACGATACCCACGTTGGCAGAGTAAAAATTACACAAGGTAAAAACTTTCTGGCGATGTGGTGTTCTCAGTTGAATCCATCTAACTGAAGACAAAATAAATCACTGAATACATCTAAATTAATATAAACTCACTTCATTCTCAACCATGGCTATTTCGCGCCTCTAAGCAAAACTAGCGGTACCCTAATGCAACTATCAGAACTGGGACTGAGTCTTGCAGATCCAGTTTAGCCCTTTGTAGTCTGTTCACCACATAAACGCTAGATGGCACTGTGTCTGTTTAACAGACGTTCCATTGTGAAGTCATTCTGAAGGCTTTTACAGAGAAGTCTCCCGAGAGATGAATTTAATACCCAAGCTCTCTCTGAAAAGAAGCGAACGCGATCAAGCCCAAAATTTGCTGTTGAGATTCCTTAACAGATTCCGTTAGAGTGCGTTATAGAGGGTATTCATACTTGAGCAGAAAGCGTTTGAACAGAGAGAGAAAAAAAAAGTATTTTGAAAACTTATTGAGCATGTGACACAGGCCTAATATAGATTTTGCTCCTTATTTCACTCATTTCACATCTGTTCTGCGGTACGCCACATCTTCGCAAACATCGACTGAGTTGGCCAGAGCTAGCCAATAAGGATTTGTATATTTATTATGAATTAATTTATTTACATTTTCCAACGCATGTCGCTGGAGTTTGTTATTTGTAGTAGCTCCGGGCCTAACTAAATCAAATTTAGACTACGTAGGATATTGTCTATGTAAAAACTTTTTAAAAACCCATCACATCAATCATTTAATTGTGCCACATTATAGTTCCCAAATGTACTGTTTCAAGCTTCTCTATTTCTGGGCGCCGCCTGGGGTGTCTGGACGAGAACAGGAACGTAGACATGCCAGGGCCCTTACGTACAGCAAACCTCGAGGTGTGTCCGTTTGTCTTTTCTTGAGCTCACCTGATGGGCGCTTCTATTTTGTCCCGTCATGAACCGTGTAGCCTCCGAAGGGAAACAAAGCGAAACACAACAAGTCCTTATTAGTTTAATAATATAACCAACATTATTAGTCCAATATTGACCAGAATTTTCTCCGTCCGTTTTCTGTCTGACAGGCACAAAAGCATAATCGTATCATTTAGCTGCATTTTTCCAATGCGTTCATAATTCAGATTGAATTGGCAATGTATTTAAAAACTGAAGAAGAATAAGTTCTAGTAGCCTGTATGTGGTTTACAGAGAGGAAGTAGCCTACGTCCTCTAACATAGTTTACTGAATGTATATGCAGTAATTGTTTATTTGGATTGTAGACAAATTAATAATGCTTTAAGTTACAAACTGAAGATATCAGTGCTGTGTTGTGGTACTGTGCTTTGTAGGCTATTAGAATCATCCTCTCTCTCTCTCTCTCTCTCTCTCTCTCTCTCTCTCTCTCTCTCTCTCTCTCTCTCTCTCTCTCTCTCTCTCTAATTATCTAATCAAAGTGATCAAAGAGCCCACACTTTATTTTACTCTGATAATATTTACTAAATTACCAAGATACTAAACAGGTAAATGTTCTGCAGATTATGGTCTTACAAATGTACCTGGAACAGTCGGCGCAGCTTCGTCAACTTTTCTCCACACTGAAATCTAGTTTAATTGTGGCCATATCAGATCACTGGCACACGTAACGCCTTTTGTCACATTTAACCACTATTATCAGTAAGGCTTCTATATCGATTAGTATTGTTTTATTTATTTACTCACAACAGTCTTGGCATAGACACGGCTAGCAGTGATACAGAAAAACTCAATTATTTACTTAATGCTGAAATAGATAAAAGTCCCTCTAATGTGAATCTTATACGAAAAACTATAAAGAGCACTCTTTCCCATTGTCTTTTTACACTGCAAAAACGTACACGGAGACCCCAAAGCAACGGGCTGTCAATAGGTTACGTTAAATTGGATTAATTTATAAGGTAAACAGAATTATGTTAATATATCTATTAATCTGAATGGAAATGTTAATTCGTTGTTTGAAATGCGTTAACAATACAAACTCCAGGCGGTGATTACGCCGCACATTTGTTTGACCAAAGCCTTTGTCAACCAGTTTCACGCAGGGGCCAGTGTTTCTGTTGTTAGACATTGTAAAAGAAAAGAAAAATATCTATTATGTAAAACAATGCTTTCTGCCTTTTACGGATCCTTTCTGTAGCGAAGTTGTTATACATACTGTAAGTAACAACGCTATGGTTATACAAATACACATGTAAACTTTATCATCTAGATTACGCTGGTATATTACATTACTAATAATATATTAAACGTACAGCGGAGGTAGCCTACAACAGAACATGAATCACACCTGATATGTTTTAAAAATCCATGCAAAACCATGGCCAAAAAAAGAGAAAAACTTCTTCTCTTAAGCCGAATTTCTGTGGGAATTCCACCACACGTTGCATCCAGTCTAACACCCCGCCACCTTAAGAGATTGTCCCTCCCTCGACGCCGTAACTCCCGCGTCTGCGATTGGCTAGTCTCGCCAACAGAGTAGCTTGCAGAAATGCAAAACTTGTTGCTGGTTCTCTGAAACGCGCTCATCGCACGCAGTGCTGAGCGCCAGACATCAGTATGTGATCTATCAGTGAATCGTTTCCAGCTGGAATCGAGCGGACTCGAACCTGGTGTTGTAGGAGCGATTGAAAGAAGACTCGCAGAGTGTGTGCGCTAGAGTGCTGGCTATAATAGAGATTTCACGCAAGCGGCGCGATTGCACGGAAAATGAGCAGTACCGATGGGACTATGTTACCAAGCAGCTCTGTATTCGCGGAGTTTGGGTAGTGTGTTGTGCCAGTCGGTCACACACCGGAGAGACAGCCACACTCCGACGGGCTTTTCGAGTTTACTCCTTAACACAAAGGACTGGATTTTGCGTTTTGATGTTTCTTCACCAGTTCAAATCAATACAAGGATTCTACGGCAAGCGCTGTTTCCCAGATACAATTGAAAATACATCGGACTAGAAAATATATACAAGCGCATTATTGTCGGTGTCATTTGTGATTGCAAGATAAAGACTTCAGTGAACCGTCTACACTTGATTTGATTTTAGAAATATGGATGTCCTTGTGATGCACCTTCGATGAGGATTTTAAAGCAGAATGCCAGTATTAGATCACTATTCTCGGGACATTTGACAACAAAGTGGAATTATGTTTCCTGGAGACGAAATGGTCCCGCAGAACGCGTGCAGTATTTCACTTTTCGCGGTGCTGTCATCAAATTTCCGTTGAAATTTGAGTGCGAGGTATTTTTGAACTTTTACATAAGGGGAGTACTTTTAAATCGGTGTTCTCGGTGCCAATCATATTTTCCCCGCAGGTTCGGATGCGCAAGTAGGGTATTTCACGGGTTATTATAAGGAAAGTGATACTGTGAAGAAACCTTTCCCCGTGCATCCTAAAGCATTTCGTCATAGTCAGTTTGAGAGAAAACAGAAGAAAAACATGGAACAATTTGTTTTCTGAACTGGATGAACTTTATTGGTGAGTTTTACATTTTCTCACCCCAAATGGATATTTAACTATCCCAGCTCTCAGCCACAAAGATCGATATTGTCGCTAACATTTTATTTATCCAATTACATTTTTGTATTTTTTATATATTATCATCGCCCTATTTTTCTTTGTTGGGTCGGCTGAAAAATAGAACCGAGGAAGACGGCAGACTCTGCCGTGGAGCCAGGCAAGCTGGCTGTCATGCGGGATTGATCGCGGGAAGTATGTTTGGGCTGGAACAGTTCGGTCCCCAGATTAATAGCAGAAACGCCGGCCACGCTGAAAAAACCTTAAACCAGCCAAGAGTAAGCATGAGCTCTCATTACAAGAGCCCAGGTTTTCACTCCGGAGGCCCGCCAGGGACGGTTGAGCCTGGTATGGGCCCCCTTAACGAGCCTCCTATGCTTGCGCTCAACATGAACATGAATGGAGGAGAGCAATACAGCGGCTTCCACCCGCGAGGGCACGCGGACATGCATGGAGGAGGACTCCAGCAGCAACCCCAGCAACAGCAGACACCCATGCATGGGTTTTTTAACAACCAGCAACCTCATAACCATCCCCACAGCCACCAGGCTCATCCTCACCAACATCATCCACACTTTGGGGGAAACTTTGGGGACCCTGGTCCTGGATCCTCCTGTTTACATGGAGGTAGGATAATGGGTTATGGGAGTGGTATGGGGCCTCAGCAGGGATTCACAGAAGGCTTTGACCCCCTCTCCGAGAGCCAGTCGGGGGATGGATTTTCTCAGCAGCCGCCACAGCAACAGCAGAGGCCAGGCTCCATGCCTGACTTTCAACACCATGGACCGTCGAGTGGAAATCACCCCGTCCCTGCCCCATGCCTCCCCCTGGACCAGTCACCAAATCGGGCTGCCTCCTTTCACGGCCTTTCTTCCTCATCATCATCTGAGAGTCACAACTTGGAGTCCAGACGCATGCCCCCCCAGGGTGGTGGAGTGGAAGGCTTGGACTACACCTATCCTAGTGAGCCACCCTCTGGACATTTTGATGTATCTGTGTTTTCCCCTTCTGAGCCAGACTCTCAGCTCCCCCATTTTGGGGCCGGGAGGCAAGTGCCAGGGGCCAGTTTTCCTGGAAACCCAGGCCTGTCGCGGGCTCCAGGAATGCAGGGCATCTCTAAAGGCCACCCCCAGGCCCCTCTACAGCAGCAGCCCCCATCCCAGCACAGTGTGTTCTTTGAGCGCTTTGGGGGTGGGCGCAAAATGCCAGTGGGGATGGAGCCTGGTGCCAGGCATCCCCTCATGCAGCAGCAGCAGACGGGGTTGATGGGCCGACAAAACTGTCCGCCTTCCCTCCCACGGCCCCCACAACCCGAGGCTGGCTCCGCCAATGCCGGCATGCAGGAGGGCGCCGTCATGATGCCTGGCCAGCATAACCAGTTTGAATACCCAATTCACAGACTGGAGAACAGAGGGATGCATCCCTACGGGGACCCCATGTTCAATATGCAACAGCAACCTCCCCCTCCCCAGCAGACTCCCAGTCAAAGGCTACAGCACTTTGACTCCCCTTATTTGAATGTGGCCAAGAGGCCCAGGTTTGATTTCCCCAATGCCCACGGAGGGGAGGGATGTGGATCCTGGAACAGCAGCATGCACAACCCACCTGGCATGGAGAACCATATCTCCCCATCTGCCTATCCTGGACTGCCTGGAGAATTCACTCCTCCTGTGACTGATGGTTTCCCACCAGGCCCACCGCTGCAGCACGCAGGGCCAGAGCAGCAGTCGTTGCAGCAACGGCAAAACGCAGCCATGATGATCAAGCAGATGGCCTCTCGGAGCCAGCAGCAGAGAATGAGACAGCCCAACCTGCAGCAGCTTGGCCACCACGGAGACGTTCCTCAAGGCCCCATGGTGCACACAGGCCCTGTGGGCGGCATGCCTCAACCTGGCTTTGAGCGAGATGGTGGCGGGAGGATGGTGAACTTCGATGGTCAGAACCCCCACATGGCTCCTGACGGTGGCTGGTTTTCTGGGCCCCACCCACCAGGGGAGATGCTGGGCAGGCGCATGGGTGGCCCAGGTGGAGAAACAGGGGCTCATGATATGCAGCAGAATGGTGCTGCCATGATGTTCAGACCAGGTGTAAATGGCCTGGGTATGCAGGAGTCTATGAGAATACCTGGAGAGGGTCATGTGCAGCCTTTACACTCACCTAGCATCCACCCCCAGTTTGGCAGCAGCATGGGAAACCTAGCCCAGATGCAGTCTCCTGGGGCAGGTGTAGGGCTGCCCAACACACCATCAGAAAGGCGACCAAATGACTTTTCAGGGCCACCTATGGGTGCTCAGCCCTCCTTCCCTTTTGGAGGTTCCAATCGGCAGGGGGCGCCACACAATAATGGCCAGGGGGTAAGCACATCTCCAGGGGGTTTTGCCTCCCAGGCAGAGTTTCCAGCTGGCCAGCGCCCCTCGGTCAGCAAACTGGGGGCTCTCTCCTTGGGGAGCTTTAATAAAACGAGCAGCAAGGACAGTGTTTTCGGACAGAGCTGCCTGGCAGCTCTCTCCACTGCCTGCCAGAACATGATCGCCAGCCTGGGGGCCCCTAACCTCAATGTGACATTCAACAAAAAGAGCCAGGGTGAAGGGAAGAGAAAGCTGAGTCAAACAGAGCAGGATGTGAATAACAGCACAGCCAACGGGACCGGTGGGGCCGGGCCAGAATATTTCCCAGGCGGAGCAACCCAGCAGAGCACCCAGATGACTGGCCCCGGGAATAGCAACACTAAACCGGCAGGTCCGAACCAAACGGTGCAGGGGGAAGCCAGTGCCCTCTCCCCAAGTTACAACATGGACGCTACCCCGTGCAGTGAGGGTAAAGCGGCAACAGGGAGTGGGAGAGGGAGAGGGAGGAGGAAAAGAGACAGTGGCCACGTAAGCCCTGGGATTTTTTTCCCCTCTGACAATGGGAACCCTGTTGTGAGTCCTGGCCAGCAGTCCGCACCAACAGCTGGCACTGCAGAGCGGGGCACGGGCACACCGCACGAGAAGCCCCTCACGTCGCCCTCCTGGGGGAAGGGGAGCGACCTGGTGCTGGGCGATCAAGCTGACCTGATGTCGTCCCTGGACAGCGGCATCCAGAGCGTGTCCAAGTCAGCCGACTGCTCGCCCCATGTTGACTTCCCTGATGACATAGGCCCCCACTATGGCAATGAGGACGAGGTGTCGTCCAGCTCCGATGCGGCAGCTTCGGCGAAGGCTGGCCGCAGCCCACATCTGGGTGGCTCACCCAAGATGCAGAGGGCAGAAAATGGGCTGATGGGTGGGCAGAAAGGGCAGGGCATGGGCCTCGCCAATCACACTACCTCAACCCCAGAGGGCTACGGAGGAGTAGGCCACCCAGGTACTCCGGGCATGGAGCAGGTCCGCACGCCCTCCAGCACCTCTGGTCAGGATGAGATCCACCCACTGGAGATACTCCAGGCACAGATCCAGCTTCAGAGGCAGCAGTTCAGCATCTCTGAGGACCAGCCTCTGGCCATAAAGAACGGCAAGAAAGGCAGTGACTGCAACGGACAGAGTGGGGACGGCGAGCTCCCCAGTTGCAGCCCGGATGCTGGAAAGGGCTCCATGGGGACGATTGACCTGGACACACTCATGGCAGAACAGCATGCCACCTGGTATGTGCCCAGTGACAAGAGCCTTCTCGAGAGTTCAGAAGAGGACAAATCACTGGCTGCATGGGAAAAGACTAAGGGACAGGGCACTGTCAAAGAAGGTAAATATTATTGCTTATACTATTTAACTGGGTAAAAATGAATGAGACTAGGGCAATTTATTGGGTTAATTTAATTGATAAAACTGTGACTTCTAATTGTGTTTTGGATTTCAAATTATTTGATTAGTTTAAGAAAAAGAGTGCTCAGCCCACAATGGCCACACATTAATATACTACTCCCCCCCCCCCCCCACACACACATACACACATACACCCAGTCTGTTTGACTCTCTCTCTCTCTCTCTCTCTCTCTCTCTCTCTCATAGACCCTAGCAAACAGTAGGACGACATACAACAATAATGTATCAATTTCAGAAATACAATGGTAAAAGAGTTTGGCGTACGCGAATTGTGGACAACTTGTGCATTTCAAATATCGGTGTGTATGTTCTGTAGGTTTCATACTGACAGCAACTTGATGTAGAGCCTCTCTAGATTTTTTTTCGATGTCATTATTTTCAATAAAATGCAGGTTTTTATTTAGGAGATCCATGATTTATAATACACAGTCCTGTTTCCTACTTCTAATATTTCGGTCTGGTGAAAAAAAAAAAGAATAGGCAGTTCAAATTAGCCAGAATTTCTTAATCAACTGCTTCAAGTTAAATGGTGCGTTTTAAACGAAGCTACTTAGAGGCCGTAAGTCAAAAAGAGTGTTTGAGGTTTGAAAAAACCGTGTCATTTACGAGCGACTAGCTCCGAACGCTTCACAAGCCTCGCACGAGCCGAACATTTATCTAAGGATTTTGTCTATTTTATGGGTTTAAGTCCGCATGAAACCGCAAAGAAAAGGCTTCAAAAGAGCAACCGGACTAAAGTAAACATTTCCTGTGGTTCTTTATCTCGGTTTTCACTCAGAACAACGACACGGAGAAGATTAATTGCGTTTGGAGAGATGCGTTTAGTCTACTGGATCTCCCTTTCTCTGCGTCTGTTTGTTTTAAATATTACCAGCGGATAATCTTATTGAAGATCTTGAACTGACTTTAGATGAGCCACGACACGAATGTGAATCCTGCGTTATGAATGTGTCCCAACATTTATATAGTATATAGTGCATAATAATAATAGGGAAAAAACACAGCAACATCAATAAGATGATGATGATGATAATAATAATAATAATAATAATAACAACAACAATTTGTTCTTGTCCAGTGATGTTGGCTTTAACGATATTTTCTGTGTGTATTACTTAATCAATATATAATAATTATATTGCTGCAACGGCAATATTGCTATTGCATCCCTTCTCTAGTAGAAAAAAATAAAAATCTAATTTTGACATATGACAGCATGAGAATCTCAAAATTAAAATGATAGTTTCACAAATTTCAAGATAATCAAAGTAATTAGATCAAAAGTTTTTGATGACTTTTGATGTGATCAAAAAAGTTCGTCTTTAAGTTCGTTATTCTCTGCTACCATTTTTAATCTTACACGCCTTATCGACAAAGTTTAACATCGCTTTAGTTCCATTTGAACAAAGTTAAAGCGTAAAACAACTAAAACCTCACAATTCTAGAATTAAACTGCAGATTACCTTGGCAGCTGAATTATTATTATTATTATTATTATTATTATTATTATTATTGCATTTGTTGTTTTCATTCAGTTTTATCAATAAGCCTTACAAGATTCATTAAGCTTAGTTAAATCTGATATTTATTAATGGATATTATGTTTACACTTCTGTAACTGTATCATTTCCATAGTTTCTAGTGCTTTTTAATTTGTGATCGGTTGGTTTAAAACCTGATGCTTCATGAGAAGTCTTTTTTTTATGTTTATGGACCCCCCCCCCCCCCCCCCGCACCACACCCCCGAACAATTTAATTATGGATCCATATATTTTATATGCAAGTTCTCTACTCGTCACTTGTCTTTCAGTTTAACCAGTATATGAAACGGTAACTGTCTTTGCTGAAAAAGGCGGCGAGACGGACACGCATAATTGAATCGCGCCGGACGGAGACGCTTTCACGCGCGTGAATAGGCAACCCCCGGTGTGCATTCTCTGTCCCTTTGTTCGGGCTAACTGCGAGTGGGAGGGGGCGAGGGTGGGGGAGGTGGCTCTTGGGTTAGGGGACGTCAAGTCAGAACGCATTGTTTAACACTGAACGCAGTCAAGCACGCCAGCCCCATCTCCCGTCGCTTATTTTATGTTATGGCCTACTCAATGAGCCAACTACGGAATCTTTGGGGCTTTTTCAGTGCGTTAAATGTAGATCAAATGCAAAACACAGTAGTTTCCAGTCGCTCTCACCTTTCATTTTCTCTCCTTTCCTCCATCGACTCGGCTCTCCTTCACCCCTCTTCTCTCCCCGCTCGCCTTCAGGCCCCCAGAGCTGCAAACGTACGCGGTGCGGGTGCGATCGATAGCTAGTTAGCACAAATCACAAGCCTTGACAGATTTTCATTTGAGTGGCGCAGACAGCAAAGATGAGAGGAGGGATGCAAGGTGTTGTGGCTTGTGAAATGGCATCAGATGCACTGCATGGGAGCACGCAAGGGGACTATTAAAAACCTAAACGGAGCTCATTCACAGCAATATTCTCATTTTCTGTCAGCATATGAGTGCTACAGTGAAGAGATGTGCGGATGAAAATTTATAAGGCACATTTTTGGATTATGGATATACTTACCACTAAGCCATTTGTCATAAACAGTTGGACTCTCTGAATGTTGACTGGCCTAATATCACATTTTAATAAAACATCTAATTATTACTGTAGAGTATGGGGAAGTTCAACAAAAACGACATGTTTCTGGAGTAGAAGCTTTGTAAACAGTGTTGCCAAATTGCCAAAACAGTATGCAAACAGTATGATTTAAATATTTACATTTTAATACAATTAGACATTCCATCAAAATGTAATATCACAAATATACAGATCCTGGCATATACAGAATATGTAACTTCATTACTGAAGAGCACACTTCAGGATGAATCTATACTTTTATTCGGTGTTAAATGTTTACAGTAAAATGTTTGCAGTGTTTCCTAAGCAACAGGGACTGTTGGTTCATGCACATGTAACAACATATGTTTGCACAACCTGTATAGGTTTGTTCTCACAGCCAGTCGAGTTCAGGCTAGGAAAGAGTTAAGTAAGATGTAACTCAAAACATCCCAGGTGTAAATGTCAGCACCCCCACATGAAAGAAACACACACACACACACACACACACACACACACACACACACACACACACACACACACACACACTTCAACCATGCAGTAGTGTGGATTTGCATCTTATTGCATGTAAGATTCCATGTTATTTTCTTTTGTACGCAATTAATGTAATTAATTGTCTTCTGTTTTTGACTTTTTTTTTTATGTTGTCAAGCCCAAACCTGTTCAGACATGTTTTGATGTATGGGGGATCAAAAGCCAAATATAACAGAAATTATAATTGCTCCCTTAATTTTAGAGAATGTTGTGACAATTATTATTAATGTTTTTAAAATACTAATAGTGATCAGTAATCACAGAATTCAAATCCAAATACAACATTTAAATTATGCAATAATGTTAAAGGATGTCACTCATTCCAATATGTCACACACATTCACAAAAATATAATTTAGATGTGTAACACTTTTGCAGGGCAAGGCATATAGAAACTGTGAGAACTTTAAAAAAAAAATGCACACACATATACAAGGCACCCAGCTAGAGGTTTAATGGGGTGGGATTTTGTTTAGTGGGGAAATTGATGTCATTATAGGCACCTCCAAAGTGGAGTAGTGAAATAATACTTTTAGCAATTTAACAGCCATAACGTGAGCTGCTAGTTCCTAGTGTGGGGTGTTTTTCCCACCCTTCGGGGAGTTTTGCAGGTACTGGCAACCCATGAGTTATACGTTTTTGTATTTATCTGTTTGTACCCTACTTCAGGTTGAGGATTTTATATTCGAGATTCTCCTTGAGTGTTCAGAATTCAGAAATGGGGATTAAGTTGCTTGTGTAAATGGAGAGAAAATATAGAAGCAATTATTGTATTCTGAAAAAAAAAAACTAACCCTTGTTTTCTTCAGTGCTTTTAATTTGTTTTAATTTGTTAATTTATTAATTTGTTAATACTAGTTGCACCCAGTGATTAACATCCACCAGTTTGATATTGCACCTAATAAACTACCCATGCAGAAGCTAAAAAAGAATGATCACTTTGCTGTTTCATCAGACCTGGGTGTACATCTGACTGGTGTGTACAACTGAGCTGGGTATACATCAGACATGGGTGTACATCTGACGGATGTGTACGTCAGACATGGGTGTAAATCTGACCTGCACTGTTCACAAAACAGTCAAGCACAGACATTTTGCTGCTCTGCCTCCTGATTCAGCTCATCAGCTAATTATGAAGCCCATCATGAAGGGTGAAGAACTGTAGAAATGCCTGTACTGTACACTGCTGTGGTCCTAAATGACTGGGGCTGGTAGACGCTGGTGTTGACCATGGTCTCAACTACAGTGGAGTTGAGGTCCCTGGGGTAGACTACACTCTCAAACCTACATCTATTCATAGCTGTGACTTTTAAGACGGGTGAACTGTTTTTCTTTCTTTCTTTTTTCTTTCTCACATATATTTAGAGTTTGTTCTCTCACTCTCTTTTTCTATCTCTCTATGTCTCTTATACAGACACAAACACATGTTTTGCTTTCTCCTGTCTGACCTGACAGTTTGTGCACGGGGACGTGTGCTCACTTGATAACACTCAATGAACCGCCCTAGGAAATGATTCAGCTGATTTTATTTGGATTTGACCCCCTACCCCCAAGCTTTGTGTTTGCCCTTTTTGTGTTTGTATTTCATCTGGAGGTTTCTGTATGTCTCCTATCACTGCCATTTTATTTATTTCTTTAGTATGTGTCCCCCTTGCTAAATGAAGCTGAATGAAGTTACTAAGATTTCTGTCCTGTGAATTAAGATCTGCTGTACCTGATACAGTATGAGGAAGGGCTGGTAGTTAACCAGTTTGCTAAACAGTGACTGAGTGACTGAGTCCAAAGTTAAGGAGTTAAAGAGTTTTGTAACTGGTTGCTCTCTTGCATCCCAACATGTTGTACCATGTTCTTGGCAATCAATGTGTCTGTGTGTGTTTGTATGTGTATGTCTGTGTGTGTGTGTCTATGAGTGTGTGTGCACACGTTGGGAGCATACTCTGGCAGCTTAATTAGGTTAGCAGCTGGTATTGACGGGTCACCTGAAATGACCTCGATTCTGGCCTTCTTGGTTTTCAAGAAAAAGAAGAGCCCCCCCCCCAACTTTCATTCTCTCACTCATGCTAATCTGTTACCAGCACATTCATGCTATTGACATTTGGCACAGGCGACAACTGGCAAAACATGAGTAATTTTCATTTCCCTCTGCCTCTCTTTGTGTCTCCCATTCATTTCCTAACGGCTAAAAACAATGTCGTGATTGACATTTGCTGCAAAAAAGGAAAACAGCTTAGGGCAACCCACGTTCTCAATCCGTCATCACAAGGTGTTCTGTATCAGCTTCCAATGTGTGTGTTCATACACACACACATTCACAAAGGCAGGGGTTATAATCATAATAGTAACAATTAACAAGTACTTTGGCTGTAAGGCTGTTATACATCCCAAATGACAGACAAGGTGGTAAAGATTGATATCTGCATTCTTTAAAAAAATGTAAGAAAGTGTGGTCTCTCTTAAATATTACCACTGAGGAGCAGGCACATTACTTGCTTATGACAAATGATCAGCAGGTTGTCATGCAGTCCCAGTAGGGCATAGGGGAGTGCGTAGTGTAGGCCTTGCTAGGGCTGAGTGGTTGGCACTGGGATGGCCTGTGGGCAGGGCATCGTGGGCTCAAGCACCCTGCTCCACACTTCTCCCAGCTTTTCTTCCAGATCTTCTCCCAGCTTTTCTTCCAGATCTTCTCCAGATCTTCTCCTGCTTGGCTACAGCTCTGCCACTTTGTTCTTTCTTCTCCGGATGGTGGAGAGTTTGAGTGGTTAGTGAACGTAGCAGTGATGCTTTGTGTATACACACACACACACACACGCACACACACACACACACACACACACATTCAGAAACAAACTTAAATACATATACTACTATTATCATCACTACATTGTCAACACTACACTTTGCTGTATGTGAGAATTATTGTACTATATTGTAGCCAGTTAAAGAAAGTCTAACACTATCGAAGCCAATATTATAACTACTGGCTGTGAAGCACCAATTCCAACCAGGTGATGATTCTGCCTTTTTACATTGTCTTTAATATTTGTTCCTGGAGATCAATCAAACCTGTCCTGAGAAGTATTAAATAGCCTCAATTAAATTTCTTTGGCAAAATTCACTATGAAATTTGACCTGTTGTCTTACCCTGCTCTTAGAACATATATGCTTTTGTTACACTAAATATATTTCTGCTTGTATTTTGTTAATATGCCAACTAACCTGAAATGCTAATGAGTTCACCAGCTAACGTGAAATTTAAATTGGAGAAGTGTTACTCCACCTTGACTGTTCTTGCTACTTTTCCTTCATCTCTCTGCGAAATGTCCTTTTTTCTTATTTCTGATTTTCTGACAATAGTTTTATGTTGATTATGTTAAAGCTTACATTGTTTTAGTATACCAGTAAAAGCATGTATTTTGAATGTGCCCCCACCCCCCACCCCGCATACCCCCATTCTACTCTCTACTTCTGCACATGCTTATAAGCCTGAAAATTCCCACAGCTGTTAAAGAGAGTCTGGATGCATGATGTCTGGCTAATTCACTCAGCTAAGTAAATACAAAAATGCTTTAATTATTTTGTTTGCAGAATACAATGGGCTTCACTGAATCTATTTGAAACGTGCAAACAAATGACTCTAAACAGAAGCATGTGTGGTCAAGGAGCATGGAGAAGGGACAGTGATGTCATCTCCTCAGACGAGGTGTCGCATGGAGACTGAACGTAGTGCAGATTTATGCCTTGCTGCCGTAAATCACTTGCCACACGTGCTGATGTTTTGTATTCGCATTCAGAATGGGCACGTCTTGTGGGCCAATGTGGGAGGGAGGGGCAGGGTCAGAGGGTGAAGAAGGAGAGGTTGGTTGTCACGCCTGTCTGAACTCACCACCCAATCGCTTGCTCTCTCTCTTTCTCTCTGGTCCCATGGTTAATAAGGTCTAAATACATTTGATTTTGTTTTTCGTTTTGGAGTCCAAACAATTTTGCTACGGCAAGAAGGAAAAACAGTTGTAGCATGAGCGAAAGTGCTGATTCATTTCTCATAAAGTGTGGTTCAATATTCTAGTCTGAAATACCTCAAGCAGAGGTGCAGTTAGTCTCATGAGACAAAGCCCTGTGCTTCTTACAGCAAAAGAACCTCCTTCGTGTGGAGGTACTTCTTGTTGCCTTCTCTCGCAGTGCGGTGCTCTCAGCACTATCAGTGCCTGTGGGAGCACTGTACTGTCTTTATCCCCCTCTATGCGAAAGGCAGACATAAAGGTGAAAGGTCAAAGCATGGGGATCTGGGAAAAAAATCCAACTAGGACCGGAAGTGAAGGATTATGGGTGTGGGAAAGAAAGGTGGCCTCATCTTTCTTCCATGACATTCTGCAACACATAGTCACATGCTCATGTTTGTTCTACATGTTCAAACTGCCAGTTCCTCTTTGTTTCACATATACACCAAACACACAAACCACTGACACGTACGAGCAGAAATTGTTTCTCGTTTCTTTCCATTTATGTTAATTAGATTTTTTTTATCATTTGTGTTTCATCTGAATATCAATACCTTTAACATTGGTTTTGAGATACTGTTATACAGTAACTGTATTTGAAATACAGTTATTAACATCAATATAACCATTTATTTATTTACCGTGTCTGTTCTCTGCATGGTATCTGCACTTATTCATAGTTGGCTGTTGGAGAAACGAAACTCCTTTTATTACAGTTGGTGTAACAGTGCATTTGCAATGCTTGAGTTAGTGAGGTTTCGTGGGGAAAGATACCTTCGGTTGTTACATTTCATGGCAAATTGGAATTCAGCCTTGTTTGATGCATGATTTCACAGCATACTTGTCGGGAGCAGCGCACACGTTACCTGTGCTGGAAGCTTCTGCTTTGTTCTCTGGTTCGTAGGTCATAGATATTACTTTAATTTTTTAATAATATAATAATATACTAATAATATAAAAAAATAATATAAAAGTATGATAAATTTGCAGTCAGGTCTGTAGACATCAGCTTCATTAACCGCAAGTAGTTTCAGTGTTTTAATCTTTGGAATAGATCATATTTGTTACTACACTGAATCACCATTTATGGATCACTGTTTATTAATCACTATTTATTGGTTATTTAGAATTTGAGTCAGCAAGGAATAAACTTGCATGTGAGAAGTGTAAATGAATGTGGAATGATTGTTGAATCCTCTGGAGGTCGTCAGTAAAAAGTAATAGGTATGGTCATTCTTTTGTGTGTGTGTGTGTGTGTGTGTGTGTGTGTATACACTAGGGCACTGTGGGTTTAACAGTGATTTGAATGCTGTGGTGTGTGGGCATGTGTGCTTTGGGACTGAACTGTTGTCAGATTGTAGGGTGTATCACTATGTGTGGTGAATGGCAGCAGGCAGCTTGATGGTTAGAGAAAGAGAGAGAGAGAGAGAGAGAGAGAGAGAGAGAGAGAGGGAGAGAATGTGCGTTTGTGCGTGTATGTCAGTGGAACGCTTGGCTGCTTATCCAGGCCACTGCAGAGCCTGCTGTGCCCAGCTACCGTGGGCTACTGGCTGCAGGCAGCAGGGCACAGGACAGAACTGTGTGTGTGTGTGTGTGTGTGTGTGTGTGTGTGTGTGTGTGTGTGTGTGTGTGTGTGTGTGTGTGTGTGTGTATTATTGTTTAAGTCACATTGGTCTTGTATGTAATAGTAACATGAGAGCTCCTTTCTTACACTATTATTTTGCCCCTTCAGACCCCAGGTGCTTTAGGAGGACATGACGGAAGGATGAAATGAGAGAGAGAGAGAGAGAGAGAGAGAGAGAGAGAGAGGGCAGAAGGGTTGACCTTTTCTGTGCCAGTTGTCTTGGCTCAGACAAGCTTGGGGGCAAGACCAGACTCCGTGCCTCTCATATGCTCTGTGTGTGGGTGTGTGTGTGTACAAATGTCTTTGTTTTGTAGTCTTCTGATGGTATCAGATGAAGAGAGGAAGAGTGAGCAGCTTGAGGGTAGGAATTCTTAATTTGATGAAAGAGGGGAAAAAGAGAAAGAATAGAAAAGAAAGGATTGAAAGAAAGGAGGACATTCGTAGGTATGAAAAGGAGAAAAAGAGGAAAAAAGCGAAAAAGATCATTGCAAAGAAAGTGACATTAGTGTGTTGCAAGATTCTCAAGTTATACAGAACATTTCATCAGGTCACTGTGTACAGACTTTCTTCCTTCAGTTTTCAAGATTCATTGACCATCTCTCTCTACCTCTCTCTCTTTCATTCTATTGACGTTTAACATATAAACCTGTGTATAGATTTTTTGGGAGGTGTTCTGTGTGACATATGATTGGTTGCTGTGACACCATGGTGACAAGAAGTCGATGCTTTGGCAGGGTCATTATACCGGTAAATTGGGTCAAACAGGTTCTAAGGTCAACCTCCCTGGAGCTTTGTGACCTCTTGACCAAAGGTCATTGTGGCTTTGCACAGATGACCAGGACTAAATAGGGCACAGTTTGTGTGTGTGTGTGTGTGTGTGTGTGTGTGTGTGTGTGTGTGTGTGTGTGGTTGTATCTGGGTAGGCCCTAAATGGCATGGCTATTTCCAGCTACTTGTTTCTAGGGACTTTAAGTTCTTATATGATCTAACTGACCAAAGTTATTGCAAATATCCCTTAAGGAAGATTTCCACGTTTGCTGTTTGGAGCTGTTCGTAAATATGCCTGTTGTGAGTGTTGCAACCTTTTTTTAAAACCAGAATTAGCATTTCTGAATTTGTGTTATAAATGCCAGCATCTTTGTGTATTGCTTTAGGTTTAATAGACATGTCACTCACCCATTTTAAAACACTATGAAATATACTGTTTTATAGTCTGTTGAAATATCATTTATATACCAAAGAGCAGTTTAATTTGAGCGTTGTGAACCTGACTCTGTGTCTTCCTCTCTGTCGACCCTCAGACGTGGACATCTCTCAGAGTAAGGGTGGAGCGGGAGGAGTAGCCCCAGGCCCGGGGGGCACGGGCCCCCACCTACAGTGTCTCTCCGTCCACTGTACAGATGAGCTGGGGGAGCCGAAGGGGCGTGGCGGGACAGTGCCATCCTGGCGCTCTCTGCACTCAGACATCTCCAACCGCTTCGGGACCTTTGTAGCGGCGCTGACTTGAACGCTGTGAAATGCAGCACGAACGGTCATCGACAACGAGGCGGGCAGACGTAGGGCTGAGGATGAGGAGGGTTGACGAAAGGTTTGGATTTTGGACCTTTTTGTGTTTCATGTGAGAAGAGAGGACAAATTTCGATTGTGGACACATGATGAACATGATATGCACATAGACATATATACACAGACATCCACACACGTGTGTACACACACACACACACACACACACACACACACACACACACACACACACACCTATACACGAAACCCTGTATCCGTGGACAGGACAATAGCGCAAGGCTGCATAGTTGAGTTCACCACAGAAAAACCTCAAACTTATTTTCTCCTTTTTTTTGTCAGGAACTTTTATTTCTGGTTTTCTTTAAATTTGTAGAAAACAGATAAATATGAAAACATAAGAAATGTCATGTCAGCGGTGGTAAAAGAGAACAGAAGGAGACCTAAATGATGTGCCCAGCTGTGTTGGTATACCAGTATTAACGTGTCATTTTATTTTGTCATTTCCCTAATGACTGTTCCTTTAGGACTGTATGGTTGTCAGCATGAATGTGATCTGGGGTTTTTCCCTGGCCTGGCAAGTCCAAGCTATACCTCCCCAGCCAGAGGGCAGGTAATCCTATTGTCATTAGGCAGCATAAGAGAGCTCCTTTGAAATTTTGTCTCTGTGAGCCACCGTAGTCCTTCTGACCCAGGAGGCCAGGAGGCTGCCTCCTGGGATTTTGGGAACAGAGAAAAGTAGAAAGAGATGGGGGTAAGTCCGCTTAGATGGTGTTTTGGAGAGGCTCAGAATGATGTTCTAACATCTATGAAGCCCCCCTCCTGCAACATACACATAGTCCAACCCATCCTACAAAGAACGTCTGCTCAAGCTCTTTCTTCTTCCTAGTTTTCACAGCTTTCTGTGTTTCTGTGCTTCAGCGATATTTTTGTAAATTCTGCTTTCTTAACGCTTGTCGGTCTAGTTCATAGTTTTCTTCTAAATGTCCAAATCAGATTTTCTTGTCTAAAATCGTGTGTTAACATGCTTCAATACTGGTGTACCAGACAAAATGGGAATACACAGTAACATCTTGTGATGCAAAGCAAATGAACAAAAAACAAAACAAAAAACGTATTGGTATTGCACATGTAAAATAGAAAAAACTTTTTGCTGTGTGTTAGGCAATCTTGTAATCTTTCAACAAAATTGCTTCAGTTGACTTTGAAACTCTGAAATGGTAGATGGAGGGCAGATTTACAGAGGTCATTTTCTCAGTTTTTGCTGTTTGTTTTATTTTCTTTTTTAAAAATAATATGTAAAGTGCAGTTGTCTGTTTTCCTGCATATTGTATATATATGTATATGTTTTATTGAGTAACTAAATAACAATAAATATTATGTTAATGGTGAAATCTGTCTTGAAATGTCTTAATTTTGGTAACAAACATGTTTTATCTATACTATACTATAGATAAAATGTAATGCCTGTATTACAGATTGAATTTGACGTTAAAATTAGTATTTAAAAACAAAATAAAACATAACGAGTGGTTTGCACACAATTAAAAAAAAAATAGCAAATTGTATTTATTTTTTCCATTGTGCTGGAGCGTTAACACTGGTAATGCCTGCTGTGTGAGTCTGTGTAAGAGATGGAAAAGAGTTTTGGGGAAAACAATTCAATCAGACAAATCCATCCACTGAAGTGTATTTCCTGGTAGTATGTATTGAACCTTGAATGGTAATGAAGGCTCAGTGTGCCTATGTTGATGAAGACATGTGCACTAATAAATGGGCCACAGTTTTAGGCTGGTCAGCATAAGTAATCACTGAGGACTTGTGCTTCTTACAAGCTTGAGGAACATTTCTGTTTTTTCTAGACTTTATGGTTTCTGGATATTTCTCATAGTTGTGCATGGCTCATTGCACATGGCTTAACAGGTCAGACAGGTAGCATGACCAGAGTTTTTGTTGTTATGTGTAATGAAGCAGTTGCTTTCTAAATTGTCTACAGCCAAAATGCAGTTGAAATGTGGGTCATAGGGGTGTTTTAAGGCTGCTAATTTGCTAGTGTGCCAAGCGTCTGATGAAGTGTGCTCCATTAAGTATAGTCAACAGAGGTAATGTGCACGTTATGACCCACATCCTGCAAGGTACTGTTGGATCCTGGAATGGCATATTTGCTTCTGAACTGGTATTTAATAATTAGGCTATTATGTAAGTAACTTCTGCTTCATTTGGTTAGTATCATATATGTGCTACAACAAGCATTTGGACCATGACAAACTGATGAAACATCTTTCAGCAGTAAAACCAGAGATATGGGTGCAGTGTTAGCTGTTAGCTTAGGAGAGTTTGAACAACTGTGTCCTGCCATTTCAGTTCATGGTCTGAACAAGGCAGCTGCACGGTTGCGGTGGATGGTGTGTCATTCAGGCATCACACTGGTCTGCTGTTTATTGAGTGACTGCCTAGATGCCGTAACATGCTGTCATCCTTCGTCGCTGGCTTTTTGCCTTGTTGACAAATAAAAACCAAACCACTAAGTTATGATTACCCATGGTGCATTTGGAACATGTTGATATTGTAAACCCGATTGGTGCTGCACTTCTTTAGCTCCCACCATACCCAACAGTGCACGGTGCATTTCCTATAAATACTCATCAGTGTTTGTTTAGAGTAGATATGCATCTTTGGGAAAATACCACAGTGTTGACTTAGGTTTGTGTCCCAGCTCTCTCCATCCAGCCCCCTGCCCCCCACCCTGCTGGTGCCTCCAACCCTCCTTCTCTGAACATACACAACTTTTCAATGAAGGAGGGTTGAATGCTGTGTGTGTGTGAGAGAGAGAGAGAGAGAGAGAGAGAGAGAGAGAGAGAGAGAGAGAGAGAGAGAGAGAGAGAGAGAGAGAGAGAGAGAGAGAGAGAGAGAGAGAGAGAGAGAGAGAGAGAAGAAAGAGAGAGAGAGAGAGAGAGAGAGAGAGAGAGAGACTGAATTTGTTACGCACTGCATTCGTGTCAGTGGGATATATGCTGAATCTGCTTTGCTTGGGCTGTCCAGTCACTTACAGGGTCAGTTTAACTGAACGTAGAGGGGAAAAGTGAAAAAAAAAGGAGAGAGAGAGAGAGAGAGAGAGAGAGATGGAGAATGGATCTTAAAGGCAGTCACAGTCCTTTAGCAACAATAGTGCTCACAAAGCACTCCAATAGATTTGGACCTTGAATGAGACTTTTATCCCTCTGCTCTATTCTGAAGAGATCCTGAAAGAAGGAGAGAGAGAGAGCGAGAGAGAGAGGGGAAGGGAAGAGAAACTGATGCGCTTTGGCCCTACAGACATCGTCATCACTCATAGGCACTGGTGGCCCCTCTCCAGCCCCTCTGGACTTTCACAGTTAGCAGCTAAAAACATGAATAAAAACAAAAAAGTACATAAAAGAAAGGAAGGGGGGTGGGAAATCGTGGAACACAATGGTTCCTCGTCTGGCTCGAGGACAGATCTACCGGTGCAAACATTCTGGCCAGTCCATTTCATAAAACAGGGCGGAGTCCTGATGTGGGTGGGTGGGGAAACTAGTAAAGGGGCAGAACCATGGCCCTTAATGGCCACTCAGATAAAGCTCTGTTTCCTGTGTTACGATGGTATGCCGGATAAGGATGGTGATTAGGCCAGAATAGAATAGGACAGATGCAGGAATATAACTAGTATAACCTCAAGGAAAATTAATTCAGAGCTTTTTTGTTAGTAGGGCTTACCAAAGGTTCATTATAGATCTTTCTATATTTTTGTAAGTATACACATTGGTGCAATGTTGAATGAAGGTGGTCAGTTGGATGTTTTGAACTGGAAATATTTTCATTGTCATTGTCATAGTCAATATTACGGCTTCAGTCGCAAGCACAGATCAAGTTTACATCAGCCATTTTGACATCATATCCAGATCCATGACATCACCTGCAATGGTTATATTTTTAATCCTTTCTTACGAGGTTTGTGTGCACCTTTGTGTGTATGCACAGACATTTGTTCATTTCCTCATTGTATTATGCAGTGTAAAAGAATTGCGGGAAATGACCTAAACATAACTACTGTACGGAAATTTGAAATGGCTTTGTGGTAAAGGAGATGAACAGTAATCTAATACTCCAGGATTTGGCAGATTGACAATGTCTGTCTACATTTTTCTAGTAAACAAGATTTATGACTGCTTTAATAATAATGCTCTGCTTGCTGACAGATATAAGACAAAGTAGCACAGACAGATTTGATATATACGCCATTGTGAACAATTATAGACACATTACTAATATTTCACTCAAGTTCAAGTTATGATTTCTTGGGGCTGAAGTCGTTCCTCACCTAGCGCTCCTCGGGAATGGTAATAAGCCGTATGTTCATGCCTTGTGTTGGTGTTTCTCATACCTTGGTCTCCCCTGTGGGACCTCTCCCCCTGCTGTCCCAATGTCATGTCTTCTCTAATGCTTCTTGGCAACCTCATCTCTGCACTTGCTTTCATGAAGCAATCGAAGAGTGATGCTGTTTTTGTATTGGCTCTGTTCAACAGCACATTGGATATGAAATGAAACAATGCCTATAAACTTTATATAATTTATACATAAAGTTTACAAAGTGCAGAACATAACAGAATATTTGAGGATATGTATACTGGGAGAACCATATATGAATCATATACAGTTAGAACATTTCAAGAAACCATAAGTAACTGGATAAATCATTATAATCTTAAATACATAGCATGGTTTGTACTTGGTTGCAAATCCTTTGTAATCAATGACTGGCCCACAGACATCAGCAGACTCAGTGTGTCTTCTCAGGTTATCCTTGACTTGGAATGCTGCCGTTTCCGAGCTGTTCCAGGCTGCTTTGGCTTGTTCCAGGAACCTTTGCCTTACGGCCTGTCTTGGTAAGTGGTGCTCAAAGAGGTGATATGCTCAACATTGAGAGCAGGTTTTTTTTCTGCTACCCAGGTATTTCATTCTATGACTTGTGCATGTTACTCTTTGATTTGTATTGGGAACATTTTTTTTTAAAATGTACTAACTAACTGTAACTGGAATCCCTGTGCTTGAGATTTACCAGTAACCTGCATTTTGTAAAGCCATCTTAGTTCCTGTTGATATATTCTTCCTGTAATGACAGTCTTTGACACATTTTAATCCATTTCCTGCATAATGTTTTAAATTTATTTTTGCCTTCAATTAATTTGTTATACTTTGAGGAGTGAATCCAGAACTGTGGAAGGGAACATGTTTCGATTTAGGCTAATCCTTTCCTTTCCATTTAAGTGTAACCTTTAACCAGGAGTAAGAATGGTTTGGTTGTAGAATGTTGTATTTTTACACATTTCATGTATTTGTGTACAGCCATTGAGACACATACACACATTTTCAATGTTTTGCATGAGAGAGGAAGGTCTATGTAAGGCATGTGTAGGTAACAAAATGACCTCAGAGCTCAACTGTACTTACCAATAGAAATTGCCTTGTGCTCAGATAATGGAAGAGAAGACAAGCAATGGAGAAGTGGCTGATCAGTACCAAAACATCTCCTTCTCTCGCTCTCTCTCTCTCACACACACACAGACACACACACACACACACACACACACACACACACACACACACACACACACACACACACACACACACACACACACACACACACACACACACCTAAATTTATTATGTAAAGTGAAATAGTGCAGAGAAGAGAGAGCAGGTGTAAAAAGCCTGAGGAAAGAACATAAAGACATTACTGCATGCCAGAACTGTCCTTTACACCCCAGCCAAACAGTCCTCACATTATAACACCAAACAGAGCACCCAGTCCCAAATAACATTAACCCTAACTGATTTAGTTAGAAGTGAGGATGGGTGTATGTGTATGTGAGTGAGAGAGAGAGAGAATAAATATTTTAAGGTGGGCAGGTTGGTTTTAATGATTTGTGAACACTCCATACGTCAGAGTTTTAGTGAGAGGGCTATTGAGAGATCATTACCGTAATGCTAATTGGCTGTTGGATAATATAAAGGCTGTCTGGGGGGGGGGGGGGGGGGGGCTAGTCTGATTTGTGGCTTTGTTGATTGACAGAGTATAATTCTAAATGTGGCCATAACTTCAAGGACAAACAAAAAGTGAAACTCTCTTTTTCTTTTACATCCACAGCAACTTTCTGTAGGCATACACACACACACACACACACATCCACAGAAACACACACACACACACAGAAAACTTCCTTTCTTTGTCTTTGTTATTTTCAAAGTGAACATTATTCATCTGCACTAAAATTGCCACTTAAGCCGTATAGTGGCTTATTGTCATTGTGGAGGAATTGCTCTGAATTTAGATGGTCACTTAGTTTTAAGAATGTGTTAAGCTTAGAGAGAGTGGATCATGGGCTGCTTCGGCTGAGCAGTATGTGGCTTTATCCTACTTTGTCCAGTTGCTCCATGTCTTTGAGTTATGATACTGTCTCGAAACAGAGTGCGTGGTCATGGAGTCATTCCCACACCTTCAGACCTGTTGCTCCTGCCAAGCCATCTCTCTTTGCAACATCACTCTACATAGTCTGCCAGCATACCCGAAGACGGAACTGCTTTTTAAGGCGTAACTATCATACTTTCTACAGGTCACCTGAAATACAGCAGCCTGCGTGGCAACTTTACTCTGTTACATTTACTTTTGACCTTTTCTGCAGTCCATAGAACTGATAGACATCAGTGGATTCAGATCCAGGTCATGGCCCCAGAGTTATGGGGGTTTGCCCAAACCAGAGTTTAAACCTCTTCTGTAGTGTTTCTGTGCTCTAGCTAATGACCCAAAGGAACCTTCTAAGGTGGAGAGTCGGAACACTCATATTTCCCACAGCTGCATCTGTACTGCCTTGCAGACATACGTGGCGAAATTTGCTTATCTATTTACACATCAGCATTCAATGGGAAAAAAAAAAACATGAATCAAGTTTTCATTAGTTTAATCACAATGTTATACCGAAGCATCCAATCTGTGTAACTAGTGTATGTGGTTACACAGAGGGAGAGTGGGTAATTAAGTGAGATCAGATTTCCTTAAAGGTGGAAATATGCGGGCAAGACCTTAACTCGATCTGCAGCTGGGTGGGGTACGGGTGAACAATACAAGCCACTGTTCTCAGTGTGGCTCACACACACACGCACATTCACACGCAGGAAAAACATATACACCCTGGGGTAAAGCGCATGAACATTCACACGCAGAAGAACACATATACACCCTGAAAGGGAAGACATACCCGAGGAGTGCCTGTGCAGGAGAGGCGGGACAGTACCAGCCTGAAGACTGTAGAGACGGGATGACCTTCACGATTCCACATTCTAGTTCTCTTAACGTATTAAGCATAGAATATTGAGATGAACTGTTGTTCATATGTTAAGTTCAATCAAAACTTTCCTTGTCTTTGTTATTTTCAATGTGAACATTTCAAATCATGATTATTTGCAAGAATAACAAAAAAAAAAAAAATGCAAACAAAATCCAGTAAGGCTACCTGAGAAGTTTCAAAATTTCTGCACCTAGCCATAATAAACAATGCTCCAGCAATGGGGTTCCTGTTTTGGAACCATTCCAAAATTTGAAGCAAAGGAGAGACTTTGCTTCAAATACTAGACTTCTCCTAGTCTAGAGAATAAAAGGACCAGGCCTGGTCCAAAATGGAGCTGGCCACTCAAACTGAAGTGTCTCCTCAGACATTCCAGTTTCAGCTTGTTTATTCATTGCTAGCTCGAAGGCATACAGACATACAGATAGATAGATTCAACTTCATTGTCATTGCTCAGCACAAGTTCAAGGCAGCAAAATTCAGTTAGTATCTATCAGAAGTGCAAATAATTGCATTGTGAAAAAGCAGAATCCAGAGCAACTAATATATATATATATATATATATATATATATATATATATATATATATGTGTGTGTGTGTGTGTGTGTGTGTGTGTGTGTGTGTGTGTGTGTGTACACACACAAGAATGTCCGCATGTGAAGATCAAAGCTATAACCTTGGCATTGTTGGCACCTTGCTCTACCTGCCCTTCCTGCTCTATAAGTGAGAAGTTGTTTTGACCTTTTAACCTTTTCTCATCGCTTCCCTCCTGCCTATTCACATTCATTAGAGTCTTCTAGAAGAGCTGAGAACAGCTGATCTTTGAGTCAAAAGTCAAATTTATTTAGTCAGATTTATATATAGCACTTTGTACAACACAGATTAGGGTCCAGATCTCTAAAGATCTAGCCAAAGGCAACAGAGGCAAGGAAAAACTCTTTGGGTGGAGCCAGTTCAGTGTAGATATGGTGCCTCAATCACTCCAGTGGGTCTAGAGCCTCAGTCTATACATTGGGTCTAGAGTCTCAGTCTCTACATTGGGTCTAGAGCCTCAGTCACTCCAGTGGGTCTAGAGCCTCTATTACTCCAGTGGGTCTAGAGCCTCAGTCACTCCAGTGGGTCTAGAGCCTCTATTACTCCAGTGGGTCTAGAGCCTCAGTCACTTCAGTGGGTCTATGGTTTGTGGGCTGTTTCTGAGATGGCAGCATCAGATTACTTACTGGCAACTCTTTGGGTAAAGAGTTTGGTAAAGAACATCTGAAGTTGACGTAACAGCATGTGATAGGTCCATGTCAGCATTTAGTATGTGTTTAGCCATGATTCCTATCCTGTGTCAGCTCAGACCCAGCCTTAATATTAACACTGTCACAAAGTGCAATTTGATGAGAAGTTGAGTTCCATCGGCTTCTTTCATTGTAACATATTCAAATCATGTTGTCTGCATGAGAAAACACAAGACACTCTGTTCCACAAACACCACATTTCCAGATTGAACCGTAAAAGCTCATCTTGGCTCAGGCTAATTATTTGTCAAAATTTGTATGGTATTGAAACTTTGAACAACAAAAACAATTTTGACAACAATAATGACAACAATAATAACAACAGTTATAACATAAACAATAACAAACAAATGAACAAAAACTTCTGATGTAACAGCATTACAGTTTCTGGACCATCATACTAAACTGTTGATCATTTAGATTTCAGGTGCTTGAACACTGAATCTCTTGCAATGATTAAATGATAACTTTAATCACTACTAATGAGTTACTGGCTTTCTGGTCTACATAAGCAATATGCATGCCACACTGTAAATTCAGTGCTGACCTACTAACACCACACCGATTATCTGATTATTACAATAGTAACATGGCATGCACAAATGTGATATAAAAAACCCTCTCTGGACACTTTGTGTACTACTGCGATTTTTACCATCCTTAGCTATATATATATATATATATATATATATATAATATATGTGTATATATTATACACACACACACACACACACACACCAGACATGTGTACTAGACAAAACCCAAGATGCAGACTCTGAAATGGAGCCTCTAAGACAATCCAGGACCTCGCAGGATGCAAGATGCTAGCAGGGAAAGCAGACACTGAGCGACACAACCAAGAGGGTTAGGGATAGATGAAATGGAGAGTATATGGAAGGTTAACAGCAAGCTTTCCCAGTAGTGATATGGGCATTTGGGGCCATGACCCCTAATCTGGAGGAGTAGCTCCAACAGATTCCAGGAAGACATCAGTCTTAGTTCGGAACAGCAAAAGTACTGTGTTGCACCCTCAAATGCCTGGGTCTTCCGTTGAAGGCCCAAGTTAGAGGAAAAAAAGGATATGCACAGCCCACTGGAAGGGTGAGAGAGAAATGCTATAATAGTTGTACCTGCAGCCTGTGGCAGTAACATGCTGCAAAGAAATCATGCAACACAGCTTCAGTTAATGTTCCTATCAAACCTAAAGGAAAGAGAAAAAAATCTGAACGGACCACGGCACGGTTGTTGGTTCCAGAATTGCTAGTTCAAGTATTTCATAATATGCTGATCTCCTGGGAGTTTCAGGCAGAAGAGTTTTTAGAGCTTACACAGATTAGTGTAAGAAATGAATCCAAATTCTGCAGGCATTACCACCTTGTTGTTGAGAGAGGAGAATGGCCAGACAGGTTCAACGAGAAGGCCATGGTAACGAAACCAATCTTTGTAACCACAGTGAGCAGAAAGCCTCTCAAACTTGTTCTATTGACAATTAAACAAATTGCAAATGATTGTTTCCAACACCTTGTGAAATCCATACTATGAAGACCTGACAGTGTGCTGCCAGTGAATAGTGATTCTTTTCAGTATCAGCATGGTGTTCCTATTAAAGTAGCCAATAAGTGTAGATACACATTACTCTTAGATAAGAAAAAGGTTTTAAAATTGCTTTGAATTTTCAACCATACCTTTCAATGCTCCAAAATGCACGCACACACACACACACACAGAGAGAGAGAGAGAGAGAGAGAGAGAGAGAGAGAGAGAGAGAGAGAGAGGCTGTTTCATGTGTAAAGCTGTTTGTTAATCTTTGAGCTAAATAAATATGAAGAATGTGCCTATATGAACATTATGCACTCTTCTCCACTGTAGTTCCAAACAGTTACAAAGACCATGTCAGGCCCAGACTGCTAAACCTGGTTAGGATTGCTTTTCACCACAAGCGTGCTACTGAAAACTGGGGCCAGGAAGTGTTTGTGGCAGCAACTGGTCCTTGT